>NW_006256342.1:12755465-12873599 GCF_000478725.1 Eutrema salsugineum
TTTCTTGCAACAGTGGGGGCAGTTGTTGATTATCCCAACCGAAGAGTTTGTTTTTCTAAAGTCAAAAAGAGAATCTTCTATCCTGCAGTCTGTAGTGGTGGAAGCTCTTACTGTATAACCATCTACAAAGAAGAGAAGTTGATTTTAGACCCTGGAGATAACAAGGAAAGGTGTTAACACGTTTCTATACAACGCGCCTAAGGGAGTCGTTGAATCGAGAAAATCTAAGCACAAAGCAAGGAAATCTAATCGCAAATCAAAGAAATCTTAGGGCAAAACTACCTCACCTGATGTAACCTTGACATCGAATTCTCAAAACCTTATTGGAGACGTGGAGAAAGATGGTAATGCTAAAGTAGTCACCCCAGAGAAACGTCCAACCCCACCTCCAAAAGCAAAACCTTCCGAGCTTCCTTGGTTTATGCATATCGCGAATTACCTAGCAGCAGAGGTCAAACCACCATGAGTCTTCGGCTACAACAAAAATAAGTTATTGCATAATGTTAGAAGGTACTTTTGGGATGAACCATATCTTTATAAGCAGTGTGCAGATAACTTGTTTCGAAGGTGCATCTCTGAAGAAGAAGTTCCAGAAATCATTTTTCATTGTCACAGATCTAACTATGCTGGACACTTTGCTACTGATAAGACTGTAGCGAAGGTTTTACAAGCTGGTTATTGGTGGCCTACCATGTTCAAGGACGCCCATAAATTCATATCTAAGTGTGATGCTTGCCAAAGACAAGGGAACATCAGCAAGCGACATGAGATGCCACAAAACTTCATTCAAGAAGTCGAAGTTTTTGATGTTTGGGGAATCAACTTTATGGGTCCTTTTACTTCGTCTTTTGGAAACAAGTACATCCTTGTTGCTGTTGACTACGTGTCAAAGTGGGTAGAAGCCTAGCCAGCCCCACAAATGACGCAAAAGTAGTAATGAAGATGTTCAAGTCGATCATATTTCCAAGATTTGGTGTTCCGCGACTCATCATCAGTGATGGTGGTTCTCACTTCATCAGCAAAGTGTTTGAGAATCTCTTGAAGAAAAATGGAGTGAAACATAAGGTAGCTACACCTTATCACCCACAGATGACTGGCCAAGTGGAGGTATCAAACAGAGAAATCAAAAGAATCTTGGAAAAGAAAATAGGACTAACACGAAAAGATTGGTCAGCAAAGATTGATGATGCCGTTTGGGCATATAGAACTGCGTTCAAAACCCCATTGGGTACTACACCTTTTCAAGTTGTTTATGGTAAGGCTTGTCATCTTCCATGGGAGTTCGAGCTCAGGGCAGAATGGGCAATAAGAAAGCTGAATTACGACATCTAGACAGCAGGTGCAAAACGTTTGATTCAGCCAAATGATGTAGACGAGATTCGCCATAATGCCTATGAGAACTCTAATATCTACAACTAGAAGACTAAGGTGTTTCATGACAGGAAAATGGTTCCTAAGACGTTCTCACCTAATGACCAGGTTCTACTTTATAACTCACGTCTAAAATTGTTTCCGGGGAAGCTTAAATCACGGTGGTCTGGACCTTTCAAAATCAAAGAAGTTTTACCCTATGGTGATGTGGTTATATGGAACCGACAAGGAGACGATTTCAATGTCAATGGAAAACGTCTTAAGCCATATCTTACAGATATTCAAGAAGAAAAGGAAGATGCGATTTCCTTAGCAGATGCACTTAATGCCTAAAAGACGACCAAGTCAAGCTAACGACTTAAAACAAGCGTTTAGTGGGAGGCAACCTACTCGGTATTTTACTTATTTCCCTTTGATCTTTATTTTCTATTTTGTTGCTTTGTTTTTGTTTGATTTAATTTCAGTTTTTTACAAAGAATAACGAATAAAAGACGAGAGAAATCTTAAACCGAAAACGGCCATCACTCCGGCCGACAGTGCCATCCTTCCAACCACGACTCATTCTTTCGGCAAGGTAAGTACATCTAAACACTTCAAATTTCTATTTCCTTATCCATCATTTCTTAGATTTTATCACACTGAGGACAGTGTGAAATAAGTCTGGGGGAGGATGTTCATCCGTTACTAACATAATTTGATTTGTTTTGAGTTTGTTTTGGACATAAAAAATTATTCAAAAAGTTTTCAAAAATTTTTCAAAACTTTATCAAACCAGGAACATAAATAAACATTACTATGATGATTTAGACCAGTGTGCTTCTACGCTATGTCCTCATTTTTTGCTCTTTCTGTGATTTAGGCCTAGATTAGGCGGTAGCTAGAGTACTTACACTACGAACTCCCACCAGAGGACTTCTATTCATGGAGATTCTTTCTGACAAGATATACTAGCTCACTTTATTTGGACTTAATCTTGACTTAACTTTCTCATTAAAGCATTATATCAGGAAAACGAATCATACATTTAGGACTCTTTTACCCCTTTACCACTCTTTGTTGATCCTGAATGGCTAGTTCACCTTTAGCTAGTTCCTCACCGTAACCCAGCCTCTTTCAAACCACATGCACTCTTGTTTTTCATTGTCCTATATGCAGATATGTGCAAAAACGTCGGAGAGAAAGAGGATCAACAAGGTTTTCAGTCACTAAAGACAAGACCTGCCATTTCATTGGAATGATTCAACAAAAGGAGAAAACTCTGTTTGCCTTGGAAAAAATTCAAAATCTTGCTACAATTTTGTCGCTTAGACTCTCTCTCTATATAAAAAAAATCGAAAATAGAATTAAAAACAAAATTATGAAGGAAAAGGAAATAAAAACCTTATAGAGTCTAGGAGGATCGATTTTATCCTTGAGGCAAGCTAGAGTTCGATTATATGGAATTTTGGAGATCATTTTTCTGATTCCCGGAAAAGATCTAAGTCTGGGGTAACAACTGTTTACAACCAAGGAGGAAAGACTATGCAACAACATTTGGCAATGAGATATGACTGAAAATTGCAGACATCCATAGTTCCACTCTCTCTTACGGTTTTGTATAGTATCTTGCATCTTCCAGATCTTCAGGTAACCCGAAACACTTAAACTCCACCACTTAAAAAGCCCTTAGTGCCAAACACCGTCTACCCTGAATAATGTCTTTGATGAGAACACACAATATACTTAATGAATGTAGAGAGCTAGTTGACTGGAAGTTAGATCTCAGTGTGTAGATTTTTGCATCAACGGACTAGTTATGTTTGTATTTTGGTGAAAAATTTATAGACTAGATCCAGATAGATGTTTCACGATAGGTTATGGTTTAAAAGGACGGTCACTGAGATATTGTTTACTTCCTGCAGATTTTTAAGGATTCTTTTCCTGGCTTGATCTATGTTTTGTTTGAGGACAAACAAAGGTTTAAGTCTTGGAGAGTTGATAACACCGGATTTGGACCATTTATATGGATCGTTTTAATATCTTATGCAGCTGTTTTAACTCGGTTTTCAATGCTTTTTAAGTGATTTCTACGTTTTCTTGTTTTAAAAGACTTTTCAGGAAACTTGGACTAAAGATGTGCAATTTGGAACAAATGAGCAATTTTTGATAAATACAGACCGTCAGAAGTATTGCACTTGATGAAGACCTTCTCACCGACTGATCATCCCCAAAATTTGAGACAACATATAAAAGCCAACCAGCTTTCTAATGCAATTGGTTTGGAGACAATCCAACGGTTAGATCTTCAGATATTCCCTATGCACTAAAGACAAAAATGAAGTCTCGAAGGAGAGCATAGGCCGCGACCGCGGCCAGACCATGATTCCCCGCGGTCAGGAACACCGCGACCGCGGCCAGACAACGTTGACGTCCGAAAGTGACCTAATTAAGCCCAAGTTTAGCCCACTACTTATTCTTCAAACCCTAGACGTCTCCAATGAATTAAAAGGCTATATATACTCGTTTTAAGTCATTCTAATGAGAATGTCGTGGAGAGAGAGCAGAAGAGAGACGCACGCCTCGGAGTTGCCGTTTTCGGGAGAAGCAGGAGTCGCTGAAAGAGCCATCATCGATCTCCATCTCCATCCTCGTTCTTCGTTCTTTACCTTTATCTTATTTAATTTCCTGCAAACTACAATACTTCTGTCATGTTCTTATAGACTATGATTGAGTAATTCCCGTGTTGGGTTTTAAGGGATTTTTCAAAGGGATTCATGGATTGATTTCTGGTTTGTTAGATTAGGGTTTTTCTTTAGAGTTCTTCGTCCAAATTTGTGTTTTGTGTATGTGGCTTGGATCGATCATCTAAGTACTGCGATTAGGTTGATTTACTCACCGAAAGTGTTGTCAAATCGATTAACCCTATGTGGATGAACAAATTCTCTTAGACGGCGTGAGTCGATCTAAAGCGTTTTGTAAAATTATCAAACTAATTTGTCTAGACATTTAGAACTGAATGGGAGTTTAGTAAATCTGAGTGAATTGATTTGTGATTAATACTGCGTGAGTAGGTTAGTCTGGGTTTGATTTCAGGAACATATCTATAGAAAACTCTATGATTAATTCTCTTGTTAGCTAGTCTATGATTTCCCGGCGAATTCCCTAACGCCCAACACCTTCTCGTATTGATTTGATCTTATTGTTTACTTGTTTTTAAGTTTATTATTTGCTATTTTCGTCACTGTTCACAACCCCCAAACAAACACCCATATTTTCATCTTAGCTCAGTTCTCATCTCAAGTAAACTCATATTGCAGTTACTTGGTCTTCAGTGGATCGACCCCAAAGTACTACAACGTACATCTGTGCGCTTGCAGAAAACTAAGGTTAAAACCTGAGCACATCAATTACCAAATCCAAGAACTAATTCTCATTAGTGAAATTAGCAATCACAAGCATTACAAACAAGTTCCACTGACTAATTAATAACATCAGAAATCTATTCTCAGAGGCTAATCATGAAAAACTTTTGCTTAGTTCATTGGGGAATTTCATCAAACACCTTGTGTCCATGAAATTCTCTAAGACCTTGAGTAACTAAACAAGAAAAGTATAGATTAAGACATAGATATCTAATACAAAACATCAAAATCCCCTAATCTGTGATGTCCAAAGACTTTAAGAAAAACTACTCACTAATAATGATGATATCTTCAAAACCCATGAGGATAATGAATGAATCCATGATTAAATGATTAGAAAGATGAAAGAGTAGATGAAACAAGTCACTAATTGCATTCAAAAGAAGTGATCTCCACTACAAATCCACGTTTTTGTCTTTTAACAAGCGAAGAAGAAGAGATGTCTAGCAAAATTAGGTTAAAAACCTTATTTAGTGTGTGCAGCGAACCGGGTTAGCCTAGGAAAAACTGGGTACTGACCCGGATTTTATGGATCTTGAAGTGTTTACACCGAGCTAGATCCTCCAGGTGTGCAGCTCGGTGTGGAGAGTTTCTGTGAAGATGGAGCTCACTCCAAGCTAGATTTGCTCCACGTGTAGCTCGGAGTTTCTGCGCAGCAAAATCACATCCCCTGAAGCTTGCTCGGAGTGGATTGATGCCCTGGAGATGAAGAGATTACACCGAGCTAAAAACAGTCGGTGTGTTGCTTAGAGTCCTTGCGCAGGCTTTTACACCAAGCAAGAATCTAGTGAATTTTTCTCGGTGTGAGACTTGTAGTAAAAGAGCCAAGAATTAGCTCACACCGACCAAGAATAACTCAGTGTAAGGCTTGTAGTGAAGCAGCCTTAAGAATTAGCTCACACCGATCAAGATCCTCCCAGTACTCACCTCGGTGTGAGTATGGACCCATTTGCACTGAAACTTGCATAACTTCCTGCTCTGAGATCCGGTACTCGATATTCCAATATCAGAAGACAAGTAACTTAATAAGAGACAACTTTGATGAAGGGTCCAAATGCATCCTAGGTACAGCGGTTCTTGGAGGCACATCAGATTGGTCCAGATTGGTTGCGAGAGATGTTCATTTTCAAACGGCCATATCTTTTAGCTCAGTACTCCAAATCGTCTGCGTTTAAGTGCTCTGGAAAGATGGCTGGCTCCTCTACAAGTTTGTGGAAGATGTCGGAGACTAAATCGGAATGGAAAGGATTCGTCCTGGACGATCTTTGAAGAGTATTGGCGGTTAAGAAAATATGTCCGAGGGTCATGTACCGCGGTACGTGTTTTTGGCCGAGAAATGTGACCTGCAGTACAGCAAATGGCTGGTACTTCAGTTTTAACCCATTTTTCATCTTTTTAAGCAGTCTCTCCAATGGTCTCCACTCCTTTACTCTTAAATGTCTCTAAAGTAGCTGATAAACATTCCAAATATGCAAGACTCATTTTGACCTAATGCAAGCTCCTAATAAAACTTAAAAAAAAAGACAAAACACTAAGAAATCTATCTAAAATGCATATTTGGGACTATAAACATGAACTAAAATGCACTATAAATATCCAAATATATCAACTCCCCGACACTTATCATTTGCTTGTCCCCAAGAAAACAAGAAATAATGAGAGAGAGAAGTTTGAAAGTGGGAGTTCACATTCCAAAAGTATCACAGCTAGAAGTCATGCTCAATGTTCAATTTCCTAATTCTTAAATGCATCAAAAGCAACATACTCTAAAAGAGTTAGCCATTTCCATCTCTGAATACATAAAGTCTAAGTCTTAATCTACACAAAAGTTCAAATTCCTCAGTCCTTTAACATTCATTAATAGCTTTCAAGTGAATCAAAATGATGCATACTAAAACAAATAAGCTTCGTTAAGGGTGAGGATATGAGATAAAAGTGATCTCATTCATGCATGTATAGGTTCAATTCAGCACAAGGGATCTTTCAATGAAGAAATAAACTTCAAAAAAATGCTGAGGGTATAAAGCAACCTATGCATACAAGAATAAACTTCCATCTACCCAATGCCAAAATTGATTTCACCCTAACTCTAAACCCATGAAGAACACTCATAAGCTACCCTTTCCAAGGCTTTCATTGCCTTCTTAACCCAATTTCTTTCTTCTCACTCTTCATTTCTCTCTAGAGGGTCTTCTTAAAACATTGGCTGGTGCTCTTCACTTAGCTCCTTTTCATTTCACATTTCTTAACTAGCCTCTTCTCTCATCAATTTTGATGCTTGAGCCCTTTAGGGTTCTTTTCTTTTTCTCTTAACACTTTGAGGCTTCTATTTTTAACACTTAGAGATTTTTCTTTTCAGATACCAACCATTTCACACTTTGCTATCCCCTAGCTCTCATCCCAATCTTTCTATTTTTCCACCAATATCTTTTCTTTTTCATCTCATTGATTCCCCAAGATCCCTTCCTAACTAGCTTAACCTATTCTAGTCTCATGATGCAGAGCTAAATCTACATGAAAGCCTACTCTTGTTGCTCTAAACCCAACACTTTTATTCAAGTTCATTCAAAACAAGGCCTCACATCACTCACTATAGATTTTGGCTTCAAATATGACATAGTTAAAGGCAGGGAAAATTGTCTCAGTGATGGAGATCGCTACTTGGACTAACATGCAAGATACCAGCGGAATGATTGGCCGGATAAACAACACGCTCTCTGCCCTAAAACCTTTCTAGCATCCATATTCGTTGAACTCAATCTCCCTCAGCCTTGAGGAATGGGACCAAAATAGCATCATAGAAGAATGACTTACATAGTATATAATTGTGGCGGGGGAGCTGACTGTTGCCTCATGTTCTTCTATTGAAGGGCTTCCCCTTCTATTTAAAACATTGGTAAAAAGGGAAAGATAGTCCAACTATGCATAATGGTGTCCACAAGCTCATTTATGTATGCATCACATGATAATTTCAAAATCAAGGTTTGGTTCTACTTGCTAGGATTCCGTTCAATTCACAGTTCATCCTTAATTTTATTTCTTTCAGTGCATTAGAGAACTAAGAACTTGATCATTGAACAAACTAGCCAAGTGTGATACTTATGCTTGGAAACTCATCATAACTCCCAATGCCTGATGCAAACCTATATGAAATTCAATTAAGACTCAATCCTAATCATGAAAATGCATCTATATGCTTCTTTTTGTGACAAAACGTAAAAATATTTACCAATTTTGATGTTTTTCTATGCAACAAATGAATGCATGAGACTCAAAATTCAAAATGGAAGATAAGATCAAAATAAACAATGTTAGATAACACTAAACCCCTCCCCCACACTTAAATTACACAGTCCCTTGTTTAATATAAGCATGAGAAAGAGGAAAAACAAAATGCATAAGAGAATAGATCTCTAAATGCTATGTACATGGCTTGGAGTGTTACCTTAAGTGTTTTGAAGAAGAGATGAGGGGAGGAGGCTCAATCATCACCATAGACTATCTGATGCACGTCCTTGGTCTCTGTCCAACACGTCTCAACTCTTAGACCATCAAAAAACCTTGCACACACTTAACAAAAAGATCATAAGGTTCCCCAAAACGTAGAATTTAAACTAGAAAGCAATAAAGAGAGTATGTACGATGATAGACATGTCTCCCAAGTCCACTTTATTTTAAATCAATAAGTTTGACTTTTCATACCTTCTTTTAGTGATAGAGAGAGAGAGTAGTGGAACGCCCTGGATTTTGTTGTAATTCAAGCCTCATTACCTTGCTCATAAGCTCCTCAATACCATATTCACCTTTGTCCTTGAGCTCTTGAGTGAGAACTGCTCTAACCTTTGCAAATGGCTTAGACCTTCCTCTACACTGAATCTTGTACTCAATCACTCCATCTTGATGAGTCAATGGAATGAGGGTGATAGTGGAGGATTTGTCTAGCAAAGTTTCTTCCTCTCTGGCCTTGCTTGGTTTCTTCTTGGCAATGGTAGCAGAGTCAGCTTCTTTACGTTTCTTCTTATTAGACTTAGGAATTTCACCTTTCTCTTAAACCACTTTGCAAGAAACTTTTTTCCTCATTGGTGTAGAAGATTAAAGTTCTGAGTAATCCTCATCATCACTAAAGAACTTCTCACCATGAATGAACTCAAGATTAAGCTTTCTTTGGCATTCTTTCTTCTTCTCACAAGCTTCAAGAGGCTGATCCTTCTCTTTCATTCCACAATTCCCCACATACTTCATCTCAAAGTGTTAAAACTCATCACAGAAACTTGAAGGGACATAGGCTGGTGGCTCAATAGGTTTTTCTTTTTTCATGAGCTTCTTCTTGGCTTTCTCTTCAGCAACAATCCAAACTTTTTCTCTAGAAGCTCCATGGGCGTCTTTTATCACAAAAAAAAATTCAGTTCTGAGGGTAACCTCCCCACTGATTTGCTTAATGTCCTCATTGACTTGAGAGGAAAGACTTCTAAGAACAAGGTCTTCTTAATGTCCCCACTGATTTGCAAAGGAGTGTGGCACTTTTTATATAGAAACTTGCATAACTTCATGTTCAGCGATCCGGTACTCGATATTCCAATTTCAGGAGACAGGTTACTCAATAAGATACAAATTTGATGAAGGGTCTAAATGCATCCAAGGTCGACAAGGCTTCCAGTACAGCGGTTCTTTGAGGCGCACTGGATTGGTTCGGATTGGCTGCGAGACAGGTTCATCTTCAAACAGCCATTTCTTTTAACTAAATTCTTCAAATCATCTATGACAAGTGCTCTGGATATATGGCTCTATCCTCTATAACTTCAATGAAGATGTCGGAGACTGAATTGGAATGTAAGGCTTCATCCTGGACGATCTTTCAAGAGTATCAGCGGTTGAGAAAATATGTTCGTGAGTCACGTACCGCAGTACAAGATTTGGCCAAGGGTTCTATACTGTGGTGCGTGTTTTTGGCCAAGAAATATGACCTGTAGTACAGCAAATGGCTCATACTGCATTTTTAACCCATTCTTCATCTTTTTCAGCATTTTCTCCAATGGTTTTCCACTCCTTTGCTCCTAAATGTCTCCAAAGTACCTGATAGACACTTCAATTATGCAAGACTTACTTGGAACTAATGCAAACTCTTAATAAAATTAAAACAACGACAAAACACTAAGAAATCTATTTAAAATGCATATTTGGGATAGTAAACATGAACTAAAATGCACTCGATATTCCTATAGCTAAAATGCACACGATATTACTCAAACACAAAGACAAATATATGAATATATCATGCGGATATATAGCTAAAAGCCTGATAGCTCTATATGCAAGAATAAGCTTATGGTGGAATGGTTAAAAAAGGGAAGTCAAGGCAACTACAACTCACATAGGTTAAAAAACCTTCACTCGAGATTAGGGTTTCTTCTTCAATGATCCATGCTTCAAAGCATTCTGAAACTAGGCCAAACAGAAGAAAGAATAAGCAGAACAAGAAAAAGTTAGGGTGTTTATGAGTTTGGTTTACTTCCTATGTTGTTTTGGCTGAAACTCGACATATATAGTCTTATGCGGCTTCAACCTCCTAGGTTTAGACCTCCAAAGACTAAAAACCTCTCCGACAACGGCGCCAAAAACTTGATGGGCTTGCGGGCCTAGAGTTTGTTTTTAACAAGCCCGTTGGTCCTCCAAAAGTTTTAAATTAATAAAACCCTAGTGTTTGCAAGTGCACAGATGTATGTTGTAGGACTTAGGGTGTCGATCCACAGGGAGGATGTCTAAACTGCGAGAAACAACAAACTGGGAAAGTAAGAAAAGTCATAAACTCATGAGAATTTTTAGGATTTTTGGTTAAGAATTCAAAAGTAAACCTAATCTAATATTCACAAGAAATAAGATGCAATGTAGGATGAATTGTTAAAAGAATATCTCAAGCATATCGACTCAAACTATAAACTCTTAAACACATAGGTGGCGACTTAGACTTTTCCGATTTACTCTAATAGATGTATGATGGCATTTCCAATTAGCTTCTGGGCGATTTATCTTCATCTGTTTTTTTTTTGGATCTGCATGGAAATCTTCTCTATAGGTAGCTCTCGACTCATATAGCGACTATGTTCTTCTGAAGCTAGGTATGGATGATCTGATACAACAATCTCGTGGCTCTGATCGATCCTAGCACTACAAGAAAACATGCCAAAAATCTACAGAAAATATCGTCAGAAAAACGTAGGAAACAGCCCTTTCTTACCAAATTCCTACGAAATTTTGTCATAGGAAATCGGCCGTCGGAAATTGTAAAAGGTAAGAAAATGTTGGAAATTTTCTACGAAAATGTTGGTAGGATAGTTTTCCTACGGAAATTTTAGTAGAACTTTCCTACCAAATTACTACAATTTTCTATCGATTAGTGTTCCTTCCAATTTCCTACGAAACATCACTTACCTATTTTCTACGAATTTTTTACTAATCTTTTACTACTAATTTCTTACCAATTTCCTACCAATATAATTTTATAAAAATCAAAAATTAAATTAATATCGGAAATTGGATTTAAATTAAAATATAAATTAATTATAAATTTGATTAATGAAATATATACAAAAAAAAACAAAATTAATTCTTCTAATTACTATGAGCCTAAAATTTGACTAAGTAATTATTAATTAGAGGGAGAGAAGGTGAAGACTCTTATTTATTGAGCAACTTCTTCACCTAAATTAATTTAGATAGTCGATGTGGGACAAATCAAAAAACATAAGTTTCCTACGAAATTTCTACGATTTTTTCTACAAACAATATTTCGTAGGAAATCCGTATAATATTTAAATTTTGCTCTTTTCATAGTGTAGTTTCTTCATCTAAATTCTTAACTTTTCGATGTGGGACAAACAAAAGGACATGTTTTCCTACAAAATTCCTACGATTTTTCGACAAACAATATTTCGTAGAAAATCCGTAGGACAATTTCCTACGAAATTTTCACCAGTGTAACAATCAATTGGATCCTTCAACTTTCCTACCAAATTTTGACCGTATTTTCTACGAATATAAATTTGGTAGGTTATTGGTTGGATATATCCTACCACTTTTTGACATTTTTTTCGTAGGAAATTTCTTATGTATTTCCTACCACTTTTATTTTTCGTCATAATTGCGTAAGAAATTGGTGAAAATACTCCTACCAAATACATTCGTAGGAATTTTCGTAGGAATATGGCATGTTTTCTTGTAGTGTACGCTCAGAGAATAGGTCATGAATCTTTGTGATGTAAAGTGCTATGGAAAGATGGTTGTCTCCTCTTGATTGTCTCCAAATTTGAGCTGGATCGGACAGTGAGAAAGTCTTCATTTGAGGCTGAACTTCTGACGGTCTGACTCTGAGCTGAAAAAGTGGATTTATTCCATTTTGCCATCATTTTCCCTAAGTCTCCTGAAAAGAGGCTTGAAACTACAAATACATGAAAATCATAATGAAAGTTCCTAAAACTAATTTAAACCTTTGAAAAAGAATTTGAAATCAATGGTGAAAATAGGTTAAAATCAGGTGTTATCACGAATCAGGGTAGTAAAGAAACACTGTGTTTCACTAAAACCCAACTTCTTCAACCTAACAGGTCGAAAATCCCTAAAACCTTATAAACCAGCCATCCAGCAGATTCAAATCCAAAAATTTGCTCAAAAGTTTTCAAAAATTTCCAAAGCTTTGAAAAAATAAAACTCTAAAGCCTTGAAACTGATTAAAACTTTTGAAAAAGCATATGAAATGAATGGTGAAAATAGGTCAAAATCTGGTGTTATCAACTCCCCCAGACTTAAGACTTTATTTGTCCTCAAGCAAAACAAGATCCAATCTGGAAAAATATCATTCAACAGAAATGAGAGGGAACTCAAAAATATCAGCAATCATACTTCTAGACCTTAATTATGAACAATGCATCAATCAGATCAAGTCTAGAAAATTCTCACCAAAATACAAATATAACTAATCCGTTAATCCGTCATGCGAAAATCCACACACTTAGAACTAACTTCCAGTCAACTAGCTCTTAACATTCATTTAAGGTTTCAGTGATTCTCATCAAAAGAATATTAAACAAGGCATTCAAAGTTAGGTATTAAAAGGTTTTTAATGGTAAGGTTTGATGTGTTTAGGGTTACATTTTTCTGGAGAGACAGGACATTATGCAAAACAGCAAGAGAGGATGGAACTGTAAATGCCCCCACAGTTTTCAGTCACGTTCTCCTTGTTTCAAGATTTCTGATCTCCTTTCTTCAGGTTCTCCTTATAATTCCCCCATACTTGGATTTTTGTCCAGGTTGTAAAATTATAACTCCTTAAGTGAATACCTATTGCCTTGGCTCAAATGATTTCGGCTTCTAAGACTCTTTAGGCTCTTGATTTCCTTTCCTTTCTTTCTTTTTCACTTTTTTCGTTTTTTTTTGTTTTTTGAGAAAGGGGAAACTGCCTTTTGACTAGGAGTCTTTGGGAGCACGAAAATTACCTTTAAGAATGAGCTTTTTAGAACATCATGAGGCTTGCTGAAATTGCATGGTACACTTCCTTCCCGGTTTCATTCAGTTATTCTCTTGAGTGACTGAAAACTATGTTGTTCCTCCCTCTCCGGCGTTTTTGCACATATCTGTCAACATAGACTTAATAGAGAGTGTATGAGGTTTGAAATGATGGTTTCGGTTAAGGGTGTGGTACCAGCTAAAGATGAACTAGCCATGTTGTTCCTCCCTCTCCGGCGTTTTTGCACATATCTGTCAACATAGACTTAAAAGAGAGTGTATGAGGTTTGAAATGATGGTTTCGGTTAAGGGTGTGGTACCAGCTAAAGATGAACTAGCCATCTAGGACAACAAAGAATGGTATTAATAAGGTAAAGATGTCCTAGATGTATATCATGATGCCTTAGATGTCATTAAAACCATTGATGAGAAAATTAGATGTCAAGATTAAGTCAAAGTAAAATAAGCTAGTATATCCTATAAGAAAAGATCTCCAGGAATAGAAGTCCTCTGGTGGGATTTCGTAGTGTAAGTACTCTAGCTACCGCCTAATCTAGTACTACTCTATCTACCGCCTAATCTAGTACTAAACCTTGAAGGAGCTTTTTATGAATAATTGGTGTAGAAGCAAACAGGTTGGTTATCATCATCGATTTTGTCATTATTCCCTCAAATTGTATTTGACCTTTGAAAACACTTTTTGAAACTCAAAAGACTTTTGAAAATTTTTAAGAAAAACAGAAAACTTTTAAAGAAACATGCAGAATGCAAAGGCTCATACAAAAAAAGGTGGTTAGAAAGGGATGAAATCCTCCCCCAGACTTAAATCACACTGTCCCCAGTGTGAAATAAATCAGGCAACGATGAGAAATAGAGTATGTGAAAAAATTTAAAAAGATTAAGGAAAAGAAAACTTACCTGGTGTTGGTGATGGATTGCGAGGTGGTTGTGGTGGTGGTAAGGTGTTGAATGGTGGATGGTGGATGATGTGAAGTGGTGCTTGATTCAATTTGGATTGATTTGAATCAAGGTAGATGTTGAAGTGGCCAAGGGTGGCCGAATGGTGCTGGCTGCGGATCAAGATGTCCCGGCCGCAGTAGGACGTGTGCTAGCCGCGGTTGAAGGCTTCGTGGCCGCGGCAAAATGCTTGTTGGCCGCGGCTGAACCTCCTTTGGCCGTGGTCAGCTCGTTTTCTTCTCTTATTTTTTGTTTTTTTTTTGTTTTCGATGCATACTAAGGCCTGTATAGAATAAGAAAACAAAAATTTAATAGAAAAAGAAAGCTAAACAAGAATAAACAAGTACCTAAATGGGTTGCTTCCCATCAAGCGCTTTGGTTTATAGTCCTTAGCTAGACTTTGCAAAGAAAAAGACTTAGTTCAAATTGGATCTTGTCCTAAGACAAGTCCTTTTCAAAATCCTCATGTTCTGTCTTGCAGGTTCTTCATCACTCCAGAGTTCTTCCGGTTCAAATGCCTGGGCTTTATGCTTTCCTCTTGTGCTCTTAAGTGGTGTACCTTCATAGAAGATGTCTTTGTTGATATTTGCAAAAGAAACTCTCCGTTTGGGCCAATCCATGATGGCTCCAGCAGTTTCTAAGAAAGGACATCCAAGGATAACTGGATATGAGTCATCTTTGGTCTTCACTATGTATAGATCAACAGGTGCAATGCAATATAATCTCCAATCCTTAGAGGAATGTCTTGGGCTATCCTTCTTGGTATTGCACTTGAATCATCTACTAAGCTAATCTTTGTCTGGTACTTGAAATGTGCTTAATGCCAAGTCTCAAAGCAGTTGCTTTGGACATCATGTTAATGCAAGTTCCAGAATCACAAAGAATATTGAGGAATCTTTCACCTCTAACGTCACAAGAGATAAGAAATTGACCTTTGTCTTGAACTTTGTGCAGAGTTCGAACTAGTCTTTCATGTGGATGATATGGTGCTTCAAATGCAGAATAAGAATCACAATAGAACTTTGCAGCATCAAACTTGATGATTGAATCTATGTATGGCATTTCAATTCTCTTATATGATTCATCCTCCACATCTCTGACATCTGGTTCATCTTCTGTGATCTTCATGCATGGGATGTAAGATTCATGCTCTTCTGGGTCTGCAGAGTCTTGGTGATGAGAGCTCAGGGAAGGATGGAGGTCACCCGCGGATGGAGACGTCGCACCCACGGCCAAGTCTCTTCCTGCCACAGGTGAAGCTCTCGCGGCCGCAGTGAAGATGGGCCTGGCAGCGGTCAAAATCCTCGCGGCCGCAGTGAGGAATTCCAAAGGTTGCTCAGCTGCTTCTCCTTCTTGCTTTTTCAGGATGTCTTTAGGGCTATTCTGGATGTCCATTATAGGATCTCCTGCATCAGAATTGGTTGATCCTCCTACTTTTTGCTGACCATGAACAAGAAAATCCTTCTTATGGTTCTCAAAGATCTTCCTCACAACAAGGTTTGTATCTCCTTGACACTTAGAGAGATGCTTGATGTCAGAACTGGCTTCCATGTTCTTGTGTTCGAGCTTGCTTAAGCGAAATTCAATATCTTGAAGTTCAAAATCTGTCCTTCCTATGTACCATGAAGCGATTTCATTAGCCTCCTTGATCTCTAGCTTGGCACCCTTGGCATCGATGGATTCTTGAAGGATATCATACTTCTGTCTTGGCTGCTCTTCCTTAAAAGGATCTATCTTCCTTTTTAGGGCAGAAATATCTTGAGACTGCAAATCTTCCAACGATTTCACATGGTGAGTGAGGTCATCGGTCCTCTTGTACAGGGTAGCTTCCGTAACAACTTGGAAATCAAGGTATTGATTCAGCATAGCTCCTAATCGATTCAGTTGGAGCCTAAATCGATCAGCCTTAGCGTTTTGGTGCATAATCTGATGAGGAATAGGGTGAGATGGTCGACGGTTCACCAGGTGTGGCGAATAGAGCTCATCTCGATGGTGCGGAGTTTGCGAGTCTCCATGGTGGTGGTTCTGATTAGGGTTCCAAAGATGATGATCAGAATCACGACTGGATGGTGATTCACATGCGCAGGGAGCTTCACATAGGTTAAAAACCCTTCACTCGGGATTAGGGTTTCTTCTTGGATGATCCATGCTTCAAAGCATTCTGAAACTAGGCCAAACAGAAGAAAGAATAAGCAGAACAAGAAAAAGTTAGGGTGTTTATGAGTTTGGTTTACTTCCTAAGTTGTTTTGGCTGAAACTCGACATATATATAGTCTTCTGCGGCTTCAACCTCCCAGGTTCAGACCTCCAGAGACTAAAAACCTCCCCGACAATGGCGCCAAAAACTTGATGGGCTTGCGGGCCTAGGGTTTGTTTTTAACAAGCCTGTTGGTCCTCCAAAAGTTTTAAATTTATAAAAACCTAGTGTCTGCAAGTGCACAGATGTACGTTGTAGGACTTAGGGTGTCGATCCACAATGAGGATGACTAATCTGCGAGAAACAACAAACTGGGAGAGTAAGAAAAGTGATAAACTCATGGGAATTTGAGATTTTTGGTTAAGAATTCTAAAGTAAACCTAATCTAATATTCACAAGAAATAAGATGCAATGTAAGATGAATTGTTAAAAGAATATCTCAAGCATATCGACTCAAACTATAAACTCTTAAACTCATAGGTGGCGACTTAGACTTTTCCGACTTACTCTGATAGATGTATGATGGCATTTCCAATTAGCTTCTGGGCGATTTATCTTCATCTGTTTTTTTTGGGATCTGCATGGAAATCTTCTCTACAGGTAGGTCTCGACTCCTATAGCGACTATGTTCTTCTGAAGCTAGGTATGGATGATCTGATACAACACTCTCGTGTCTCTGATCGATCCTAGGCTCAGATAATAGGTCATGAATCTACTCTCATGCAATATGAACAACTTAGAAGAGATAAGATCCAGAATATGGCTTAGAACTATAGAAATCCTAATCGATATGTGTACTTATCGAAATCTTCAAACAACTTGACTCTCTGGGACTAATCTACATGATGCAATAAATGATGAAAGACATAGAAGAACGCAAAAGAATGAAACAGAAAAGTTAATAAGATAAAAAGGAGAAAGAACAATGGATCTAGGGAAGAATCCCCATCTCCATCGCCTAACCCTAGAAAACAAAGTTTGGTGGCTCAAAATCTCATTACAGGAGCACATACCCATTTAGTGCTGCTAAGAAATGTATTTATAGGTCCTAAGGTCTTCCAGGTCTCATTTAGGGTTTTTTTCTGAAGAGGAGTGGCGAAGTGGACTTTGATGTTGGGCCTTGTGGCTCGTCCTAAGGTCCACCGGGGGTGAGAGTCTTCTAGGGCAGGTAAAACATGGTTTTCCCGCGGGTGAGAGTCTTCCATGACTGGTGAACTGGGTCAACTTTTTCTCCATGTATCTTTTAATTGCACCGTTGAAGCTTCGTGATGTAAAGTGATATGGAAAGATGGTTGTCTCCTCTTGATTGTCTCCAAATTTGAGCTGGATCAGACGGTGAGAAAGTCTTCATTTGAGGCTGAACTTCTGACGGTCTGACTCTGAGTTGAAAAAGTAGATTTATTCCATTTTGCAATCATTTTCCCTAAGTTTCCTGAAAAGAGCCTTGAAACTACAAATACATGGACATCATAATGAAAGTTCCTAAAACTGATTAAAACCTTTTGAAAAGAAATTTGAAATCAATGGTGAAAATGGGTCAAAATCAGGTGTTAACACGAGGCAGGGTAGTAAAGAAACACTGTGTTTCACTAAAACCCAACTTTTTCAACCTAACAGGTCGAAAATCCCTAAAACCTTATAAACCAGCCATCCAGCAGATTCAAATCCGAAAATTTGCTCAAAAGTTTTCAAAAAGTTCCAAAGCTTTGGAAAAATTAAAACTCTAAAGCTGCTGTTGAAAGCGTTTTCTGGCGCGTGTCTGGCGTGTGTCTAGGCTGCTCAAGCAGCTAAGCAGGCTGCTCAAGCAGGCAAGCAGGCTGCTGAGTCAAGCTGCTGAGTCATCGACCAGCTTCTCCTGACCAACCCACATTTTACGTTCCGATCGAACCAAAACGAGCCACTGATCCACCCGCGCGACTAAATATTTGACTTCATTAGATGAAAAGTTAATTTCTATAACTAAAACTTAAAGCTCTTGACCATTAACCTTAGCTGCTTCCTTGCTTTTCTAAGCTTTTTCATTGACCGCGTTCTAATCTCTTGAACGGGTTATTATAGGGGATACCAGAGTCTGAAAAACAGCTGGAGGTGAGAATGTGGTTGGTGTTATTCCTCCAATAAGACGCTGGCTCTCATCCTGATCAAGCATATTGTATATATCTCTCTATCTAGGTCTAGGCTTCATATTGAGAATTTGACCTCGGATGTTAGCAAAGTTTTCATTTAATCCCATATGGAATTGAATGATCCTGCTAGTTTCAGCTTCTTCCAACAGTTCCTTAACTTGATCACAATTGCATCTCTTCACGGTAGTGATCTTTGTATTAGCAAGCTGCTCCCATAGAGTTTTCTTCTTTGTGTAATACGCAGAAAAGTCAAGAGGACCTTGTTTGAGATAAGCAATCGCCTGTTGAAGCTGATATTTCTTGGGAAGGTTACTGACTCTGAATCGTGAAGCCAAATCATTACACATTTCAACTGCATCATCGTAGTATAGAATACTATCGTAGATTTCTCTATTCACTACATTCAGCAACCAAGGTTTTACCATACTATTACATCTACTCCATATCTTGAAAGAAACATCGTAAACATCAGGTCACGGAAGTGAGCCATCAACAAAACTCAACTTGTTCTTTGCATCTTGACTCATTCGCATAGCTATTGACCAATTTTTGTAGTTAGTTCCATCAAGAATATGAGTAACGAGAGAAAGAATATGGACTTTACTTGGGAACACGATTCAGTTTTTACTTGAGGTTGAATAGATCTGCCACGACGAGTTGTGAACCCAAAATTAAGAGTCAGCGAGATGTCATCATCTTGAAATTGAGCATCAATTGGTGATTCGTCTTGAGTTTCAGCTCGTCCACAAGTTTTCTTTCCTTGTTTCATCATTGTAAACAATAAGAGCTTAGATGTCGTAGAATCGAAGAAATCGGAGCTCCCAGAAGCGATTCGGGTGCTTCAAATTTTAAATGGAACACAAATGTCGACTCGAATCAAAGTTTCTTCGGTGAAAAACGAAGAAAAGATGAAAATCTGAGCGAAAACAAAGAAGAAACACAGAGACTTGAGCGAGTTAAGCTCTGATACCATATTAGTCTTCTTCATCGTAGAGAGAAAGCGTAAAAACTCAGATATTCCATTCATGAATAACAAAGTTAGTTACAGACGTATATAGTGAGCATACTCACTGAACCAAAACTGGTTTACAATAATTATAATAAACCGTACATTCCAGAGCACTTAACCGAACCTATACAGACTCAATATACAAATATATTTCTATACACTAAAAGACACACACCTGAATGGCCCAATTAATTTGGCTGGGAATCGAACTGGTTCTATTTTCATAGGGATTTTGATTAAAAATGGCTGTAATGATTTGATTCTATAGTTGTTCGGATGAATTTTGAATTGGATTTGCTATATCAATATTAACTGTAATGTTTTGCCGCATCCAAGAGGAAGAAGAAAAAAAACTGAAATGGTTTTTGAACTGTTTAGTCTATTTGTCTGGTAAATATTTTTTTTATTTGGTTTAGTGTCGGTTTATATTAGGTTAAGCTCATAAACTATTTAAACCATCAATTATGTGAAAATATGGATTGTTTAAGCTTAGATTCTCTTCTCCTTTCCTTAGTTATCTGAACCTAATGCTAGATCTCTCATTATTAGCTTGATCTAGAACTTAGGCATTTCTCCACCCACAAGGTGTTTGATGAAATGCCTGAATGAGCTAACTTAAGGTTTTATGCCTTTTTCATCATGGGAATGATTGTTAAATGCATGAATGACATATTAGAACTGTTTCTTAATGCTCATTGATTCATATTTCAGAAATGATGATTTGGTTTGAAATAGATTAGTGTAGAGGTTAATGCCTTCATGAGAGGATTAATCTAGATTAGAGTTCTAAGTTAATTGGAATTTGAGATCATGTGATGCTTGCTTTATCTTTCTGTATAAGATTCAGTCTTTCTTAACTCTCATTTTGATGCACAAAGAGGCTGTCTGGTCATTTTAGACTTGGAACCCTATGCTTGTTGATTGCTTATTCATCTAATGGGAATTAGTCTTGATTTGGTAATTAACTAAAGGATTTTTGTCATGATAATGAATTAATCTGATTTGGAAGTCTAGACTAAAGAATTGTAAGTGTTGCATTGTTTGCTTAGCATCATGAATTCACATTTAAAGCACCCTAATCAATGATCACATCTAGAGGTTTAGCTTTATCTTTATTTGAATTTGAGTCTTTGTTTTGTTTGTCTTGTTTGCTTGTTTAATTCTTAATTACTGATTGTTCTTGTTTGCTTTATGTTTTTAGATCACTTAATCACCAACCTGTTTCATTAGACTTGGATTAAGAATTGATCCTCATAGTCTTGGTGCCTAGATAATCTCCATTTGGATTGACCCTCAAGTGCTACAACACAAGAGGTTAATTGACCTTAGTAGGCTAAAAAATCCTACTATCATATACTAAGTAAGTTCTAATATCATTCCAAATATTCAGAAAATCTGTTAACCATACGACGTTGATATGCTTTCTGCTCAAGTGATGTCCAGCTGAAATGTACACTATGGGAACAATATGCTAAGAAAACTGTTGAGTACACTGACAAACGTATAGATTCTACCGTTGTCTAACTAATGTAGTTTGTCTGTATAAAAGAGTACAAAGGTGAGATCACAATATAGTATATTCATATGCACACCGTTTTTCAATTTGATATGGCACTAACTTGATAACAGTTATTTAATTATTTTTTTACTATAGGTGACATATCATTATTAAACTCTTTCAACTCCAAAAAAAAATTGTTTGATCCTGACGTGAAGATTGTCAAAGAATTCAAAGAACAATATGTTTTAACACGATTTAAATTGTATTGACAGTATTCTATTTATTATATAAATGTATGTGGTTTATAGGTTGCCAAAAAACAATCCAATGATTGTTCATGCTGAACCAAGTTATTCATCTTCTTGGGGTGGTGTGATTGACTATCATGAAAAATTTATAGGTGTCAAGTATAGAAGGCGTAAACTACCTGAAATTCGACAAAAGTGGTATGAGATGAATTAACTAATGCTATATATTTATTTACATTTAAAAAATGATACATATGATTGGCTTTATTATAGTCCGTCGACATTGTAACTTGCACAAAAATCAAAGATGTTGACACTTCAAAGCTGTGGTATTATTGGGCTTGTAAACCATGCAACATCAAAGTGTTAGAGCATGACATCTTGTCTGATAAAAAAATTACGATAAGCAGATTCCTCTTTTCAGTTGCAAAAATTCTGGTGATATATTTGCGTTCAATGTTGTCGTGGCAAGGTAATATATATGATCATCCCATTAAATTTAATGTAAATTCATTATATTACAAATTACTTACATTTCCGTTTTCCTTCAAAATAATGTAGGTATTACATCGTATTATTTGTTATTGATGAATCAGGTGTCAATGTCCGATTCATGTTATTGCCAAACAAAACGTGGGTGGATTCCACCAACACGTTATGTTCTTTCATATATATTTCATTTATATTTACTTTTCATCCATCACAATCAATCATCAAATCAACATAATTCATTTCTGAGTCAAACAACAATGAGTTAAAACCCATACGTACCTGAGCGGAGACCTTAACAGGTCAAGAAGGTTTAGGTTTATTCTTATCTACAAGATCATCAGGCCTTGCATACATCACTGGCTTCGATGGAACGTCATCACCTGCCTTGAAAATATTCATCCAAAACAAGGGTAAATCCTAATCCCATCTACCTAAATAGAGAAGTTGGTTGGTTTCCTAAATGCCATTTTGCGACTCATTTACTCGATTAAACATTGAAAAAGGGGTCCCGAGTGAACATGGAGAACCATGCTCTGATACCACCGTTGTAACACCCTCGACTCGGTTTAGATCTGAGTGCAATGACCGGCCGTGAAACAATCAAACAAGAACATGCACAGCCGACCGTTCGAACCCAAACCGGATCGACGGTGCTACTGTTGCGCGCACAGACTGATGGCCCGAGGTTCTTAGCTGTGCACCAATCAAACAAGAACATGCACGTCCAAGAGCCTAAGGTCGACGTACCGAACGCGTCTCCCAGCTTTTCAACCTGAGACGTGCCTGGTAGTTGGTTCGTCTTGGACAAAGACTAGTATCATTCAAAATCCCGAGCTTTTATAAAACATACTTTTACTACATTGTTTTTTTATACAATGGGCGCCCTAAGAAAACATTATACCGAAAACAACTGAAATCATACTTGGTTTTGCAAAAAGCACGAAATCTACACCAATGGTCCTAAACTTCTCTGTCCCAATTGGCTACCCGCTATGGTCACCTGCAAAACAAGTAGAGTCGTGAGCACTAATTGCTCAGTGAGCTCGGTTCCCCCTAACCGTTCAAGCAATAACCCGAAAATCCAAAACATCACGCAAAACACGCATCACGCCACAACAATAATAATCTCACATGAGATGCATTATAATATATAATTATTATACATGCATACACCCAACATACACTCAAACGTCAAATCTCTCAGATGCCATTGACCGAATCCCGCACAAAGAAAAATCTCACATTTTGCACAAATCGGACTCTAGCCACACAGGCTAAAAAGTCGCGACTGTCTTCTCTCATGCATCACTCATCAACCCGGGATTTCACAACATTCTCATATCCGTCTCGCAAGCCCGGATATCTCATCACATCACTTGGCTGAGAGAAGTTTCACAGGGCATCAAACTCACATCTTTCATCCACACGACACTAAAATATGTGCTAGTGCACGTGCCGTGGATTCATATCGCAAATGCAACACATAATATACACATATATATACGAAAAACTAGGTTAGACAGGTGACTTCAAACTAAAACGGCCTACCTGACTGTTCTCGACTAGCTACCCGACTATGGCTCGCGTGGTGGTTCGCAGTGGTCGACGGCGGTCACAGTCGCCGGAACTTTTCAAGCAGAGCTGCTCTTTTCTATATTGGAAACCAAATCCTAAAGCTTATATCTATAGGTAAATATGGAGATTCAAAAAAGATTTCCGAGCAGCTGTGTCGTGCTTGCGTGTGGAGCATAAGCAGGTGAAGCAGGACACAGAGCTGCTGTGTCGTGCTTGGCGTGTGCTGGCGCATGGAGAGTGTATCCCGGCGCGTGCAGAGCGTATCCCGGCGCGTGAAAAACGTTTCCCGGCGCGTGGAAAGCGTTTTCTGGCGCATGTCTGGCGTGTGTCTAAGCTGCTAAAGCAGCCAAGCAGGCTGCTCAAGCAGGCAAGTAGGCTGCTGAGTCAAGCTGCTGAGTCATCGAGCAGCTTCTCCTAACCAACCCACTTTTTACGTTCCGATCGAACCGAAACGAGCCACTGATCCACCCGCGCGACTAAATATTTGACTTCATTAGATGAAAAGTTAACTTCTATAACTAAAACTTAAAGCTCTTGACCATTAACCTTAGCTGCTTCCTTGCTTTTCTAAGCTTTTTCATTGACCGCGTTCTAATCTCTTGAACGGGTTATTATAGGGGACGCCTGTGTCTGAAAAACAGCTGGAGGTGAGAATGTGGTTGGTGTTATTCCTCCAATAAGACGCTGGCTCTCATCCTGATCAAGCATATTGTATATATCTCTCTATCTAGGTCTAGGCTTCATATTGAGAATTTGACCTCGGATGTTAGCAAAGTTTTCATTTAATCCCATATGGAATTGAATGATCCTGCTAGTTTCAGCTTCTTCCAACAGTTCCTTAACTTGATCACAATTGCATCTCTTCACGGTAGTGACCTTTGTATTAGCAAGCTGCTCCCATAGAGTTTTCTTCTTTGTGTAATACGCCGAAAAGTCAAGAGGACCTTGTTTGAGATAAGCAATCGCCTGTTGAAGCTGATATTTCTTGGGAAGGTTACTGACTCTGAATCGTGAAGCCAAATCATTACACATTTCAACTGCATCATCGTAGTATAGAATACTATCGTAGATTTCTCTATTCACTACATTCAGCAACCAAGGTTTTACCATACTATTACATCTACTCCATATCTTGAAAGAAACATCGTAAACATCAGGTCACGGAAGTGAGCCATCAACAAAACTCAACTTGTTCTTTGCATCTTGACTCATTCGCATAGCTATTGACCAATTTTTGTAGTTAGTTCCATCAAGAATATGAGTAACGAGAGAAAGAATATGGACTTTACTTGGGAACACGATTCAGTTTTTACTTGAGGTTGAATAGATCTGCCACGACGAGTTGTGAACCCAAAATTAAGAGTCAGCGAGATGTCATCATCTTGAAATTGAGCATCAATTGGTGATTCGTCTTGAGTTTCAGCTCGTCCACAAGTTTTCTTTCCTTGTTTCATCATTGTAAACAATAAGAGCTTAGATGTCGTAGAATCGAAGAAATCGGAGCTCCCAGAAGCGATTCGGGTGCTTCAAATTTTAAATGGAACACAAATGTCGACTCGAATCAAAGTTTATTCGGTGAAAAACGAAGAAAAGATGAAAATCTGAGCGAAAACAAAGAAGAAACACAGAGACTTGAGCGAGTTAAGCTCTGATACCATATTAGTCTTCTTCATCGTAGAGAGAAAGCGTAAAAACTCAGATATTCCATTCATGAATAACAAAGTTAGTTACAGACGTATATAGTGAGCATACTCACTGAACCAAAACTGGTTTACAATAATTATAATAAACCGTACATTCCAGAGCACTTAACCGAACCTATACAGACTCAATATACAAATATATTTCTATACACTAAAAGACACACACCTGAATGGCCCAATTAATTTGGCTGGGAATCGAACTGGTTCTATAGAGTCTCTCCGATCAATTGCTAAATTGAATTTTCAGGGTGTCTTTGTTTTTGTAGATTAAAGGTTGTTCATAGGGCTTTACTTGGTTAAATTTTCATAGGGATTTTGATTTAAAATGGCTGTAATGATTTGATTCTATAGTTGTTCGGATGAATTTTGAATTGGATTTGCTATATCAATATTAACTGTAATGTTTTGCCGCATCCAAGAGGAAGAAGAAAAAAAAACTGAAATGGTTTTTGAACTGTTTAGTCTATTTGTCTGGTAAATATTTTTTTTATTTGGTTTAGTGTCGGTTTATATTAGGTTAAGCTCATAAACCATTTAAACCATGAATTATGTGAAAATATGTTTCAAACTTTCTATACGGGAGATATATGTTTTTAACTTTCAAATTTAAGGAATTTAGGACGAGATTGAAAGCTTAGGTGGATCTGTTACTATATGAAATTTCAGAAGGGAAAATACGTCGTTTCCCTTTTTTTTTAATAAGTTTTAGATCGGAATTACGGCTGGATAATAAGGTATATACTCTAAATGAATGTGAACAAGTTTACCAAATTTGGCACTTTTTAGAATCATGAAATTGCAGATCAAAAAATTTTGATTAATCCCCGAATTATAAAAATCTGGGTTATATGTGGGCAACCATAATTTCTGAAATTAACTAACATACATACTAACATATACATTGCTAAAGTAACTCGGAAAATGATGTAAAAAAAAATATTTGGCATATTGACATGAGATTGACATCTGCATTTAATATGACTATTGCATTGTGATGCAGATGCACAAAAACAAAATCTGCTAGAAATACAAAATCATTCATCCTATATATATTAAATGACAATGTAGTTTAATGAATTGTTCTGTAAAAATCCTGATTTTGTTTTAATTTGATTGGATAGAAATGGGGAGAAGCAAGCTCCTCGCCACATCAATGATGACGTTTATTCCATGTTAAATGTGATGTGGCAAGGTCGCTGAAATTTCAAAACCTGATTGGACAATCTATCTTGACTCAGTAAATGCTTCAAATTTTCTCTGTATAAAAATTCTAAATACACTACTTATTAAAAACAGATAAACACGTGGATACTTTATACCCGACCCATCTCAGATTTTGAAACATCAAAAGGCCTAAAGTAATACAGCACATTCCTACCATTTCAAACTGTTGGCAAGGTAATACATATCATCATCCCATTAAATTTAATGTAAATTCATTATATTACAAATTACTTACATTTCCGTTTTCCTTCAAAATAATATAAGTAATACATCGTATTATTTGTTACTGATGAATCAGGTGTCGATGTCCGATTCATGTTGTTTGATGACACTGCTCATAAACTTTTAAGTCATTTTGCTGAGTCCATAATAGAAATAATGGACGAGGTGTTTCCTTAATTCTTTATATACAATATGCATTATTTACGTTGTCAAAAAATTATATTAATCACGGTAAATATACTACACAGGATACTCCAAGAGGACTCCCTGATGGCTTGAGTAAACTCATAACGCAAAGAATACTTTTCAACATAACAGTTATAGAAGAACATACTACAGAAAGTCAGTCCTCGTATTTAGTTCATTTATGGTCTCAAGATGATGACATTATGACTTAGTGAGATTCTCGATCAGAGGTAAAATGTTATAAAATTCATAGAATTAACGAGTCCGCTATTTGGATAATTTTTTATTTTTTTGGTAAAGCGTCAAGAACGTTATCTATTGTAGTAACTGTAGATGATTATGAGTTATGAGGATCTTGATAATCATTCGTCTGGTTCTTCCATGACTCCTTCATCTAAAAGCAACTGAAGAATGTTTTGATGAGAGAGAAGATGAAAGATCGGTTAACAAAAAGCGACCTAAGACCATCTCCAACCCTACTGCAAATTTCATTGCAAAATAGAGTTTGGAGCAAGATTATCTCCAACCCTACTCCAAATCTCACTCCAAAATGGAGTAAAAAATGGACTTACTCTATATATGGAGCAAAAAATAGAGTTTCTCCATTTTTTTAGTCATAACTCCATTTTGGAGTAAAAACGAAGCTTACATTGGAGTAAAATACAATTTCATTTTGAAGTTACTCCAAAATAGAGAAAAATATAGAGTCATACATTGGAGATGCTCTAAGAAAGAAGTCCTAATGCAGAAACTCTCTCCCTTCTCGTCTGTCACGAGCTCACACTTTTTATACAGCAAGTGATGAGGTTTACTGAGTTTAGGGTTTACCCAAAAAAGGTTTTTTTGCCCTTAATGATCATTTCAGGCTCTTCTCATTGGGTTCTTCTTTGCCTTACCAATGGACCACAAAAATTGAGTCTTAAACCTCCAAGATCCATTTTAGAATGAGCCTCAATAATTTCTCCTCTTATAATTTTTACTTCTTCGGTAAGTTAGGATTAGGGTTATTTTGGCGACAAGTTTTAAGGTTAACACTTTTAGGGTTTTGATCGAAAAAATAGGTCCTAAACCTAATTTTTGGGATGTCACAAACTCTCCCAGTTGAAATGAATTCTTCCTCAAATTCCCGGGTTGCTTCGGCCCCACTTGATTATCAACTATACCTTGGAGTGTTGTTCAAATGACTTTTATCGTAACATCCCAATGTTTCCGCTGCACGACTCTGATAATTTGTCTTTTCCTGGTTTCCCTTCTCGTTGCACTAGAATCTTGACATCTTGGAGGAACACTCAGATCTGATTCTTAACCTAGGGAATCAAAGAAAATTGACTCAGTCAAGGCCGTTGTTTCCCTACTCTCTAACCCCCATAAGAATTTGTTTTTAGTGAAATACGAAAAATTTAAAACCTTTTTTTTTTAAATCCAAAATTTGAATCTTTTTTTAAAATTAAAAAACTAAAAATCAGAAAAGAAATATTTTTTTATTAAAAACCGATTAAAAATTCTAACAAGTCCTAAAATGCCTCATGGGTCAGAATTGGTTTGGCTAACCTTACACTCTGATACCGAATTAAGACACCCTAATCTTTTAAATTAAACCTAACTTGATGTACACTCATTTAACAACTTTAAAAATAATAACTAATTTATTAAATATTCAATTAGTGTCTAAAATATTTAATTAAAAATAAATAAATTATAAATTCGAAAAGTCTTTACAATAAACCGAATATTAAATATTTGAAGAAACCTAAAAAAATATATTTAAAATTATTATTAAAAACAATTACAGAAATGCGCCCATGACTCTCTGACATAACACCGCAACGATCGCCACAAGTACTATTCTTTGGTCTCACAGTAAAAGAAGAGAGGGGTGAATATTCAGGGAAAATAATCAGTGAGGGTGTTCTCTTGGAACACACAAGATTATTTAACATATTATTTGAATTAGCAATAATGTATATACATAATATACGCATCAAACTCAAACAACAATCAACATAGAATAGCTAATATTATTATATAATATATATGATCCTAATATTTCTAAATAAATACAATCATTCAATCCTTCAAAACAATCAACCTAGAGATTCTGTAACACATTCCCAAAAAACTTCCTCAATTGTACTCATTCTCTGCCACCACCCATTCCGGGCTTGGCAAGTTACCGGTGCCGCCACCCTTAACAGGGCTTGAATATGGCTCGTCAGCCCTTTTTTGATCACTACAGCTTCACAATATTCAGTCTCTCATTGTAGGCCGTCAAACAATTTATCGATCACTACAACTTCACAAATCTCAGTTCTTCGTTATATGCCGTCAAACAATATTGTAACAAAATAAACACTATTTCAACTAACGACTAAATAACTTACAATCCTATTACTACATTCTAGTAGTTCTCATTATTAATTATCATCAATACACAATCAACAACAAATATCAATCACCATTATCAAAGACCAATCGTCAATCATGTTTAATACCCATACTAAGCATACACACATTACTAAATCAACTAATAAATCTGAGAAATCTACAAACTTGTCCTCACCTTTGCCACTTGATGATGAATAGTGGATCTGGTTCGCCTTTGGAAAGATTTGATAGTCGACAGGAAAACGATCATAACTTCCTGGTCACAGCTCAGAATGGATATTGGAAAATTGATCTGAAAAGCTGGATCAAATATCTTCACGCTGGTATGTAGATCGCCTTCTGAAGCTTCCTAGATCGCCAGAAAAACGCTTCACATGTCGGCTGCTCGTGGATCAGACCTTTGTTAATATGGCTCTGGAAAACACTCATAACTTTTAGAATACATCTCCAAATAATGATCCACTTGTGGCTATAGCTGGTCACGAATCATGTTGCCAAGTTTCATGCCGATCTGATCTGATTTCACCAACCGATTATCTCTCACGCCAAAACACGTCGGATTAGCCTTCTAGATTGCTGCAGTGGCTTTCCCTTCGAGCTGTTTTGATGGTGGCTGATCAAAAATGATTTTGACAGGGCTTCGCTGCAGAAAATCTCTCCCTTCTCATCTGTCACGAGCTCACACTTTTTGTAGAGCAAGTGATGAGGTTTACTGAGTTTAGGGTTTACCCAAAAAAGGTCTTTTTTGCCCTTAATGATCATTTTGGACTCCTCTCATTAGGTTCTTCTTCACCTTACTAATGGACCACGAAAATTGAGTCTTAAACCTCCAAGATCCATTTTAGAATGAGCCTCAATAATTTATCCTCTTATGGTTTTTACTTCTTTGGTAAGTAAGGATTATGGTTTCTTCGGAGACAAGTTTTAAGGTTAACACTTTAGGATTTTGATCTAAAAAAATATGCCCTAAACCTAATTCTTGGGATGTCACAAACTCCCCCACTTGAAATGAATTCGTCCTCAAATTCCTGGGTTGCTTCGTCCCCACTTGATTATCAACTATACCTTGGAGTGTTGCTCAGATCACTTTTATCGTGACATCCCAAAGCTTCCACTACGTGACTCTGATAATTCGACTTTTCCTGGTTTCCCTTCTCGTTGCAGTAAGATCTTGACGTCTTGGAGAAACACTCGGATCTGATCTTCAACCTAGGGGATCAAAGAAGACTGACTCGGTCAATGTCGTTGTTCCCCTACTCTCTAACCCCTATAAGATTTTTTTTTTTTAATCTGAAATTTGATTTTTTTTTCTTTAAATCAAAAATTCGAAACCAGAAAAGTAAATTTTTTTAAAAAATGATTAAAAATTCTAACATGTCCCAAAACGCCTCTGGGGTCAGAGCCGGTGTGGCTAACTTTACGCTCTGATACCAAATTGAGACACCCTAATCTTGCAAATTGAACCTAACTTGATTTACACTCATTTAACAACTTTAAAATCCTGAAAAGTCTTTTAAAATCCGAAAATATAAAAATCCTTTGAAAACTTTTCAAAACGTAGTAAAAACACCTGCAAAAGATATTAAAGTGATCCATAAAAATGGTCAAATTCCGGTGTTATCAACTCCCCCAGACTTAGACTTTTTTTTGTCCTCAAACAAAACAAAGACCAAATCTCGGTGAGAGGTTTGAAAACGCAGGAACTAACAAAATCTCAGAGACCACACTTGTAGACTAATATCAATCATTATGCATCAATCGGTAATAACCTATAAAATTCTCACTAAAAGTACGGGTATAACTAGTTTGTTAATCCGTCATGCGGAAATCTATACACTTAGATTTAACTACCAGTCAACTAGTTATAAACATTTATTAAAAATTTTGGTGATTCTCATCAAAGAAAGTATAAGCAAGGCGATCTAATCTAGGTATCAAAAGGGGTCATTCTAGGGGTGAGGCTTAAAGTGTTTCTGTGTTACCTGAAGATCTGGAGGATGCAAGATAATATGCAAAACCGCAAGAGAGAGTGAACCTATTGATATCCACACTTTCCAGTCAATTTCTTCTTGCCATAAATCTTTGGTCTTCTTCCTCAGGTTCTCTCCTAAATCCCCCAGACTTAGATTTTTGTCTAACTTACAAAGTCATAGCTCCATAGATGAATAATGGTTGCCTTTGCTCCAAATAATTTTGACAATCTAAGACTCATTAGGCTTTTGTTTCCTTTCCTTTCATTTTTTTTTTGAGATAGAGGAAACAACTTTAGATATAGATTCATAGAGAGCACAAAATTGCCAACAAGAATGAATTTTCTGAGGCAATATAAAGCTTGATAAGGTTTCTGATACTCTTCCTTCCCAATTCCATTCAGTTTTACTCTTGAGTGACTAAAAACTGCGTCGTTCCTCTTCTCTCCAACATTTTTGCACACATCTGCTGATATAAACGAAAGAGAGAATGCATGAGGTTCGAAAATAAAGGTTTGGGTTTAGGGTATGGTACCAGCTAAAGATGAACTGGCCACCTAGGACAACAAAGATTGGTAAAAATGAGGAAAATGATGTCCTAGATGTATAGCTCGATGCCTGCTTATAATCAATGATGAGAAAATTAGATATCAATATTAACGTCAAATAAAAAGAGCTAGTATATCTTGTCAGAAAGAATCTCCATGAATAGAAGTCCTCTGGTGGGAGTTCGTAGTGCAAGTACTTAAGCTACCGCCTAGTCTAGTGCTAACCACAAATGAGCTATCATGCGTAGTGTAGAAGCGTCAGGTCTAAGTCATCATATTTTTGTGTCAAACATTCCTGAAAAATACTAAAAGTCGCATAGGTTACATATTAAAAATTTAAAAAGTACTTGAAATTTGAAAACAAAGCAAGAAAATGATTAGTACGGATAGACATCATCCCCCAGACTTAAATCACATTGCCCCAATGTGAAAAAGTTGGTGAGAAGATGGTAAATAAAAGCAAGATAGTCTAAAAATAGAAGAAAAAAAAATGATGATAGAAGCGTGATGGTGGTGAAATGACGATGAAGTCCTGATCTATCAATCTTCGTCTAATGTGTCTACCTCGAACTGGTGCTGCTCCTGCAGGAAGGTGGCGACGCGCTCAAAACGTCGTCCCTGTCTCTCAACTCTGCGCTCCAGGTCAGACTGTGTGCCTGATGATGTAGATGATGAGGTATGGTCGGTGGAAACTGATGGCTGATAGCGAGAACGTGCTGCAGCTGCGTCGCGATTGGCCTTAGCCACTATGTATTGCCCTATAGTGAGTGGCAGGCGAGGTACAGAAGGTAGAGACTCATCAGGTCCCGGAGTCCATTGTGGGCGTGCTCCGTTACACAGTCTCGGGACTGATGCTGAAGGTAAACAAACTCGGTGTTTCTCGGTGGCAGTGCAATATTTGTAACCGAACCTGTCTGGATTGAAAATGGCACGAGAGATAGTGTGATCGCAAGAAGGATAGAGTAGGTCATACCAGACGTCGACAAGTGGATCATCAGATGAGAAATCAAATCCCAAAAGCAGTAGTAGTATCATCACATCCATGTAAATCATGCTTCACCTTCACCATGTTCTGTGCAATTATCCAGGCAAAGCAGGAAAGTCGAGGGTTGTCCATAAATGGTGTCTGAAGTGTAATGAGCTCGGTCTTCAGGATACACCCGTGTTGGCTCTAGAGAAAATCGTGGGTGCCAAGAGTTTGTGCACAACTCTCACTGCAGGATGAGTAAGAAGGGCTGACTTGGATCTCTTGCTACCATAGACTCCATGACCCATCTCTCTCCACAAGTCAAAATCAGGCTTTTCTTTGAGATGAATGTCATCAGTGTATGGAAGCTTAAGAGCTTCACAAAGTGCAGAAATGGTGAGTGTGTAGGACTGTCCGCGGATAAAGAATGATAAAACACCGTCAGATGCGTTGGGGCTCCTCCTCTTCGTGTGGTGAAGAACTCGCGAACTAGCTCGGCATAAGTTGGAAGATTCAGCTCCATGTAGGGTCCCAACCTAAGTGCCTCGATATACCAGATGATATCTTCTCTGATCCCAAGCATCTCGAGTGTATGATAATCAATGCAGGGCATTGGTTTGATGTTCAGATTCTTGAACCGTCTTGCATAGTCGACTCTTGGGTTGATCTCCATACTAATGTATCTGATCTTTGGTGGCTCGTGAATCGCATGGGCCTCTCGTGAATGTTGGAGGAGCCTCATCACTCGACCTCTTGTTCTCAGTCTAGCTCGGCTCAGCATGTACTCTCCAAGATTACTATCATCGGGTATTGCCTCGGAGCTGTCACCAGTGCAACGGCTTATTCCAGACTCGGTTTGTTCCATGTTCCTGCAAGACAAGATGATTCTCGAAAAAAGAGTAAATATGGATGCTGAGTTTAACGCGTTAACGCTCAGGGATACAAATCAGAGTATCAAGAGATTTGTTAAAACAACAAGCAAGCTTAATCGATATCAATTCAAAAAATCGAGTACTTCATGACCTGATTCGGATTTATGATGTTCTTGACATAGACATTTTCTAAAAATTGGTTTAATTGAGAAATTTCCTTGTCAAATTTATAGGTTACCTAATACGAATCACTAATAACACAACATTTGATCAAATTCATCAACTTTACTAGTCCAAATTTGATTTTCAAAAAGCATATAGAATCCAAATTTCAAAATTCTCAATTCCTCTTAAACCAGGTGTCAAAATCGATTTCCAAACAACCTAGAAGGCCAATCTATTATTATTAAGCTATCTCTTCCACTAATAAACTTAGATTTGAGCTTTTTAAGAAAACCCTAAATTCCAAAATCAATTAAAAATGGCGAGTTTGAGCTTCATACCTTGCTAAAGAGCGATTTGATGATGGATTTGAAATCAGCTTTGAAAAAGAGTGAGGTTTGGTCCAAGAATCGCTTAAGAAGCTTAAGAATTGAAAAAGATGTTCTATCTCTTAAATCTCCAAGTCTCTTGGAAGAGAAGAGGAAAAGGAGTTTTGATCCAAAAAGTGCACTTCCTTTCTTCAAAGAGCGTTTTTGCTACAAAAACACGGGAAAATTTTGGAAATTCAAAAGCTTACGGGAACTTACCTTACTTGTTTGTTACGTAACTGGGAATTAAAAACTTACGGGAAATCAGAATGACCTGTCCCGAGAATGTTCCGAAATCACCGGGAATCTCTGAAAAGCACCAAAAATCAGAGGTCCTGTCTCAACGACAAACGGCCGCGGTTAGGAGACGCACGATCGCGTGTGAATAAGGGTCCGGCCGCGGTCACATTCACGGTGCTGTGGTCGATCATACGTTGGCTGCGGGTTGGTTGGTTGCGACCGCGGCCGATTTTCCTGCGGCCTGCATCCTTCATCCAGGTTCCAGCCAGGCCGAGCAGCTAAAAACATATACTTCTTTTTTGGGATTTTCTATTTTTCTGTTTTTTTGTGCTTTTGTTTTATAAGAGTACCTGAAACTTTAAAAGAAAGAGAAAACATATATTGCAAAAAGAAAGAGAAATCTAAAAGAAAGTGTACCTAAATGGGTTGCCTCTCATTAAGCGCTTTTGTTTTAAGTCGTTTAGCTCGACTTAGGCTTAAAAGATCAGGTAGGAGGACATGGCACTTCTCTTGATGTGCCTTTATCATCCCCAGGTGTTGGAGATTTGGCTTCTTCTCCTTGTAACACCAACTTCTTTCCTTTACTCTTCTTTCGTACTTTAACGTTGTTTAGGACCTTTTTTGTGTTATCAATCAGTTCTTAGATCTGTTCCTCACTAGACTCTGTTGAATCTGGTCGGGATGATTGTCTTGATTTTTGCAAAAGGCCTTGACTTCTCCTTGTCTTTCTCCTTTGGCTGCTTTCCTTTGTTTGAAACATCGTCTGGGACAGTAGGATAAAACTTCTTGTGATCCACATTCAGGAACGAGTTTGATGTCAAGCCTCAAATCATCTCTTTGGTCAAACAAAACCAGTTCCATGGATCTCATTCTCCTCTCCATCTTGTCAAGGATGATCACCTTTCCTGTGATCATTTTCTTCAATTTCACCATATTCGGACCCATTGTGGTCCATGTTTAGGTTGCAGTTAACAGGATCTCCAGGCTGGTCATCCTCGGCCATTCTTTGCGTTCGTCTAAGTCTTCGAAGTTCTCTTTCGTGTCTGTCTATCTTGTCTGGAATTGGAATGTTTTCTACAGGTTTGCGCCTAGTATTCATGCAATTCAGAGAAAAACAAAAGAAGAGAAAGATAATTCAGCAACTTATGAAGGAACTAGAGATCTTATGTCAAGAACATAAATTAGAACAAGAAAAAACAAAAAGGACAGCGAAACAAATCCCCGGCAACGGAGCCAAAGACTTAATGTGCTATGAGGTGAGGGAACAAGTTTACCCTTAATAAAACCAAATGAAAGCCGCAAGTGCACAACTAATCAGTTGTAGTACTTAGGCATCGAATCCACAGGGATTTGTGTGCCTAGTATTTTTCTACGGTTTGTAAGTTTATGTTTAGACTAAATCGGTTTTAAGGGGTTGTTGTTTGTCACGGATTAAACTAAAACTAAAGAACATAAATAAATCTATCCTAAAAAGCAAGTATAATATTGAATGGAAGCAAAATGGAACAAGTAGAAAATCAAACAAAAGTAAGAAAAAATGCAGATCTATGAAAGCAAGTGAATATCGATTTGTAAACTATGACTAAAAACACTAAACTTTCGGGAACTCTACAGGGATTATAATTGGTTTTTAACACTAGGGATTTTAGATTGGGATCGACAGATATCGAAATATTAGGGTTCTAGAGCTAGAGTACGGCGGTATGGCTACGTCACCGTAGTGATCATAACCAACTGTCTCTCGAAACCATGACCAGTAGGTTTCCACTCTGGCCCTGTGATGTGGACATCGACCCAAAGACCTTACCGGCGCTAATGCCGACAGTCCAAGACGGGGCCATGACACAATCGAAGATCAAACAGCTCAGAAATAGATACAAGAAGGCGTTACACATCTTTTTCAATGCCCTAGAATTAGGCGATCCGCTGTTGCCAGACCTAAACGTTATAAACAGATTAAATGACCTTTGCGGCCAAACCGGAGCCGAATACTTGGGAGGCAGGAATGTCCCACCAGACGACCAAGTCTCTCAGGCCAAAATAAGTATCTCTCGACCACTTTTTGATTTAAATGCTTACAGTCCGAGCATATTTTTATTTTCAGGTTTAAAACTTGAAGAACTAAAGGACAATTTAAAAATAGCCGTACGCGAGAACTTTTGGCCGAGACGCGAGATTTTTTAGCCGAGAAATTGGTAGCACCTCGGCAAGTCCAATGTGACGATGGAATTTTTCGTACTGAAATTTACTTCACTCGACCAAAATCACCAGCTGAATCCAACGCTCAAGACAGAAACAAGTTTGCCCGAGCGGATAACAAGATTGCCGAATACAAGATTTAGCCGATGATTCAAAGATACCCGGGCTAGAACCACCAGACGGCGTGGAAGCCCCCAAAAAAGGTAAGATCTCTCGTCCAAGTCCATATTCTGAAGCTAACGAACGTGGAATCTTGCCCCACCAACGAACAGATTTGGAGCTGTTTCACAACACACAACCCAGGCCCGAGAAAGATCAAGAAGACCAAGAAGCTAGGACGGAGCATCAAGAAGCTTGGGGACTTGCAGACAAGGACTTGGACACAATGGAGAAGCACTTAGAAGACTTTACAAGAAGGTTCCAAGCCAGAGACGCCACAGCTTCAAGCTCAGCCACCACAGCCATACAAGCGGCCAACCGGAACCCTTCACACCAAGGTAAGCTTTTCAATTATTATATCGTCATTGCAGGTGATCTCAGCCTCCACAACAGCTAAGTACTACATCAAAACGACGTCAGTAGTTTAGTTTAAAGAGTCTTAAGCAAACTTTCCTTTTTTGTATTAAATGAAACGATGAGTTTATGATTTCGTAGACTAGGTTTGTTTCTTGTTATTTTCTTTCAAAGTCCTGTCGTTTTGAGTCTTTTCTTCTTTGAGTCGAATCCTAGAAGGTTCAAGCTGACGGACTATTTATAAAGTCCCACACGCAGCTTTGTAGTCACCGACCTTTTTCCCATTATCAATAAAAGAACGAACTTTCTTCAAGTTTCTGAGAAGCAGCTTCTCATCTTGTTCATTGCTTCCTTATGAGATTCAAGCAAGCGTGAACTTCTGCACCGTATCAGAGAGTAACCTCCCCTTTGTGTCGTGTATTCATTCCGCCAACACACCATCTCCTCATCCCACACAAGAGGGCGACCGCCTGCTGGTCAGATTCCCATTTATCGATCATTCACTGAGCCAAAGAGAAGGCGACCGTCTGCTTTGTCTCTCCACCACCTTAATTCCCATGAGAACCCCCTGGTTCTTACATCATCTGGTAACAGAGCCGAAAGTTCTGTTTTCGGTGTTCTTACTATTATCCCTTTTAATTATTTCTTGTTTCTGCATTCCTAGGTTGCTAGATCGGCTAGTTACCTATTAAGAAAAGCAAAAAAAAAAGTAGCTAGGGTATTAGTTCATTATTTTGTTTCTTTTCGCCTAAGAAAAAAAAAAAAAAAAAGTCTAAGTCATTTTTTTTCCATCTCATCTTGTATTGTTGAGTCTTCGTTTTCATTAAAACAGAAAATTAAAAAAATAAAATTGTAGTAGAGTCTTAGTTATCTTTTTCGTTTAAATTTCATTTGACATTTGGTACTTTGACGAGTTGTTGTTTTTGTGAGATTACAAGAATTATGGGAGATAACACCGAGAATACCGAACCTGCTCACGCAAATGGACAACAACACAACGAGCTCATGGCCATGCTAGCCACCATGAGAGAAGAATTGAGGGGTACGCGTGAACGCGTCGCAAGACTCGAGCCACTAGCTCACCGAGCACCGAATTATGTGATACCTCAAGCTTGGAGGAACGTGCACAATCAAGCTGATGAGAATCTACATGATTCTGATTCAGACAGTATGCCTGAATTGGAGGAGGAACTTCCTCCCGACCCTATGCGACGGCGACATCAGAGAAGACAAGACCCTTTGCTACGCAACAGGCCTCGAGGGTGTGAACCAAGAGAAGTTAACCATGATATCAAACTAATGCCGCCAACTTACGCAGGAAAATCAAATCCCGAAGTCTACTTTGATTGGGAGCGATGGCTAGAGTACATTTTTGACTGCTATGGCTATGGCGAGAGCAAGAAAGTGGCCTTAGCCGCAGCTCAGCTCACCTACAATGCACTAGCATGGTGGGACCGAACCGTAGCTGAGAGGAGGCGCCAAGTCTTCGGACCTATTCAAACTTGGCATGACATGAAATATCTCTTGCGACTCAAGTATGTTCTGGAGCATTATCACCGAGACTTACAAAAAATATTTCGTAAGTTGTCTCAGGGAACAAGGAGCATGGAAGAGTATTTTTAAGAGTTCGAGAAGTTGATGAACTTGTTAGAGCTTAAAGAGACTGAGGAGGCCTTAATGGCTCAGTTTGTGGACGGTCTACACGAAAGGATAGCCCACAAAGTGGAGAGAGTCAAGTATAGCGGCCTCCACGAGTTGTTACACCTTTCACTCCAGGTGGAGCAACAGATTAAACGCAAGGCTTCGATAATAAACCAGGGCTTCCACCTCTACGAGGGATAGAACATCAGATAGACCTTGTTCTAGGCCAGCCGTTACCAAATAAGGCAGCTTACCGAATGAACCCGGAAGAAGGCAAAGAGCTTGAGAGACAAGTGCGAGACCTGATGGACAAGGGCTATATCAGAGAGAGCCTCAGCTCCTGTGTCGTGCCTGTGCTTCTAGTGCCCAAGAAGGATGGCACATGGCGCATGTGTGTGGATTGCCGGGCCATAAACAACATTACCATCAAGTATAGGCACCCAATTCCGCGTTTAGACGACATGTTGGATGAACTTAGTGGCTCCACTATTTTCTCCAAAGTGGATTTGAAGAGTGGGTATCATCAGGTCAGAATGTGTGAGGGAGATGAATGGAAAACGGCCTTCAAAACTAAGCAAGGCTTGTACGAGTGGCTAGTAATGCCTTTTGGCTTAACTAATACTCCAAGCACCTTTATGCGACTGATGAACCAGGTTCTTTGAGAATATATAAGTAAATTTGTAGTAGTTTATTTTGATGACATACTTATATATAGTAAGAACATACGTGATCATCTCAAACACCTTGAAATAGTGCTCAAATAACTTCGCAAGGAAGGCCTTTATGCTAACCTCAAGAAGTATTCCTTCTGTACTAACCAACTCGTGTTTTTAGGATTTATTGGAGTGAACAGGGCTTAAAGGTGGATATAAAGAAGATAAAATCCATACAGGAATGGCCCACTCCCACCACCATCGGTCACGTTCGAAGCTTTCATGGGTTAGCCAGCTTTTACCGGCGATTTGTAAAAGATTTCAGCACCGTGGCAGCACCACTCATGGCCGTCATCAAAAAGAGTGTTCCATTTAAGTGGGGAGCAGCTCAAGATGCGGCATTCCAAGCTCTGAAGAACAAGCTCACCCAAGCGCCCGTACTTGCATTACCTAACTTTGAAGAGATGTTTGAGGTGGAATGCAAAGCCTCTGGGTTAGGGATCGGAGCTGCGCTGCACCAGAAGAAGAGGCCGGTGGCGTATTTCAGTGAACCTCCATGGAGCCACCCTCAACTACCCCACCTACGATAAGGAGTTATATGCGCTGGTTAGAGCATTGGAGACGTGGCAACATTACTTGTTGTCCAAGGAGTTCATCATACACACTGACCACGAGACCTTGAAGCATTTTCGTGGCCAAACTTCACTTAAAAGGAGGCATGCTAAGTGGCTAGAGTTCATAGAGACTTTCCCCTGTGTAATCAAATACAAAAATGGCAAAGAAAACGTGGTAGCTGGCACTTTATCAAGGCGCCATACTCTTATAGCCACCATGGAGGCCAAAGTTTTGGGCTTCGAGCACATCAAAGAACTATACAAGGATGATCCTGAGCTTGGTGAAACATATCAAGATTGCTGCAAAGGCCTCACAGGTTCTTTCTATATACACGATGGTTTTCTTTTTAAAGATAAACGCTTATGTATTCTGCAGGGATCAATGAGGGAACTAGTGCTTAATGAAGCCCACGGTGGAGGCTTAATGGGACACTTTGGGGTGGATAAAACTCTGGCTATTATGATGGACCATTTCTATTGGCCCCATATGAAAAGAGATGTGGAACGTTTCTGCTCAAGATGTATCCAGTGCCACAAAGCTAAATCCAGGTCACACCCTCACGGTCTATACATGCCTCTGCCTATACCTAACGCCCCTTGGGTAAATATTTCGATGGATTTTTTCTTAGGTTTGCCCAAGATCAGGCACAAGGACTCCATCTTTGTTGTTGTTGACCGGTTCTCTAAGATGGCCCACTTTATACCGTGTGAAAAGACAAGCGACGCCACACAAATAGCCAATTTGTTCTTCAAGGAGGTCGTACGTCTACATGGGAACCAGAGAACAATCATTTCAGACCGAGACACCAAGTTTCTCAGCCACTTTTGGCGTACCTTGTGGAAAAAGTTAGGCAACAAGCTCTTTTTCTCCACAACTTGCCACCCACAGACCGATGGTCAAACAGAAGTGGTAAACCAAACCTTATCTACATTACTTAGGGCTGCCCTTGGTAAAAACATGAGTACATGGCTCGATTGCATCCGTTTTGTAGAATTTGCTTATAACCGTGCAAGACACTCTGCTACAAAGCTATCTTCTTTTGAGATAGTTTATGGCACTAACCCTCTTTCTCCAGTGGATCTTAGACCCATAGCACAGGTAGATCGAGCCAATCTAGATGGATTGAGGCGAGGAGAGCTGTTCAAAAAGCTATATGAGATAGCGAAGACCAACATAGAAAATAAGACCGATGTCTACAAAAAGGCCGCAGACAAGGGCCGAAAAGATGTCTCGTTTGAGCCATGAGATTGGGTCTGGTTACACATGAGAACCGAAAGATTTCCAGGCCGGAGTGCATCCAAACTTTCACCGCGAGGCGATGGCCCCTTCAAAGTTTTAAGCAAGATCAACGATAATGCTTACTGTTTGGATCTTCCAGGTGAGTATAAAATTTCACACACTTTCAACGTGGCTGACTTATCCTATTTTGATGTAGGTGAAGAAGTTTTGGGGTCAAAACCTTTAGAAGAGGGAGGGAATGATGTGGACATTGACCCAAAGATCTTACCGGCGCTAATGCCGACAGTCCAAGACGGGGCCATGACACGATCGAAGATCAAACAGCTCAGAAATAGATACAAGAAGGCGTTACACATCTTTTTCAATGCCCTAGAATTAGGCGATCCGCTGTTGCAGGACCTAAACGTTATAAACAGATTAAATGACCTTTGCGGCCAAACCGGAGCCGAATACTTGGGAGGCAGGAATGACCCACCAGACGACCAAGTCTCTCAGGCCAAAATAAGTATCTCTCGACCACTTTTTGATTTAAATGCTTACAGTCCGAGCAGATTTTTATTTTCAGGTTTAAAACTTGAAGAACTAAAGGACAATTTAAAAATAGCCGATACGCAAGAACTTTTGGCCGAGACGCGAGATTTTTTAGCCGAGAAATTGGTAGCACCTTGGCAAGTCCAATGTGACGATGGAATTTTTCGTACTGAAATTTACTTCACTCGACCAAAATCACCAGCGGAATCCAACGCTCAAGACAGAAACAAGTTTGCCCGAGCGGATAACGAGATTGCTGAAGCCATACAAGATTTAGCCGATGATTCAAAGATACCCGGGCTAGAACCACCAGATGGCGTGGAAACCCCCAACAAAGGTAAGATGTCTCGTCCAAGTCCATATTCTGAAGCTAACGAACGTGGAATCTTGCCCCACCAACGAACAGATTTGGAGCTGCTTCACAACACACCACCCGGGCCCGAGAAAGACCAAGAAGACCAAGAAGCTAGGACAGAGCATCAAGAAGCTTAAGGACTTGAAGACAAGGACTTGACCACAATGGAGAAGCACTTAGAAGAATTTACAAGAAGGTTCCAAGCTAGAGACGCCACAGCTTCAAGCTCGGCCACCACAGCCATACAAACGGCCAACCGGAACCCTTCACACCAAGGTAAGCTTTTCAATTATTATATCATCATTGCAGGTGATCTCAGCCTCCACAACGGCTAAGTACTGAATCAAAACGACATCAGTAGTTTAGTTTAAAGAGTCTTAAGTAAACTTTCCTTTTTTGTATTAAATGAAACGATGAGTTTATGATTTCGTAGACTAGATTTGTTTCTTGTTATTTTCTTTCAAAGTCCTGTCGTTTTGAGTCTTTTCTTCTTTGAGTCGAACCCAAGAAGGTTCAAGCTGACGTACTATTTAAAAAGTCCCACACGCAGCTTTGTAGTCACCGACCTTTTTCCCATTATCAATAAAAGAACAAACTTTCTTCTAAGTTTCTGAGAAGCGACTTCTCATCTTGTTCATTGCTTCCTTGTGAGATTCAAGCAAACGTGAACTTCTGCACCGTATCAGAGAGTAACCTCCCCTCTGTTTCGTGTATTTCACTCCGCCAACACACCATATCATGATCCCAAACGAGAGGGTGACCACCTGCGTGTCAGATCCCCATTTATCTATCATTCACTGAGCCAAAGAGAGGGCGACCGCCTGCTTTGTCTCTCCACCACCTTGTTTCCCGTGAGAACCCCCTGGTTCTTACATCACCCTGGAAGGGAGAAAACACAGGAGCTGAACAGGACTCGTACGGAATTCGCCGCAGGTAGGTTTCCACTCCTACGGAAAAATCGCCTGTTTCATTCTAGGTTGGATATAAAGAATTTTGCAACACTAATTATCTAGATCAGATACGAGGTGATCAATCAAGCATACATGCATTAAAAATAAGAATAAACAGAGAACATAGTTGAAATCCCAGATCTAAAAATCTAGATTTCTTTATCGATTATAAGAGCCCATTTCGGGAATCCTATGCCCAACTCGGGATCTACTCAGCCATGGCTGAGGTCGACATCATCATTGGTTTTAATGAAAGCAGTCAAAAACAGTAAAGAAAAGAGATGAAAGAAAGCTTCTCTATTGATAAACTCAGAGTTGACGAATCCTCTCCAAAAATCGCATAAAACGGCTGGGAAAAAGGGTTTAGGTAAAAATGAAAGGTGGTATCTTAAAACGACCTAAATGACAAGTATTTATAGTTTTTAATATTCCAAGGTCTCTAGGGTTCCAAAATTGAGGGTTCCAAAATTGAGGCTAAGAAATAACTTGAGCTTTAGAAATGGGCTTCTTAAGTGTGACCGTGGGAAATGAGGGCTTGGCTGCGGTCGCATGGCTCTAGCCGCGGTGGTTGGGCTGTTGGCCGCGGTCGCGTGGCTTGCCGGCTGTCTTCAAATGTCTCAGGGGTCAATGAAATATTTTGAGATCCAACCGTTGGAATGTCTCCAAACCAAGTGAATTTGAAAGCTGCCTGAGTCTTCTGTTAAGTGTCCAATTTTGAGGGTGATCAGACGGTGAGAAGGTCTTCATCTCTCCATAAGAGTTCTTATGGCCTGAATGAGTCTTTTTGTTTGCACCCCTTTCTCCCAAATTACCTTAAAAGTCTTTTAAAATCCGAAAACATAGAAATCCTTTGAAAAATTTTGAAAACAGAGTAAAAAAACCTGCAAAATATATTAAAGTACTCCATAAAAATTGTCAAAATCCGGTGTTATCAAACATATTTCCAAAGAACTTCCGTCAATAATACTCATTCTCTGCCACCACCCATTATGGGCTTGACAAGTTACCCGTGCCACCACTCTTAACAGAGCTTGACTATGGCTCGTCAGCCCTTTCTCGATCACTACATCTTCACAATATTCAGTCCTTCAGTGTAGGCTGTTAAACAATTTATCGATCACTACAACTTCACAAAACTCAGTTCTTCGTTGTAGGCTGTCAAACAATATTATAACAAAATAAATAATATTTCAACTAACTACTAAATAACTTAAAATCCTGTTATTATATTCTAGTATTTCTCATTATTAATTATATCATCAATAACCAATCGAAAACAAATATCAATAACCATTATCAAATACCAATCGTCAATGATGTTTAATATCTACACTAAGCATACACATATAATTAAATCAACTAATATATCTTAGAAATCTACAAACTTGTCCTCATCTTTGCCACTTGATGATGAATATTCGGTTTGCCTTTGGACAGATTTGATACTCGACAGGAAAACAATCATAAATTACTGGTCACAGCTCGGAATAGATATCGGACAATTGATCTGGAAATCTGGATCAAAGATCTTCACACTGGTATGTAGATCGCCTTCTGAAGCTTCTTAGATCTCCGAAAAACCGCTTCACAATTTGGCTGCTCGCGGATAGTACCTTTGTAAATATGGCTCCGGAAAACACTCATAACATTTAGAATACATATTCAAATAATGATCCGCTTGCGGCTATAGCTAGATATGAGGGTTACAAATTACCTTACTAAGTTTCATGCCGATTTGATCTGATTTGACCAATCGATTATCTCTCATGCCAAAACACGTTGGATTAGCCTTCTAGATTGCTGCAGTGGCTTCTCCATCGAGCTGTTTTGATGGTGGCTGATCAAAAATGACTTTGACAGGGCTTCGCTGCAGAAACTCTCTCCCTTCTCCCCTGTCACGAGCTCACATTTTTTATAGAGCAAATGATGAGGTTTACTGAGTTTAGGGTTTACCCAAAAAATGTTATTTTTGCTCTTAATGATCTTTTTGGACTCCTCTTATTGGGTTCTTCTTCTCCTTACCAATGGACTACGGAAATTGAGTCTTAAACCTCCAAGATCCATTTTAAAATGAAGCCTCAATAATTTTTCCTCATATGGCTTTTATTTCTTTGGTAAGTAAGGATTAGGGTTATTTCGGCGATAAGTTTTAAGGTTGACACTTTAGGGTTTTGATTGAAAGAGGCCCTAAACCTAATTCTTGGGATGTCAGAAACATCTCCACTTTAAATGAATTCGTCCGCAGATTCCCGGGTTACTTCTCCCCCAATTGATTATCGACTATACTTGGGAGTGTCGTTCAGATTACTTTTAACGTGACATCCCAATGCTTCCGCTGTGCCACTCTGATAATTTGACTTTTCCTGGTTTCCATTCTCGTTGCACTAGGATCTTGACGTCTTGGAGGAACACTCAGATCTGATATTCAACATAGGGAATCAAAGAAGACTTATTCGGTCAAGGTCGTTGTTCCCCTACCTTCTAACCCCCTTAAGAATATTTTTTTTTTGTGAAAGACGAAAATTTAAAACCCTTTTTTTTGTAATCCCAAATTTTAATCTTTTTTTTTTAAATTAAAAAATTTCAAAAGCAGAATTTTTTTTATTAAAAACCAATTAAAAGTTCTAATAAGTCCCAAAACGCCTCTCGGGTCAGAATCGGTTTGGTAAACCTTACGCTCTGATATCAAATTGAGATACCCTAATATTGCAAATTAAACCTAACTTGATTTACACTCATTTAACAACTTTAAAAAGAATAAATAATTTATTAAATAGTCATTTTGTGTCTAAAATCTTTTATTAAAAATAAATAAATCATAAATTTGAAAAGTTTTTACAATAAATCAAATATTAAATATTTGAAAAAAGTAAAAAAATATATAATTAAAATTTTTATTAAAAACAATTACAGAAATGTGCCCATGACTCCCTGACATAACACCACAACGATCGTCACAAATACTATTCTTTGGTCTCACCTGAAAAAGAAGAGAGGGGTGAGTATTTGAGAAAAAATACTCAGTGAAGGTGTGCTCTTGGAACACACAAGATTCTTTGACATATTATTTGAAATAGCAATAATGTATAGACATAATATACGCATCAAACTAAAGCAATAATCAACCTAAAATAACTAATATTATTATATAATATATATGATCCTAATATTTCTAAATAAATATAAAATATAAGTCAAACTTCAAACTAACGTCTTTTTTTTTTTCTCTCCAATTTTTGCCATTTTGTCACAATTTTATCTTTCCCACTCAAACTATTAACGAAAATGTCATTATACATCTATTATTTCGATTTTTCCTTAATTTGGCTAAAGTCTTGATATGTTCATAATTTGCATCATTTAGGTTGTATATTTCATTTCAAATCATATCTTATTTCATGCATTTTAGGTCTTTAGGGTTTGTTTTAGGACTTAGGAGTTGCATTAGGTCCCAATGAGTCTTTGCATGTTTGGAGTGTTTATCAGGTGTATTTGGAGCTATTTGGAGTTGAAAAGGTGGATCCAGGAAGAGAAATGGGTTTTTGGAGGTTCTCGGCGATTCTCACGTACCGCAGGCAACTTTTATCGGCGATTTTCATGTACTGCGAGTGAGCCCCTCGGCCAAAACGCGTACCGCTGCTAAGGTTTCTCGGCCAAAATCTTGAAGGCAAGGGGGTACAGGTTCAAGGAGAACAAGGCAAGGTTTGACCTGATTAATGAAGCTCATTTGTGTAAGATCGGTTTCTTTCAAGGACGAGTTGGAGCCAAGCTGGTTTAGAACTTCAAGTCCTTCATTGATGAGCCAGTCCAAACTCTCCTGCCCAATCCATCCATCACCACAGTCCAAGTAAAGAGGAACATTCACTTCTACTTGCTGAAGGAAGAGCTGTACAATGTCCAAACTGATCCACCAATCCTCAAGTACAAGAAAGCTTGCAGAGAAGAAGCTTCCAAGGAAAGGAAAGCAACCGCTGAAGATGCTACCACAAGTGCTGCTGGTGCTGGAGATGATGGTCTGCCTCCACATCAAAAATGTTATGGTGGGAACAGATATTACTCTTATGATTACAACTGGGAGGAGCTTAGCAAAAGATCGGTGTTCTCCAACAATGGTGCAAGTACCAGGATAAAACAATCCACTGTTGGGGTCGGTTTTCACCCTCACTAGTTTAACTGCTCGAAAAAGACTAAGTGTCGGAATCGGGTTTCGAAAAGTTCAAGGCCACGATTTTGGTGGGAGGAATCGAACCAAAGAAGCAATTAAACCGAGCCGGTCCCGATTCGATCTTGGGCCGAGCCGAACCAAAAGCTGGTTCGGTTGAATCGAGCCAGAGCAGAGGCTCTCGATCCGGCCAAACCAAACCAGAGAGAGCATAGAACCAAACCGAGCCTGGTCAAGTTCGGTCCGAGATCTTCCCGCGTACTTCAGTCGAAGAGCAATCCCGTAAACGAAATGTATTGGGCCGAGCCAAAGGGTAGGAAGCATTGATGGGCCGAGCCGGGTAACCGCGAATATCCAGTAAACGAGCCCAAGAGGAATTTACCCTAAGGATGATCGAAGTCGCCAGCCGCACAAGAGAAAAGGAAAAATTCCGAGAATCTCGGGAGAGAATCTTGGCTAGGCGGTTTGTAGATTTAGTATAAATAGTCTATGTAATTCTCTCATTATAGAACTTTCACGCAATCACAGAAACCCTAAGCAATAAAACTACTTTTCGATCTTTGTTCTTGAGATTTTCACTTAGAAGCGTTAGATCCCTCCTTTTCCTTAACAAATTTTGATTAGAGTTTCGACTCACACAATTTGGCGCCGGCTGTGGGGAGATAAAGCTTTCTTACACCAAAAACTTCGTTGAACCAGATCTGAAAAGATGTCCGAAGACGAACGGAGAGACAACCAGAACAACGGCAGAGATCCCACCCGAAGCAAGGAGAATCCTCCTCCGACAGATGCAGGCGCGACAGCCAAACCCTTGGACGAGGTGAAGAAGATGCTCAAAGCAATGATTGAAAAGTTTAACATGCAGGAAAAGCAGAACATCTCTTTCGCGGAGAGACTCGAAGCGGTGATGACGGAGAACAGAGTCAGGATTCGACGCCTTAGAGTGACGGGAACTTCCGGAGATGTCCTGCAAAGGTTCAGCCTGCGACCAACCATCCTCGAGTTCACGACTCCCGCAAACAGCCTCGGAGGGATGCAGAAAAATCTGTCCGCCTTGGTGACACCCGCGGTGAAGAAGTCCACACCGACCAAACCACCTCTGCTAGCTCGGAGAGGAAGAATGAACAGCAAAAAACATGCCAAGCAGAACGATGGTGAGGCCGTAGAAGATATTGGTAAGGAGACGATCACTGTCGATGACGAAGACAACCAGGAAGAGGAACTCGTCATTCAACCGAGCCGAGCTTCAGGACGTATTATCCGAGCCGAACTCGAAGAAGCATTGGAAAGAGCAAGGGTGAACGAAGAAGATGACGTCGCGCTCCGAAATCAAAACCTGACGGAAGAAGAGGAAAACTTATTTTGGGTCGAGCAAATAAAACAAGATAGCTCGGCGCAAAAAGGGAATCAACGCGGTAGTGCACGTCGAGCTGCTCTAAATGGTGGCAGTATCGAGGACGAAGTTGACGAGCTGCGAAAGAACAACCAGACGAAGGAGATGAACGAGCTCCGAGCCACTATAGCTCGGACAGCCGCCGAGATGAAGGCAGTCAGATCACAAGTCCATCATGCAATCAGTTCGGCACCGGAGATAGATCAAATGTTGGAAGAAACGCAGTGCACACCATTCACGGCGCGAATCACTGCAGCTCGGATTCCTGAACCAGGAAAGATAAGAATCCCCTTTTACGAAGGGACAACCGACCCGAAGGCACACATCACAGCTTTTCGGATCGGAATGGGACGAGCCTTCTTGAGAAACGCCCCCAATATCAGCGCAGATGAAAGAGATGCCGGTTTCTGTCTCCTCTTTGTCGAACACCTGAAGGGCACAGCATTGGAGTGGTTCTCGAGGCTCGAGCGTAACTCCATTAAAAACTTTCAGCAGTTGTCTGCCGTTTTTCTGAGACAGTACTCAATGTTCATGGATCGAGGATCCTCCAATGCCGATTTATGGACTTTGTCTCAAGGACCAAACAAGCCATTGAGAGCTTACATGGCTCGGTTCAAAGCGGTGGTGTCAAAGGTGGAAGGAGTGAGCGATAAGGCAGCCCTGGAAGCCCTGAAAAGATCACTATGGTATAAGTCCGAGTTCCGAAGAGAAACGGCGTTGAACACGCCACTCACGATCCAAGATGCCCTACATCGCTCTGCCGACTTTGTCATGAATGAAGAAGAGATGAAGAACCTAGACGAGCAGTACGAGTCGACAAAAGCGGCGATCCAAAATTCTCTGATGACGCGTCAAAGAACCGTGAGGAATAATGACTATGTGCACCACGAAGGGCCGAGGTTACAAGGAGCCCACAATTATCAAGTGGGAGCAGGGCGAGGCAAAGGACTATGGAATATTTGGACTCGGAACCCCCGAACTTATGATGAAAAGGCATTCTGCGAACACCACCAATGCTACGGGCACTCAACGGCAAATTGTCGGTTCTTGGCAGCCAGACTCGCCGAAAAACGAGCAGCAGGAGAGCACGAAGAAACCAAAGCTGCCAAGGAGCCCGAGGACGAGAAGCGAGAAGGTGACGAAGTTAATCCCCCGAACCGAGAGCAAGGGAACCGAGGCGAAGCCCAAAAGCGAGGAAGGAGGAATAATGAGGATCCGCGAGATGGCCCCAGAAGAAGGATCAATATGATAATGGGAGGATCACAATACTGTCTCGACACCGTATCGTCAATTAAAGCTTTCTAGAGGAGAGCCGATGCAAGTGTTAACTGGGCGGAGCCCCCAAGTTATCCTGCTACCACAATTTCGTTTTCGGAAGACGAAACTGTGGGAATCGATGCACCACATAGTGAGCCCCTCGTAATCGAGCTTACTATGAGAGATCACGATGTCGCCAGAATCCTAATCGATACGGGAAGCTCGGTAGACGTCATCTTCCGCGAAACCCTTAGAAGGATGGAAATCGATTTGTCCAAAGTAACCGCTATCCCGAAGCCACTAACAGGATTCTCAGGGGAAACAACGATGACGATCCGGACGATCAGGCTTCCCGTGCAAGCAGGAGGAGTAACAAAAGTCGTGGAGTTTTCCATAGATGACCATCCGGCGATTTACAATGTGATCATGGGAACGCTGTGGTTGAACTCGATGTGAGCCGTTCCATCAACCTACCATTTATGCGTCAAGTTCCCCACTCCTGGCGGAATCAAGACGATATCGGGAAACCAAAAAGAGTCGCGCATGTGCTTCATGGCGAGCATAAGATGAGGAAGCCCGTAGTAGACTCGGTTGCAGACAAAAACATGAAAAAGATAAAGACGAACCGAGAACCTGCGAACGTGCTCGCCAAGCTCTTATAGCAATTACGGATCGGTGAGGCGCGTGAGGAGAAGAGCGCACCGAGCTATGATCCAGTGATCTCAGTATGCATAGATGAACTACATCCAGAGCGGTGTGTAGAAATCGGAGCAACACTCGACGAGGCGATTAAAGCAGAGCTCGTCGCTTTCTTAAAACAGAATGTTAGGACATTTGCATGGAGCGCGGAAGACATGCCAGGAATCAGCATCGATGTAGCATGCCATGACCTCAACGTGGACCCGACGTTCAAACCGGTAAAGCAGAAAACAAGAAAGCTAGGTCCCGACCGAACCAAGGCAGTAAATGACGAAGTAGAGCGACTCCTAAAGGTGGGTTCGCTTTCCGAGGCCAAATACCCAGATTGGCTCGCTAATCCCGTAGTAGTGAAGAAAAAAAATGGTAAATGGCGTGTCTGCGTAGATTTCACCGATCTGAATAAGGCGTGCCCGAAAGACTGTTTTCCGCTACCTCATATCGATCGACTAGTCGAAGCCACGGCGGGGAACAAACTGCTCACATTTATGGATGCTTTTTTCGGGGTACAACCAGATATTCATGAACCCCGACGACAGGGAAAAAATGGCATTCATAACAGATCGGGGAATTTACTGCTACAAGGTGATGCCTTTTGGGCTTAAGAACGCGGGCATGACCTACCAGAGGCTCGTCAACAAAATGTTTGCAGAACAGCTTAACAAAACAATGGAAGTTTATATTGATGACATGTTGGTTAAGTCACTCGAGGAGAAAGATCACGTGAAGCATTTGCAAGACTGTTTCGAGCAGCTGAACCTGCACAACATGAAGCTGAATCCAGCAAAGTGTCGATTTGCGGTGACGTCTGGTGAGTTCATCGGATACCTCGTAACTCATCGAGGAATGGAAGAAAATCCAAAGCAAATCAATGCGCTAATAGAAATGGCGTCTCCAAGAACAAAACGAGAAGTCCAAAGATTGACAGGACGCGTAGCAGCTCTCAACCGCTTTGTTTCCAGGTCGACCGATAAGTGTCTGCCATTTTACGATACCCTTAGGGGCAATAAGAAATTTGAATGGGACGAACGGTGTGAAAAAGCATTCCAAGACCTGAAAGTCTACCTGGCGAATCCGCCGGTCCTCGCAAAGCCAGTGGAACGAGAACCACTGTTCCTGTATATCGCCATGTCATCAACTGCAGTAAGTGGAGTACTGGTCAGGGAAGAGCGGGGAGAGCAGAAACCCGTCTTTTACGTAAGCCGCAGTTTAACCGAGGCAGAGACGCGTTATCGGCAAATGGAGGTCACCCTAGCTGTTGTAATGTCGGCTCGGAAACTGAGACCATACTTTCAGTCGCACTCGATTGTAGTCCTCGCTACTCTACCACTACGAAGTATCCTGCATAGCCCAAGCCAATCCAGAAGGTTAGCGAAATGGGCGGTGGAGCTGAGCGAATACAACACCGAGTACAGGAACAGATCATGCGCGAAGTCTCAAGTGTTAGCCGATTTCTTAATCGAACTTCCGACTGAAGGAGTAGAAGAGCCAACTCCCGAGTCCACTTGGATATTGCACGTTGATGGTTCGTCATCAAAACAGGGCTCCGGGATAGGGATACGACTAACGTCACCAACTGGCGAGATCATCGAACAGTCATTTCGTCTCACGTTTCATGCATCCAACAATGAGGCGGAATACGAGGCATTGATCGCTGGACTTCAGCTCGCGCTCGGGATCCGGATCCAAAAAATCCGCGCCTTCTGCGATTCACAGATCGTCGCGAACCAGTTCAACAGAGAATACAAAGCGAGAGACGGGAGGAGGTAAGCATATCTGAAAGTAGTTCAGGAGTTGACAAAGCAGTTCAAAGAATTTGAACTTACGCGAATACCTCGGGGGGAAAATGCATCCGCCGATGCCCTAGCCGCTCTTGCCTCGACCTCAGATCCAGGATTGAAGAGGGTCATACCAGTGGAGTTTATCGAGAAACCCAGCATCGCCGTCGTAGATGGAGTCAACCTGATCAATAATCCCGAAGAAGAGCAAGAGATCAACGAAGATAACGGCGTAGCCTGGACGAAGATGCTTCCCGAGAAACAACAGAATACGGAAGCGACAGGGAATGGATAGGAGCAATTTGGACATACATCGCAGATGAAGAAGTACCATCGGAAAAATGGGCAGCTCGGAAACTCAAAGCTCAAGCATCTTGTTATATACTCCAGGACGGAAACATCTTCAAATGGCAATTTTCGGGACCATTGCTCACATGTGTCGAAGGAGCCGAAGCAAGGAAGATCATGGAAGAAGTTCACAGTGGCGCATGCGGCAACCATGCAAGCGGAAGATCTTTAGCAATCAAGATAAAGCGACACAGTTACTACTGGCCGACCATGGTGAAAGACTGCGAGAAGTTCTCCGTCAAGTGTGAGAAATGCCAGAGGCACGCCCCAACCATACATCAGCCTACCGAACTGTTATCGTCAATCTCGGCTCCTTACCCGTTTATGAGGTGGTCAATGGACATCATCGGACCTTTGCACAAGTCTAAACAGAAACGATTCTTATTGGTTCTGACCGATTATTTTTTAAAGTGGGTCGAAGCCGATTCGTATGCGAGTATCAAAGATGCCCAAGTTGAACATTTCATTTGGAAGAATATCATCTGTCGACATGGGCTCCCTTACGAGATTGTTACAGACACTGGATCCCAATTCATCTTGGCTTGGTTTAAAGCTTTTTGCGATAAATGGAAAATACGATTAGCAAGTCGACACCGAGATATCCGCAAGGAAATGGTCAAGCCGAAGCAGCTAATAAGATGATTCTCGACAGACTGAAGAAACGGCTTGATGCTAAAAAAGGACGCTGGGCGGATGAGTTAGAAGGAGTGTTATTGTCTCACCGAACAACCCCGAGACAAGCTACAGGAGACACCCCGTTTGCTCTGGCTTACGGAGCAGAGTGCGTTATTCCGCCCGAAGTAGATTACCCTGGAATTTGCCGAAGACTTCTACCCGGACAAGAAGGCTTAAATCATCTGATGATGTTAGACGAGCTGGACTTAGTGAATGAACGTCGCGATCAAGCATTGATAAGACTTCAAAACTATCAACAGGCAACAGCAAGGTATTACAACAAGAATGTCCGAAGTCGACGGTTCAAAGAAGACGACTTGGTACTACGGAAGGTGTTTCAGAACACCGCAGAAAGGAACGCAGGAAAGCTGGGGGCAAATTGGGAATGACCTTATAAAATTACCAAGGTAGTTCGACCCGGAGTTTACGAGCTAGAAAACATGGAACGAGCCCCGATCCCGATATCCTGGAATGTGATGCATCTGAAGAAATATTATCATTAGGCAGCATCAACCGACAACCCTGAACTACGAGACGGCTTGATCCCTGAAAAGGCTACATAGGCAGCCTATCTTCGGATGGGTTCAGCTGTCCCCCCTCCTAAAACCGGGGGAGGGGGGTGGGGGAGGAGTGGGTACGTATACGTCATACTTCCATACTTCCCTTTTACATTTACAAGAATCATTTTACGATTTTCTTCGGATTTCTGTGAAATTACCCTTTAAAAAAAAATAGATTTGCCACTCATCTGATTTCTTTCGCAACTTAAGTTAATTTTCTTAAGCATTTTCTTTATAACATTAAACATACATCTCATATCCACATTTCCTTTCTCGTTGCTGGCCACAACAGATAAACTAAAAACAAATTCTCTAAACGAATTCTAACCATTTCTCCTATGTGGACTAGGGTTCAATGACATCCTTCACAGGATAACAGCGCGCTATATAAATTTTCTGATCGATCCCTCAATAGTTTACGGATGAGTAAGCCGATACACATCGCAAATCCTAAATACTTAAACCCGATACACACGGTTATCAACATCTCGGAAGCAACACCGAGCCGTTTTCACAACACTCATTATATACTACGAGTTCTGAGAGTAGAAACTATACGATCGAGAAATCATAAATAAAGACAAGGATCAAGTAATGCAATAAGTCCTAAAACCGATATCATCTGCCGGCAAGGCATAAGTCATTCCGAGCACTTCGGCTCGGCAAAAGAAACAAAACCAACAAAACATAGTTCAAAAGTAGCATAAGCGGATAAAGCCATCCAGGCAATAAAGTCTAAAGCAAAAACAAAGGAAAACAATGCGTGACACCAAGCGCGGAAATCACTCTCTCGGAGACCTGCCAGAACTCCTCCTTTCTTCGACAAGCTCGGCGACTCGCGGTGTCCCGACATTGGAGCCCGTCGGCTCGAACGCACCAACCAACTGTGCAATAGCCTCCACCGATTCATTCACGAGGTTAGCTCCAACCAAATCCTCGGAAACAGGACTCAAGGTTAGCTCGCCTCTAAGGCAAGTAGCGATTCTCTCGAACCCCTCGTCAGCTCCCACCAAGTCGGCACGCCACTGATTCAGCTTCTCTGCTTCGGCGTCAAGAGTTGGAGCGTCGTCCTTCTTAAGGAGCTCGATGAGCTGTAGGTTGCCGTCAATCTTGATATATTCATAAATTGCATCATTTAATGTACATATTCTAGTCCAAATCATGTCTCATTTGCATGCATTTTAGGTCTTTAGGCATTGTTTTAGGACTTAGGAGATTGCATTAGGTCCAAGAGAGTTTTGCATGTTTTGGAGTGTTAAATAGGTGCTTTTGGAGTTTATTTGGAGTGGAGGATGTGATTCAGATGAAGAAATGGAGTTGAAATGATCAAAAATGGTGAAAAGGAGCAATTTTGGGTTTCTCGGCAAAATGATGTACTGATGGCCGAAGATTCTCGGCCAAAATCCTTCCCGCGGGTAGCTTTCTCGGCCAAAAACACGTACCGCGGTCAAGTCTCTCGGCCAAACATCCCGGGTGCAGATACATTTCCGAAATCGCGTCACCGGAAGCTCTTGCCGGCCGATTCAGCTTACCGGGTCTTCAGAAAAGTTGGAGATACTTGAGTCAAGAACCCAGGACAGGTTGAATCAGGGCATTTGGAGTACTGATCTGAAAGATACGGTCACCGGAAGACAGACTTCTCTCGCATCCATTCCGGAGCAATCCGATACCCCTGAATGATCGCCTGTCCGGGGAATCTTCCGGTCCGATTCAGCTGTCGGGTGCTTCATCAAAGTTGGAGAGGATTGGATCACGGTTCCAGAGCAAGTAAAATCATGGAATTCGGACGCGTGAGTAGAAAGTTAAGCTCGTCGGAAGAAACTCCTGTCTCGCTGCCGTTTAGGACCGAGCCGATGAGCTCCGAAGAACGCGAAGGATGGTGCACTTCCAGGCAGATTCAGTTTCCGGGACCTGCATGAGAATCAGAGAAATTTGAGTAATCTTTCAAGAACTTCCAAGATCATTCAATTCAGAGCTATGAGCAGGAAGATACGATCTCCGGAATGGACACATGTCTAGACGCCTCTCTCTGATCGTGTAAATGCACTGCAAAGATGAACCCTCCAGGAAGCCTTCCACTTCCCAAGCACCGAATCTTCCTTCACCAACGTTGGATATTTATGAGTCCTCTGTTCTCAGCAACCGGAATCACTCAATTCGGATAAGTGTCTTAGACGTTACACTCTCCGGAATGCGAAGTGGTCCAAGCTGCTCTGAATGCAGCGAGAAAGCCTTGCGACTTGGTTAACTCGCAGGCCTGAAGACGAATGCCTGGAAATTGATGCTGCGAGTTGAGAAGTGCAGGTAAGCTATCAATGGATGAGGTCTGAGGATCCCGAGCAAGAAAATTGCTAAGTCCACAATACTATGACTTGGGCATGCTACCTGGGAGACACTGGAACCAAGCCGCATGATCACTCGCAATTTACTCCGACTTGAGCCTGCTACCTGGGACTAGGGATGACCAAGTCGCTCATGTACTTTCCCCAGAAACCGCCTTGGTCCTGCGAGTTGAAGAAGAAGAAGATTAAGCCGCACAAAGACTCGCAAAACACTCCTACTTGGGCGTGCGGCTAAGACAAAGCGATTTAAGTCTCACAAGATAAGTTCTTCATCTACTGCGACTTGGGCATGCTACCTGGGAGACACTGGACCAACCCGCAGTAATTCCACTTTACCCACTAAAGCCGGGTCAGGACCCGGTTTGTTCCGGGCTGACCCGGTTCATTAGCACTTAGTATATATAGCTTTTTGGAGAAAAACCCTAGACATGTTATCTTCTCTCTTAGTTTCTCTCTAGTTTTCTTTCCTTTTTAGTGTAAAAACGTTTTTGATTAAGAGATATCTCAAGGATTTAATCAATCTAAATCTGTTTCTTATCATCTCATCATCTCATTTCTACTTCTAATCATGATTAACATCATCTCTTGCAAAAGATTAGATGTGTTCTTCATGATTAGTGAGTAGTCATCTTTTTAAACTTCTAGGTGTGTAGATTAGGGTGCTTAGATGTTTGATTTGTGATGTTTAGGGTTTAGATTCTCATTTTATTTCCTTAGTTAGCTGCTCCTAATGCCAGATTTCCTTGGGAAAGTGAAATCTGGGTTCATAGGCATTTCATGCACCAAAAGTGTTTGATGAAATGCCTGAAAGAGCTAACTTAAGGGTTTATGTTTTAAATGCCATGGGAATGTTTGTTTGAAGCATAAATTACATATTAGAACTGTTTCTTAATGCTCATTAGTTCATATTTCACAAATGAGAATTTGGTTTGAAAGTGGATTAGTGTAGAGATTAATGCCTTCATGAGAGGATTAGTCTAGATTAGAGTTCTAAGTTGAAATGTTTGAGATCATGTGATTGCTTGTTATGTCTTTCTGTATAAGATTCAGTCTTCTTGGTTGAGAGATTGTTTGGTCACTTATTAGGCTTGATGCATTATGCTTGTTGATTGCTTGATTATATCTAATGGTTGTTAGACTTGATTAAGTGATTAGCAAAGGGATTATTGTCATGGGAATGAATTAATCTGATTAAGAAGCCTAGACTAAAGAGTAGCAAGTGTTGCATTATGTTCTTAGCATCATGAATCAATATCTAAAGCACCCTAATCAATGATCACATCTAGAGGTTTATCTTTTATCATTTGCTTAATCATCATCACTTTGTTTTGTTTGCTTGCTTTGTTTAGTTCATTCATAATAGCTTGCTTGTTTCTTGTTTTATGTTTTCTTGTTGCTGGTTTCACCAAACTCAACTTTTATTCAGCTTGACTTAAGAACTTGTCACATAAACTAGTGTCTAGCAAACACACATTTGGATTGATACCCTTTGTACTACAAGTGACATAAGGGATTGATAACCCTTATAAGGCCTTAAAAACCTTACTTATCAATTTGGCGCCGTTGCCAGATTGTGTGGGGATTGTTAGCATTAGTTTCTGATATAGTTTTTGAGATCAAGTTTCTTTTGTTTTACTGATCACCTTTCAAGCTCTTTCTTTGTTTTCAGGTTTATGATCACAAGAAGCCAAGCCTGAAGACAAAGAGAAAGAGCTGTTCACTTGGAGAGGTTAGGAATGAATCAGCAAGTTGGGAATGAGCATCAGGCTCAAGAAGCTGAACACGGTCAAAGAGCTGGTAATGTGATTGGAATTCAGGCTCAACAGGCTCAGGTCCATCAGGGACACGCTCATGGTAACACGAACCAAGACCTACCTCAAGTTCACCAGCCACAGCCCCACCCAAACCCACCCATACGTCATCAGCCTCCACCAGTCTTTGTTGGTGAGAATGACCGAGCTTATGCACACCAGTATGGAGCAGGAATCAGGCCACCTCCTGTCCAGAACAACAACTTTGAGGTGAAGGCCTCTTTGATCAATATGGTTCAGAATCAGAAGTTCCATGGCTTACCTATGGAGGATCCCTTGGAGCATCTGGATCAGTTTGACAGAGTTTGTGATCTCACTAAGATCAATGGGGTATCTAAAGACAGTTTCAAACTGAGATTGTTCCCATTCAGCCTTGGAGATAAGGCACATCAGTGGGAAAAGAACCTCCCAAGAGGATCCATCCACACATGGGAGCAATGCAAGATTGCCTTTCTATCCAAGTTCTTCTCAAGCTCAAGGACTGCAAAGCTAAGGAACCAGATTTACAGCTTCTCTCAACATTCTAATGAGACCTTTGGAGAAGCTTTGGACAGGTTTAGAAGCTACACAAGTAAGTGTCCACATCATGGCTTTTCAGAAGCCTCCCTCCTTAGCACTTTGTATAGAGTAGCTGTTCCTAAGATCAGGATTCAGTTGGACACAGCATCAAATGGAAATTTCTTGGCAAAAGAAATCAATGCAGCTATGGAATTTGTTGAGAACTTAGCCATGAGCCAAGACACTTATGGGGAAGATTATGATAGAAGCTATAGAGGAGAAGATTCTGGTAGACACCAAGGGCTGGAAGAGAAGTTTAAAGTGTTGAATATAAAGCTTGACAAAGCCCTAGCTGCCACTCAAAAGCCTATACACTATGTGAGTGAGGAGAAGAGATGCTTCACAAATATCAATGAAGAGGGTCTCACTCAAGAGGAGTTGCACTTCATTGGGAATCAAAACAAGTTCAATGGTTACAACAACTTCAACAACCACCAGAACTTGTCCTATAGGAGCAACAATGTGGCCGACCCCCAAGACCAAATATACCCTCATCAAAGCTTTGTTCAACAGAATCAGTACCAAGGTAACTCCCAAGGTCAACAGGGTTTTCAGCAACCAGCGGTTCAGAATCAAGGGAATAGCTTCACAAATCAAGTCAGCCTACAGCCAAAGGCTCCACCTCCTGGTTTTGGCCCACCAACTGTTCAACAAAGTCCTGATTTCAATGGTGTTCTCCAACAGCTCTTACTAGGACAACAAAAGATGGTATCTGACCTGGAAACACTGGGCGCTGAACTAAAGTCTATTAAAAAGAACAAGGGCATCTGCACTTCTGAACCACAAGTCTCTCTTCCTGGTAAAGCTCTTCAAAACTCAAAAGATTATTGCAATGCCATCTACTCCAATGATGACCATTCAGCTGCTGTGCAAGAGATTGAAGACCTCCTTTATGGTCAAGTTTGTACTGAGAATGCACACACTCAAGTGGATGAGGACACCATTATAGATGATTTCATGGGCTTCTTACATGAACTCAATGAGGACATTGAGAGCAAAAGTGTGGGGGCAGCCGGTTCAGTTCTTTCTGTTCAGCAAGGGAATGATTCAGTGTCTATTGAAACAAAGGAGCTGCCAACTGGTCAAGCAAAGCTAACAGATTGTGCCTCCACCTCTGAATCAACTCAGATGAAGCCCACCTCCCTCCCAAAGCTAGGCAACCCAGGGAAGTTCACCATCTCTTGCACTCTTGGAAACTTTAGAGTTGACAATGCTTTGTGTGATTCAGGCTCAAGTGTGAGTATAATGTCTAAAGATATGATGGAGAAACTAAAGGTCAAGTCTATAACGTCCTACCCCTCTTCTATCACCTTTGGTGATTCCTACTCCAAGAAACCATATGGATTTTTAGAAGACTATCCACTTCAAGTTGGTGAATGCATAATTCCCACTGATTTTGTGATCATGAAGATGAAGAAGACCAAAGAGCTCCCCCTATTTCTTGGAACTTCATTTCTCAACACCACTGGTGCAATGATTGACTTTGATACTCAAAGAGTGGTGCTTACAAAGGTGGATAAGGATGCCTTTTACCCTGTTCAACCACCTTTAGCTGAATTTTGTGGATCAGTTGTTCAAGAGATAGAACCCCCAAAGGTACTTGAGATGAAGTATGTAGGAAGTGCTGGGATTTTAGGTGGATCCCAATCTCTCTCAGCTGTGGAAATGGAAAAAGAACCTCACACCAACTCTGTTTACAAGGATGGGACTGAACAGCCATTGATCAGAGAAGAAGACATCTTGCTCTCATGGTCTCCTACACTTAGTGATCTAAGGATGATTAACACCAAAAGTGATGGCTCAGCATCAAAAGACAAGAGTATTAAACCTGATCTTTCTTCTCAAGACTTTGATCTCACTCATTGGGTTGATGATGATGGTTCTCTGAAGTATAAGCTGGATTGCAATGGGAAGCCAGGTCTGTTTGCTGAAGTGAAGGCATGTCTCACAAGGGCCATCTTTGATAAATACCCAGATGGTATTCAACAGCTGGTGGACAAAGGTCTCAAGGTGGGATCTCAAGGACAAGGGTCTAATGGTTCCCAAAGGCAGCAAACCAACTCAGCTTTCTTGCACAGGACCATTGAAGTGCTGAAGAGCATCAGTGCTAAACCTCACCCCTGCTGAAAACAGGTTTTTCAAAGTCAAACTTAGTGACTTTAAACAAAGTGCTTCTGGGAGACACCCCAAGCTTATCCTTGTACATAATTCTTTTGATTTCTTCTCTTTTCTTTTATGTTTTAGAACTTTTTGATGGGTTTTGTGAGTTGGTCTCAGGTTCTAGGTGAATTTTGGAGGACATAGCTCAGTGATGAATGGAATGGAGCATGTGAGAGGGCTGAGAGAAGTGTTTAGGGACTGAAAAAACTTGGAGAACGCCTCAGTGCTACCTAGGTGTGCGGTTTGGATCAAGAAGAGCCCAGGCCGCAGCAGGACTCGCAATTTACTCCAGCCTGGGCGTGCTACCTGGTGAAAGAGGTCCAGGCCGCAGAAAGAAGAAGAAAATGCCAAGAGTTCTAAGTCCCAAACTCTGCTACCTGGTGCTGCGGCCTGAAACCCAAGGAACCTAAGTCGCAGCCCAACTCGCAATTTACTCCGAGTTGGGCGTGCTAGCTGGTGACAAGGAGACTAGGTAGCAGCAAAAGAGGAATGGCCGAGGTGTTTATGTGACAAATCCTGCGAGATGGTCGTGCTACCTAGGAACAAAGAGAGCTAAGTCGCAGCCCAACTCGCAATACACTCCGAGTTAGGCGTGCTGGCTGGGAGCAAGGAGACCAGGCCGCAGCAAGGGAGTTCAGGCCAAGCCAAATCCATCTCCAGTGGTGTCTGGCCTCATCTGGTGCAGATACTCACTCCCCTTTTGCACAAGAACCACACCAGGTATCACTCCAAACACTTGTAAATGAGCATTTAGCATTTTTCTTTATCTTTTGCATTTCATGTTTGATTTTTTCTCTTTCTCATGCTTTTATAACACAAGGGACTGTGTTATTTAAGTGTGGGGGAGGGGTTTTGTGTTTACTAATCATGTTTATTCTGCTCTTATTTTCCTTTTTACTTTGAGTCTCATTTTGCATTCATCTAAGTGCATATAAAAACCAAAAAAATGGAAAAATCTGAAAAATTTTCACAAAAAAAATGCTCATGTAGTTACATTCACATTTTAGGTTGAGTCTAGTTTGCATTTTCATATAGGTTGCATCATATGCAAATGGGAGTAATGATAGGTTCTTTCCTTGAGAGTACATCACTTTGAGAATTTGGATTAAATATGCTTGTGAAATGACTTATGTGCTTGCAAGGCTTGAAATGGTTTGAATCTGAGAAGCAAGTTTGAATTGAACTCAACTCTAATAAGTGAAAACCTTGAACTTGACTTGAAATTATCTTGTGATGCATTGTTTGAATAAGCTTGTGGATACCTATATACATATTGGAGCTAGAATCCTGTTTTTACCACCCTCTTCCTTAGCTCAAATAGCTGAGTCCACATCTGGATCAGTTTTCCTCACCTTGAACCCATCCTTCCTTCAAGCCAAATATTTGTGTGTGATTGAAAGGCCACCTTGGATCAAACTTAGCAGAAAGTGTTAGGTTTAAAGCGACAAGGGCAAGTCTCATTGAGTGTTAAGTTCCATCATCAAGGAGCTGAGAGATTTGGTGAGAACTTAGTGTGGGGGAGTACTTGTTGGTGAGTGGAAAAAGGAGAGATGAGTGGAAATAAAAGGAGAATGGTGAGAACTAGGGGATAGAAAAAGAAAAGAAATCAGTCTTGGAGTTTTGAGTCAAAGAAAGTGAGCTCTAGTGTTTTGAAAAGAAAAAGTCTAGCCTCTAAATGAAAAGAAAAGAAAAGAAGCCCAAGAGCTCAAAATGTTTTAAAAGAAAGAAAAAGAGGCTAGAAGTTACAAAAGAGAGTGAAGAAGAGCTATGTAAAGTTTGAACTCTAAGACTTGAGTGTGAAAGTGAAAAGAGAGTCCCCTAGTGAGAGGAAAATGAGTGTGGAAAGTGAGGTTCTTGAGAGGTTGAGCAAGTGAGAAAGCTTTGAGTAGAGTGTGGGGTGGGATGAGTCCTTGCCCTTGTATGTATAGGTTGCTTTTTACCTTTAGCATTCTGCCAAAGTTTTATCATTCATAGAGAGATCCCCTTGCTGCATTGAACCCACTCAGGCGCTCATGAGGTCATTTTAGTCTCATTACCTCACCCTAGCCAAACTTTGCTTGTTTGAACATTGCATCATTTGATCCACTTGGTAAATAGCTTAATGAATGTCAAAAAGTTGAGGAATAAGAGAACTTGTGGAGATTACTGTTGAGTTGATACATCAGAGTATGGTCTTGCATTGCATATTGAGCATGAACTTGAATTCTCTTAGTGGTCACTTTTCTCTTTCAGAGGAAAAATGAGCTCCCAATGCATTCAACCTCTCTCTCTCATTTGTTCTTTTTGCTTGAGGACAAGCAAAGGATAAGTGTGGGGGAGTTGATATATTCATAAATTGCATCATTTAATGTACATATTCTAGTCCAAATCATGTCTCATTTGCATGCATTTTAGGTCTTTAGGCATTGTTTTAGGACTTAGGAGATTGCATTAGGTCCAAGAGAGTTTTGCATGTTTAGGAGTGTTAAACAGGTGCTTTTGGAGTTTACTTGGAGTGGAGGATGTGATTCAGATGAAGAAATGGAGTTGAAATGATCAAAAATGGTGAAAAGGAGCAATTTTGGGTTTCTCGGCAAAATGATGTTCTGATGGCCGAAGATTCTCGGCCAAAATCTGATAACTAAGAGTTTTCAGGCTCTTAGAAGGGTTATCAATCCCCTTGTCAAAGTGGTATAAGGGGTGTCAAACCAAGCTTGTAAACGAGACACTAGCCTATGTCATTTGTTCACTTAAGTCAAGACAAGATGATAAAAGTTTGGTGACGATGATTAACAGGCAAATGAGCAATAAAGTTAAATAAAAGCAGAGATTTAAACTAATCAAGATGCAAATAACAAACAGGTGATTCAGATGATGGTAATGAATGATAAAGGCAGAAGCTTTAGACAGGATATTTGACTCGGGTGCTTCCAAGTTAGACTAAGGGGCTAATGAATCATTTTATCAAGCGATTTCATTTGACTTTGAACTCAAGGCACGTTAATCTTCTCATGAAAGTATTAAACGTCTAAACTGATCCTCTTTCATACCAAAATCCCTTTTGAGAAGCACGAATCAGTCAGCAATAAGAATCGGTTCAAAAACGTCATTTAAGAGAACAAACTATCACTCTCGCGATGAAAGACTCTTAAACCCTTAACCGAGTGGTTCAGACATTTCTACAAACACTTCTGATGCGAGATATGTCTCAGATCTGAACCTCAAGTGATGTGCTTGGATCCAACTTAGAGATCTCGTCGGTTAAGGAATGAAACATGCAAGACTAGACACCTAAACCCATTAATCCACCTTGAAAGCACCCTAATCTACCTATCTAAAGCCGCTTAAACGACTACTCACTGATCATAACGAGCTCACTAAGTCCTTTGCAAGACGTGTAGCTAGTCATGATAAGGAGTTTGATGTTGGATGATAAAAGAAATAAAGAAAGAACAAGATTCTGATGCAAAAACGAGATATCGGATTAGATTAATCAAGTTTCACGAAAGAGGCAAGTTCTTAGAGCCAAAAACAGATAAGAGATAAGATAACTAGGTTTTTAGTCTCAAAATGTATTTATAGCAAAGGGAAATTGTCGCGGGTCAGCCCGGAACAAACCGGGTACTGAACCGCCTTCTTGGGTTGATGGGTGAGTGACACGGTGTGTCGGAAAGTGAAGCCGAGGTCTTCATGCCGAGGCGTGCACGTGAGTCAGGATCGAGATGAAGATCTCGTGAAGAACACGTCAAGAACATGCATGAACCCTAGTCTTTGATCTATCCTCACGTGTATGTTCTTGAGCCATTCTGTTCTTGATTCTGGGTTCGTGACAAGGGACCTCGGGATAAAATGTCGAGGGGTCATGATGTCGAGGTGCTTGGGAGAACACAGTCCGGCATGCACGCCGAGGTCATTACACCGAGGTGTACTTTCAACACTTAGTCGTTTCCAGCTTCAGTTCTTACGTATGCATGCCTCGATCTAACCATGCCAAGGCTTTGGCACGAGGTCTAGTCCAGAATACTTCCAAGATATGAGCCTCGACTTGAGTGACGCCAAGGTAAAGATACCGAGGCTTGTGAAAATACTTAGCGCGTATCGCAACTCTTTTAGGCTTGTATCGACCATGTCACCTTCCGGAAGCAGTAACTTTCAGCACACGACTCCACTTGCTCTGGGACCAGTTCCACAGTCAAGATGACTCAATAAGCTCGAACTTTGGTGAAGAAACCATCGGAGCTTGGGGAGTGGAAGGCTTCCTGGATTTAACATCTTTGCGCCGCATTGAAATCACCGGAAAATAGACTTTTAGACCGATGTGAACTCCGGAGACCCTATCTTCCAAACCTTTGCTCCGAATTGAGCGATTCCAAAAGCTCTGAGAAGAACTTCCATGGATCTCGAATTTGGTGAAGACCGGGTAAGCTGGTTCGGTCTGGAGGGGCTCCGTCCGCCATGATCTTTGAAGTTCGCCGTTCAGTTCTCGGGTATGCGCAATGCTGGTGAATGCTCCGGAAGCCATATCTTTCTCTCCACTGGTCCGAATTGGATGATTCCAAATGTTCTGGAATCTTTGCTTGATTATCTCCAACTTTGGTGAAGACCCCGCCAACTGATTCGGACCGGAAGGTTCCCCGGATTGCTGATCTCTGAATTGCGCGGGCAAGGACAACTTTTGGTCGTAAACACCTTCCCGCGGTAAGAAAAATGGCCGAGGGCTGTGTACCGCGGTAAGCTTTTTGGTTGTAAAAATTCATGCCTCAGTCAAAAACTTGTCTCGTGGTATTTTTGCACTCGATACTCGTTTCTGGCCGATCGGTAAGGTTTTTGGCCGGTAATGAGCTTCTGGTAAACATTTTGGCCGAGGTTTCTGACCAGCCGGTACGAGATTTGGCCGAGAAATTCCTCCAAGCGGTTTTCACCATTTTTGACCCTTTTCTTCACCGTTTTCTTTTCTTTTCCTCTTCTTAGGCTCCAATTGGTCTCCAAAGCTCCTGATAAAGACTTCAAAACATGCAAAACTCTTTGGGACCTAATGCAAGCCCTAAGTCCTATTTTAACGCCTAAAGACTCAATTTACATGAGAAAACACATGATGAGGACTCTATAATGCAATCTAAATGATGTAAAATATAGACATATCAACTCCCCCACACTTGTCATTTGCTTGTCCTCAAGCAAAAAGAACAAATGAGAGAGAGAGATTGTAATGCAGATGGAGCTCATATTTCCTTTTTAGAGAGAAGTGACCACAAGAGAACTCGGATTCATGCTCAAATATGCAATGCAAAGCTATACTCGGATATTTTCCAACTAAAACACGGAATCTCCACAAGTCATTATCACATTCAACTCTTTCACATTCATTAAGTTCGTAACCGGTGAATCAAATGATGCAATGTTCAAATAGGCTGGCTTGGCTAGGGTAAGGTCATGAGATAAAAATGATCTCATCAATATTCAAGCGGGTACAATGCAACAAGGATCTCTCTATGAACGACCAAACTTTGGCAGAATGCTAAAGGTAAAAAGCAACCGATGCATACAAGGGCAAGACTCATCACACCCCACACTCCACTCAAAGCATTTCTCAATTGCTCACCCTCTCAGAATCCTCACTCTTCACAATCGTTTTCTTTTCACTAGGGGACTCGCCTTTTTCTTTTATTTTCAAGCCTTGGTTTTCACTTATTCACACAGCTCTTTTCTTTCATAACGTATAGCCTCTTTCATTTTCATTTCAGAGCACTTGAGCCTTTGGCTTCTTTTCATTTCAGAGCTTATCTTTTTACATCCAAGACTTAATTCATTTTCATTCATTCCCCTGGCTATTTCCACTCTCACTTTTCCACTCAGCTCACCTTTTTCCACTCACCAACAAGTCTTTTCCCCCACACTTATTTCTCACCAATACTCTTGGTTCCTTGATGTTGGAACATACCACTCAATGTTCAGTCCAAGGTGGCCATACAATTCTCACACAAACATTGGCTCGAAAGAAAGGTGGGTTCAAGGTGAGGGAACTGATCCATGATGCGGATTCAGCTACTTGAGCTAAGGAAGGAGGGTGGTAAAAACAACGATTCTAGCTCAAGTATGTATATCGGTATCCACAAGCCTATTTAAGCAATGCATCAAAGGATATTTTCATTTTAAGTTCAGGGTTATCACTTAGCTAGAGTTGAGTGTAATTCAGACTTGCTTCTCAGATTCAAATCGTTTCAAGCTTTACAAGCACAGAATGAGTTTCACAAGCATATTTAGTTCAAGTTCTCAAGTGATTTACTCTCTAGGAAAAAATCTATCATTTCTCCTTGCACTGATGCAATCCTACATGATGCAACTAGACTCGATCTTAAAATGCGAGATGCAACTAGAATGATGTAATTTATCACATGTATTAAGCTAAATGAGACTCAAGAATGCAAAAGTCAAATAAGAACAAAGAAAACAAGATCAGAAAACACAAAGCTCCTCCCCCACACTTAGATAACACAGTCCCTTGTGTTATAAAAGCGTGTGAGAGAAGTGAAAAGACAAACTGAACGAATGCAAGATGATATATACAAGATGCATATGTACAAGGTTTGAAGTCGATACCTTAGTCGGAGAGGTCGGATCCCAAGTAGTGCGAGGGATTCGATGTTGAGCAGGATGGAGTGGGCTGACGTGGTGGGCTGCTTTCTGAGGGTTCAGGCAGGAAAGCCGTGGCTGGATCGATCCAGTCTTCTTTGCCTGGTGGAAACTCCGGGTTCCTCGCGTTTGAGCTTTCTCCAACTCCTTCTTCTGTAATCGGTGCGGTTGAGGTCGCTGAGTTCTTATCCGGCGAGGATGGCCTCGTGAGCTGCTTTACCTTCTTCTTCAAATGCCTCACACAATCCACCAATGCGTGGACGGTTTTGTCTTGCCACTTACACCACTTTTGGAGGGTGTTCACTCGCAAATACAGCTTCTTGGTGTGGTATTCAGGCTCACCCCACACTTGTGGATCAAAGTGATAGCGGCCTGCTCCGATCCTTCTCTCATAGTGTCTCTGCTCCTCGTTATCACAATCTTCCGGGCCATTAGTGTTCTCGGGTTTGCTGGGTGCTGCCTTGGTGCATTTGCGTGTTGGTGGGTCGAGAGCTGGGTTATACAACTGGTCTTTGAGAACGTAGAATGAGACGTTACACTGCTTGTCGAGCATGGTGAGGCTTCGGTTAGGCAGTAGAACCTGCGTGCCGTCTCTATGCAGTAGGGTGAAGTTGTAAACCCATTTGTCCCCTGACTTGCCTCCGAAGAAACCACTTTTGCTTAGGTATAAATCATCAATGAGATTCGCCTTCTTTGGTGAATCAGGGAATATAAACCATTGAGCCCTCAGGATCTTGGTGACTATCCAACCATTCTGAAGTCTTCTTGCTCCTCGCTTCTTGCGGTCGCACCATACATTGTGCCAAAAAGTGAGCATTTGAATGGCAAAGAATGCACCCAATGATGGTACATGCAGCGGCCCTTGGAACTCTTTCTTGTTCTTCATTTGAGTGATGAGCGGCTTCAGTCCGAGTCCCAATAGTTCAAGCTCGGCCGTGTGAATAACACCAGGGTTAAAGGTCGAGAAGAATGTTGATGCTAGGGCGAGATTTGTGTATCTGATCGCAGGGTTCCTTATGCAGCTTGTCTTGCTCTTGCCTCCGAGGTAGGGTCCAAAAGATATCGTTTCCCACAAGGCGGCCAACTCATCACGAGGGTAGACAAACTTGTCAAGCGAGCTTCCATTCCTTTCAAACCCAAAGATTTCATCACGCTCCTTGAAACTGACCTTGTAGTGCACGTAATCCATTTCAAACTCAATGTGGCCGAATCCTTTGCCATGTAAACGCTTTGGATCTCTCTTGGGGTAGATGATGACCTCCAAGGTTGCAAGAAACTGCTGTGTAATCCCTTCATAGGCAACATCGCTCATCTCAAAAAACTTTGCCAAGCCCATATTCTCAAAAATGAGGGTCACGTCATCAAGTATCTTGAGTTTCTTCAGCAACTCCAAGTCAGGGAATCGACCTTGAGCCACTCTGATTGAGTTAAAGTGGTCCAAGTATTCCTCAGTGGTTGGGAAGTGCTCATCCTCGGGCTCGGCCTTTGGTTCTTTCTTGGACTTTTTGTCACCGTTGTTTACATAAGGGACTAAGGCTCCGGGCTCGTTGTCATCAGATCCCACAGCTGCCTTCTTCCCGTTCCTCTTTGACTCGAGAGCTGGTGCCAGAGTGAGCTCAGTATTTCTTGCTCGTTTGGGGGTTGGCTCGTCATCGGGTCGCATCGAGGGTTTCTTGCTGGTCTCTCCACTACGTGGCACGGCAACGGCTTTACCCTTCAAAACTCTCTTCTGGCCCGCAGTTCGGTTTGTCTCGTGGGTAGGAACGGTTCGGTCTCTGGTCATCTGCAATGGAGATTCTCAAAGAAACCGTCAGAGCCAAGTATATCATTAAGCACATGTATCTCAAGATTGGCAAGTACAAAACTCTTTCTCTAGCAGAACTGATATTCATAGCTTTTTCAAACATCAAGGAAAGTAAGAACAAGCCAGAACAACCGATTAGAGACAAGTTATCTAGTCATTTCAGCTCAAACACACAAATCATCATTAAGACCGATTCCAAGCGCATTTTCTCAAGAATTTTAAAAACTCAAGCATAAGTGATTTTAAATGCAAAGACCGGTTTTTCGTGTGTTGTCTACCCTGGTGGAATTTACAAAATTGTTCCCAAAGGCCGATATACTCTAAAAGAATCGATTCCACATTTTACAAACATTTAAGCTTGCAAAGAATGAAGGAAAAAGATGAGTTCTTTAAGATGCAAATACCTTTGGGAATGCAAGATTTAAGCTGAACGAGATGCTTATGCAGAGTAGACAACACCCTAACGAGTCTAGAGCGCTTGGAATCACGAAAAATGAACGAGAAATGAGTGAGTTGTGTTCGTGAAATGCAGAGAAAAGAGTCTAGAGGGCAAACTCTGCGTTTTGGCCAAGTATGGAGGTCGATATGGGCTGGAGCGCGCTTTCCAGCTGGCATTTGGACTGTTGTGGGACTGGTCCCCCCTTCTGCTCGAGCTCCAGCCATTGACCGCGCCAAAAACTACTTTGACCGAGTGTTCAAATTCAAAATGCCGCGCAACCCTTCAAATGGACGCGGTATGGGGATGACGTGGGCTGTACGGACCAAGCCATATTTTCTCGTGTTACTCTGAGCTGCCTCGACTTATTGCACCCCGAGGGTACCAAGCCGAGTTTTCTGAGCCCATGCCAACGAGTAAATCCCCATAGCTTTCACGTCTTTTCTTTGGACCTCGCAAAGCCTCTTCTTTGTTCTAAGTGTTTCATGTGTTCTTGCTTTTGATCATTTCTTGAAACCGAGTGCCTCGGCATGCTCCACCACGAGGGCATCATGCCGAGGTCACTTGTTTTTAGCAAAGAACACGTGAGGCTTGGGGGTTTAAACAGGCTGGCCTTGGTGTAAACTGGTCGCGGCCTCGGATCAAGGTTTTTGACCGTTTTAAGTGAACATCGCCCCTCAATATACTTATACCGAGGTGTTTACACAGTGAGCCTCCCCCACACTTAGTTATTTTACCATAGCACTTCTCAGACACGACCATGATGAAATTAAGTCGAGGAATCTAGCTGAGGTTTTCAGGCTTTCACTCGGTAAAAGATGACCATGGTATGAATATACCGAGGGTCGATACCGAGGCTATGTATGCTCTTTGACTTAATTCATCAGGCCGTGTCTTTTTCAAGCTTTCTCTCACTTTCACCCTCAAGGTTCACTGTCTAACTCCTGAAACACTTAACAAACCCTTCAAAAAGCTTCAAATAAAAAGAAAAAGAAGATGAAAAACGAAATATGTACATGGATAAGCTTGGGATGTCTCCCAAGAGCACTTTGTTTAACGTCGCTAAGTTTGACTTTTCATACCTTTTCAGGCTGATTCCGGTTCAAGTAGAGGAACTGAGGTAGCTCCCTCCCTTGTTTCTGATGCCAAGTAATGCTTTACCCTCTGGCCGTTTACCACAAAGCCTTGTCCATCTTTTCCTTTCAAAACCACAGCTCCATAGGGTCTTACTTCAAGAATCGTGAACGGACCGGACCACCTAGACCTCAGCTTCCCAGGGAACAGCTTGAGTCTTGAGTTAAACAACAGAACTTGGTCCCCTTCTTTGAACTCTCTCTTGTGTATCTTCTTGTCATGGAGCGCCTTGGTTCTTTCTTTGTAGATCTTAGAGCTCTCGAACGCATCTAACCGGATCTCCTCAAGCTCATGAAGCTGTAAAACCCTCTTCTCTTGTGCGGTCTTGATGTCAAAGTTCAGAAGTTTCACTGCCCACAAGGCTTTGTATTCCAACTCAACCGGTAGATGACAGCTCTTCCCATAGAGCAAGTTAAACAGTGAGGTTCCAATGGGGGTTTTATAGGCGGTTCTGTAAGCCCACAGAGCATCGTCAAGTTTCTTGCTCCAATCCTTCCTGGATGAGTTCACGGTCCTTTCCAAAATGGCCTTTATCTGACGGTTGGAAACCTCCACTTGGCCGCTGGTTTGCGGATGATAAGGGGTGGCCACCTTGTGCTTTACTCTGTGCTTCTTCAAAAGACTCTCAAGAGTCTTGTTGATGAAATGGCTTCCCCCATCACTGATGACTACTCTTGGTACTCCAAACCGTGGGAAGATGATACTCTTGAAGAGTTTTACCACCACTTTTGAATCGTTGGTCGGAGATGCAACCGCTTCAACCCATTTACTCACATAATCCACTGCTACAAGGATATATTGATTCCCATATGAGCTTACAAAGGGACCCATGAAGTCAATGCCCCAACAGTCGAAGACTTCTACTTCAAAGATTGGGTTTTGGGGCATTTCATTCCTTTTGGATATGTTTCCGTGCCTTTGACAAGCTTCACACCTCGAGACCACTTCCTGGGCGTCTTTGAACATGGTCGGCCACCAGAAACCGCTCTGTAGAACCTTGGCAACTGTCTTGAACGCACCTAAATGACCACCATACGATGAGCTGTGGCATTCTTGTAGCACTGGATGGATCTCTTCTTCGGCCAAGCATCGCCTATAGAGATGGTCCTTGTTAAGCACGTAAAGATACGGCTCATCCCAATGATACCTCATCACATCTCTAAAGAACTTCTTCCTCTGATAAGTATCAAGATCTGGTGGCTCTAATCCGCAAGACAAGTAGTTCACAAGATCCGCGAACCATGGAAGGCTTCTTTCCTTGATCGTATTGGCTTCCTCCACCTCTAAGTAAGACCGGACTAACATGAGATGTTCCTCGGGTAAAGCATCATCTATAGGGACCTGTTCTTCAATCCTCAGCCTTGAGAGGTGATCTGCGGCTCCGTTTTCAATGCCCTTCTTATCAAGTATCTCCATGTCAAATTCTTGGAGCAATAAGACCCATCTCAAAAGCCTCGGCTTAGCGTCTGATAGACAAGACTTTTTAGGGTCTCAGGGCTATCAATCCCCTTGTCAAAGTAGCATAAAGAGGTTAATCAATCGAAGAATGTGGTGATAGACACTAAGCTATATGATCAAGTTCTTAATTCAAGCAAACAAGAGTAGGTTTTGATTAATCTAGAGACAACTACAAACATAAACAGGTTTAAAGACTAATGACAATGACTAATCAAGAACTAAGCAATGACAAATGATGTGAATATGATATGATGGAGGCATGAGATTCTAGACATGATAGTTGGTTAGGGTGCTTTGGTGCTAAACTAGAAATGCTAATGACAATGATGAGACATGATTCAAATGATTAAGAACTCAAATCTAGGTTAATCCTCTCATGAAGGTATTAACCCCTATACTAATCCATTTTCAAACCAAATTCCCATTTGTGAAACATGAATCAATATGTATTAATAAACAGCTCTTAATGATCATTCAAGAAAATAACAATACATCATCATGCAGAAAAATGCTTAAACCTCTAATACAGCTCTTTCAGGAATTTCATCAAACACTTTTGGTGCATGAAATTCCCAGAATCTAGATCTCAAGTGATTATCAAGGATCTAGCATAGAGAACAGCTGTTTAGAGAGATGAATCAATGAATCTAGCCCTAAGCACTCCTAATCTAACACTTTAGCACCCTAACCTACACATCTAGAACCTCATTAAGGTGACTACTCACTAATCATACTAATCTCTCTTAAACCTTTGCATGTTGAGAAGATTAGCATGATTAATGATGAGAAATGGAGATGGAGATGATAGATTCAAAAGAAAACAGCTTTAAACACCCAGATCTCTTAAAACTCTCTTGATTAAACACTCAAATATAGATATTTCTCTTCTTAATGGAGTCTTTCACAAAAGAGGCAAGAGACAAAGGGAATAAAACTTAGTCCTCTCCCAAAAAACCCTAAAAAGTATTTATACTTCCTTAAAAACGAACCGGGTCAGCCCGGAACAAACCGGGTCCTGACTCGGCTTTAATGGATAAAGTGTGAATTACTGCGGGTTGGTCCAGTATGTCCCAGGTAGAACACCTAAGTCGCAGTAGATGAAGACTTGTCTTGTGAAGCCTGAATCGCCTTGTCTTAGCCGCACGCCTAAGTAGGAGTGTTTTGCGAGTGTTGCTGCGGCTTGGTCTCCATCCTCTCCAACTCGCAGGGCTAAGGCGGTTTCTGGGGAATGTACAAACTGTGCGGGTTGGTCTCTATTGCATCTAGGTCGCAGGCTCAAGTCGGAGTGATTTGCGAGTGATCGTGCGGCATAGTTCCAGGCGCGGCTAACTCGCATGCCTAAGTCGCACGATTGTGGACTTAGCATTTATCTTGCTCGGGAGCTTCAGACCTCTTCCAGTGATAGTTTACCCGCATATTTCAACTCGCAGCATCAGAATCCAGGCGTTCATCTTCAGGCCTGCGGGTTAACCAAGTCGCAAGACCATCTCGCAGCATCCAGAGCAGGTTAGACCACTTCGCATTCCGGACAGTGTAACTCCTATGAGACTTGTCCGAATTGAATGATTTTGGTTGCAGAAGACAGAGGACTCATTTATCTCCAACTTTTGTCAATGAAGCTTTGGTGCTTGGGAAGTGTAAGGCTTCCTGGAGGGCACATCTTTGCAGTGCATGTACACGACCAGAGAGAGGCGTCTAGACATGTGTCCATTCCGGAGACCGTATCTTCCTGCTCATAGATCCGAATTGAATGCTCTTGGACGTTCTGGAAAGAAGACTCAAATGTCCCTGATTCTCATGAAGGCCCCGGAAACTGAATCGGCCTGGAAGTGCACCGTCCTTCGCATCCTTCAGAACTGATCTGCTCGGTCCGGAATACCTGCGAGACAGGGGTTCCTTCCGACGAGCTTAACTCTCTGCTCACGCGTCCGAATTCCACGATTCCACTTGCTATGAGACCGTGATCCAATGCTCTCCAACTTCTATTAAGCACCCGCCATCTGAATCGGATCGGAAGGTTCCCCGGACAGGCGATTTCTGAGACATGTTTGCACCCGGAGATTTTGGCCAATACACTTCACTCGCGGTACGTGTTTTGGTCGACAAAGTCCACCCGCGGTACGTGAAAATGGCCGAGAAAACCTTCCTGGCCAGCGAGAATGGCCGATAACCCCCATAGACCCAAATTTTGCCACTTTTCAAGCTTTGATCACCATTCCACCACCTGGATTCATCTTTTCAGCTCCAAATGCACCTGACGAACACTCAAAACATGCAAAGACTCATTGGGACCTAATGCATCTCCTAAGTTCTAAAACAAACCCTAAGGACCTAAAATGCATGGAATAAAACATGATTTAGAATGAATTATGCAACCTAAATGATGCAAATTATGAACATATCAACTCCCCCACACTTGTCCTTTGCTTGTCCTCAAGCAAACAAGAACAAATGAGAGAAAGAGGTTGGATGCATTGGGAGTTCACATTTCCTTTTTGAGAGAAGTGATCACAATGAGAATTCAAGTTCATGCTCAATTATGCAATGCAAAGCAATACTCAGATATATATCAACTCAACAAGGAATCTCCACAAGTTCTTCTCTCTCTCAACTCTTTAACATTCATTAAGCTTTTTAACAAGTGGATCAAATGGTGCATTGTTTAAACAAACATAGTTTGGCTAGGGTGAGGTTATGAGACTAAAATGATCTCATCAATGCTTGAGTGGGTTCAATGCAGCAAAAGGATCTCTCAATGAATGACCAAACTTTGGCAGAATGCTAAAGGTAAAAGGCAACCTATGCATACAAGGGCAAAGACTCATCCCACCCCACACTCTACTCAAAGTTTCCTCACTTGCTCACTTTTCACACTCATTCTTCTCTCACTAGGGGACTCTCTTTTCTTTTTCATACACAAGTCTTGGAGTTCAAACTTTACATAGCTCTTTTTCACTTTCTTTTGTAACCTCTAACCTCTTCTTTTTTCTTTCTTTTAAAACATTTGAGCTCTTTGGCTTCTTTTCTTTTCACTTAGAGGCTAGACTCTTTCTTTTCAAAACACTAGAGCTCACTTTCTTTGACTCAAAACTCCAAGACTGATTTCTTTTCTTTTTCATTCCCCTAGTTCTCACCATTCTCCTTTCATTTCCACTCATCTCTCCTTTTTCCACTCACCAACATGTATTCCCCCACACTTAGTTCTTGCCAAATCTCTCAGCTCCTTGATGATGGAACTTAGCACTCAATGAGACTTGCCCTTGTCGCCCTAAACCTAACACTTTCTGCTAAGTTTGGTCCAAGGTGGCCTCTCAATCACACACAAACAATTGGCTTGAAAGAAGGATGGGTTCAGGGTGAGGAAAACTGATCTATTATGCAGATTCAGCTATTTGAGCTAAGGAAGAGGATGGTAAAAACAGGATTCTAGCTCAAATATGTATATTGGTATCCACAAGCTTGTTCAAACAATGCACCAAATGATAATTTCAAGTCAAGTTCAGGGTTTTCACTTAATTAGAGTTGAGTTCAATTCAAACTTGTTTCTCAGATTCAGATCATTTCAGACTTTGCAAGCACAGAAAAAGATTCACAAGCATATTCAATTCAAGTTCTCAAAGTGATGTACTCTCTAGAAAATCTATCATTACTCCCTGCAAGATGCAACCTACATGCATATGCAATCTAGACTCAATCCTAAAAATGAGAATGCAACTACATGATCATTTTTTTTTTTTTGTGTAAATTTTTCAGATTTTTCCATTTTTTTGGTTTTTATATGCACTTAGATGAGACTAAATGAATATGCAACTAGAATGTGACTCAAGACTCAAAGTGTAAAATAAGAAAAGAGAAAACATGATTAGTAAAGGATGAAACTCCTCCCCCACACTTAAATAACACAGTCCCTTGTGTTATAAAAGCATGAGAAAGGAGTTTAAAACAAAGTAAACAAGTAAAATGCAAAAGAAAAAGAAAATCTACATGCTATTTACAAGGTTTTGAGTAGTACCTAGTGGCTGTTGAAGTCAGACCCCAGTGAGTAGGAGGGGTTTGAAGTGTGGCCTGATGGTGTCTCCCAAGAATGGTGGCTGGCCTCATCAGACCCGTCGTCAAGATGTGACCAAGGCTGTGCAGTTCATGGAACTCTCTCCAACTTCCTCTCTGTTCCTTGGAGGAACCGGTGCTGGAGCCCCACCTTTGCAAGGGTTTTCAAGCTTCTTGATCCTCTTCTTTATCTCCTTGATGCATTTGGCCATCTTGTGGATGGTTTTGTCTTGGTACTTGCACCATTGTTGGAGAATACCAATCTTTTGCTGAGCTCTGAATCCTGAAGTGCCTGGTTCCTCCCAGTTGTAATCATCAAAGTGATATCTGTTTCCACCAAAACGTTTTTGAGGTGGAGGCAGATCAGCATCTTGATCACCAGCTGCACTTGTGGTAGCATCTTCGGCGGTTGCTTTCTTTCCCTTGGAGGCTTCTTCTCTGCAAGATTGCTTGTATGTGAGGATTGGTGGATCAGTTTGGACATTGTACAGCTCTTCCTTCAGCAAGAAGAAGTGAATGTTCCTCTTAACTTGGACTGTGGTGATGGAGGGATTGGGCAGGAGAACTTGTGCTGGCTCACTGATGAGTGTCTTGAAGTTGTATACTACCTTGGTACCCACTCTTTCTTGGAGGAAGCCAATCTTACACAAATGTGCTTCATTAATCAGATCAAACTTTGCCTTGTTCTCCTTGAATCTGTACCCCATGGCTTTCAAGATCTTTGTTACCACCCATCCATGGGCCAGCTTTGCATCTTGCTTTGTAGAACCCCACATGCACTTTTTGTAGAACATCAAAGACCTTGCTAATTGAGATGCAAGGCAAAGTGGGCATTCATACCCTTCATAGGGTTCCCCATCTTCATGTGTTGGCATCAGCGGTCTCAGCCCTACACCTAGAAGCATCAGATCTCCTTTGTAAACTCTTCCTACATCAATCTTGAAGTAGAAGCTGTGAGAGAGGATCTTGTGTACATATCTCAGAACTGGATTCCTTATCCAAGAGGACTTTGCTGTTCCAGCTGTGTACTTCCCAGAAGCAATTGATCTCCATAGAAGTTGGATCTCATCTTTTCTGAGATTGACCTGGTTGGATAGAAGCTCATTTCTAGGTGCTGAAAACCCAAAAATCTCATTCAATTCTCTGAATGACACTGAATACTCCTTCCCTTTCACAGTAAACTCCACATGTCCAAGCCCATCTCCTTGAATGATTCTTGAATCCCTTGGGTAGTAAATGAAAGCTTCAAAGGAGGCCAAGAACTCTTGAGATTCTTGCTCATAAGCGATTTCTCTCATCTCCAAAAGTGACTCAACACCCATGTTCCCAAGCAAAGTCTTGACATCTTCATAGAGGCCAATCTTCTTCAGAAAGTCCAAATCAGGGAATCTCCCTTGCTGGATCTCTATCTGCTGAAACTTAGCCAGATAATCAAGTGTTTCTGGTTCAGTTTTCTTGAACTTCTTTGATCCCTCTTCAATGGTGCCTTGGGAACCACCAGCTGAGCTGCTTGAGTCACTGTCAGTCTGTTCACTCTCAGATACCACAGCCAACTGTTTCCCCTTTTTCTTGGAACCAGAAGCAACCACCAAAGCTCTTCCTTCAGGCCTTGTCCTTTTTGGCGCTGGATCACACTTTCCTTGCTTTGTGGTATTCTTTGCACCTTGACCTTTGTCTCTTGGCTTTGAAGTTCCAGAGACCAAACCTTTGCCTTTTGATGCAGTACCCTTCTTCTTGGCCAAAGAGTTGGTTCTTTCAGTCATCTGCCAAGAGATTCTCAAAAACATTGTTAGTACAAGGATAAGCCTCACAAAAGTCTTCAAAATTTTGAAAAACAATTGTTGCAAGAATCGATATCAACAGCACATGAACAAGTTTCTCAAGCCAAGAATCAATCAAATAAGTTCATAGCAATGCAAAAATAAGAGTGCAAAGCAGGGACTCAGCAAGAAACCAATTCATCTCTTTTAAAAAAAAATCGATTTCTTTCATGAATTACTTGCAACAATTTTCAAAATTCAAGAACAAGTAATTACCAACAAAGTGCTCTGTTTTCCAAGACTATCTAGCACCCTAGCATTTATAAAAATAATCCCAACGTCTAAAACAACCTATCAAAATCGATTCCACACCTTAAAGTTCAAAATTCACCATTGAAGAACATGGAAAGAGATGAGTTTTAACAGGATGAAATACCTTGGGATTAAGATGCAACAAGTTCGAAATGCAATCAGGATGATGTTAACAACTCAAAAACGAGCTCAGAGCACTTTGAATCAACAATTTTGGTGGACAAATGAGAGAGATATGGTGAAAACAATGGAGAGAAATGAGAGAGAGAGTTGCAAACTCGGGTTTGTTGTGAGGAAGAGAGAGTGTGGGACAGGGTCAAGCCTTTGGACTGGTGGTCAATAGATCTATTTTGACCAGTCAAGGCTTTGACCCGTCCTTTTCTCATTGACCGGCCTCCTTTCTCTCTTTTGTGCGTCCGGGAACCGTCGGGATCGAGCCGTGTGACCGTCTTGGTGCAGAACCGGAAATATTTTTGTGCTACCTGGTCATCCTCTGTCTAACCCGCACGACCAATTCGCAGTAAAGATCCTTCAGCCCAGTTTTATCTTTTCTCCGTTCTGCTACCTGGAACCCATTGCAACCAGCTAGCACGACCAAGTCGGAGTAATTTGCGAATGGATGTGCAGGTTGGTCTTCTTTGTTCCCAGGTAGCACAACCATCCCGCAGCCTTTGTTACTTAGACATTCTGGCCGTTCCACTTTTTGCTGCGGCTTGGTCTTCATATTCCCAGCTAGCACAGCTGACCCGGAGTAAATTGAGAGTGCATGTGCGACTTGGTTTCCTATGTTCCCAGGTAGCACAACTATGCCGCAGACTTTTGGACTTAAACAAAACGGCCTTTCTTTTCCTGCTGCGACCTGGTGTTCATGTTCCCAGCTAGCATGCCCAACTTGGAGTGAATTCCGAATGGATGTGCGGGTTGGTCTTCTTTACTCCCAGGTAGCACACCTAAACCGCAGGGTTTGTTACTTAGACAGCTTGGGCACTCTTCTTTTGCTGCGGCTTGGACTCATTCTTTCCAGGTAGCACGCCTAACTCGCAGGTTTTGGGACTTAAACACTTTGGCCTCCCTTCTTTTTGTGCGGCCTGGAACCCTTTCTTCCCAGCTAGCACGCCCATCTTGGAGTAAATTCCGAGTATATGTGCGAGTTAGCTTCCTTTGTTTCCAGGTAGCACGACCATGTCGCAGGGTTTGTTACTTAGAAAACTCGGCCATCTCTCTTTTGCTGCGGCTTAGAACTCTTGCCTCCCAGGTAGCACACCTAAGTAGGAGTAATTTGCGAATGTATGTGCGAGTTAGCCCCCTTTCTTCTGACCCGCACTCCCAAGCCGCAGTAACTGGGACTTAAACATTCCGGGCTTCTCATGGTTTCGTGCGGCCAGGTTCCTTTCACACCAGGTAGCACGCCCAGGCCGGAGTAAATTGCGAGTCTTGCTGCGGCCTGGGCTCTTCATGCACTAACCCGCACACCTAGGTAGCACTGAGGCGTTCTTCAAGTTTTTATGGCTTTAAACACTTCTCGCAGCTCTCTCACATGCTCCATTCCATTCATCACAAGCTATGTCCTCCAAAGATCACCTATTACCTGAGACCAACTCACAAAACCCATCAAAAAGTTCTAAAACATAAAGGAAAAGAGAAGAAATCAAAAGAACTATGTACAAAGATAAGTTTGGGGTGTCTCCCAAAAGCACTTTGTTTAAAGTCTCTAAGTTTGACTTTGAGAACCTGTTTAACAGGCTGGTGGATCAAGAAGAGGAACTGTTGTAGCTTCCTCTTTCCCTTGTGAAACTAAGTAATGCTTGATTCTCTGTCCATTCACCACAAATTCCTGACCATTCTTTCCTTCCAAGACAATGGCACCATAAGGCCTCACTTCAAGAACTTTGAAAGGTCCAGACCACCTAGACTTAAGCTTTCCTGGAAACAACTTAAGTCTAGAGTTGAAAAGCAAGACCAAATCACCATACTTGAACTCTCTTTTCAGAATCTTTTGATCATGCAGGACCTTGGTCTTCTCCTTATAGATCTTTGAGCTTTCAAAAGCCTCAAGCCTAATTTCCTCAAGTTCATGAAGTTGCATGATCCTTTTCTCTTGAGCTGTCTTGATATCAAAGTTCAGCAACTTCACAGCCCACATGGCCTTGTATTCCAGCTCAACAGGAAGTTGGCAGCTCTTCCCATATAGCAGACTGAATGGTGATGTCCCAATTGGAGTTTTAAAGGCAGTTCTGTAAGCCCACAATGCATCATCTAGCCTTTTGCTCCAATCTTTTCTGCTTGAGCTAACAGTCCTCTCAAGAATGGCCATGATCTGTCTATTGGATACTTCAACCTGGCCACTAGTTTGAGGATGATATGGAGTAGCTATCTTGTGTTTAACTCCATGCTTTCTCAACAAACCTTCCAGAGTCTTGTTCACAAAATGAGATCCTCCATCAGAGATGACAACCCTTGGGACTCCAAACCTTGGGAAGATAATGCTTTTGAACAGCTTCACTACAACCTTGGAATCATTGGTAGGGGAAGCAATGGCCTCAACCCATTTGGACACATAGTCCACAGGAACAAGAATGTACTGATTCCCATAGGATGAAATGAAAGGCCCCATAAAGTCAATCCCCCAGCAATCAAAGATCTCAACTTCTAGAATGGGGTTTTGAGGCATCTCACTCCTCTTAGATATGTTCCCATGCCTCTGGCAGGCATCACATGCTGAAACCACCAACTGGGCATCTTTGAACATTGTAGGCCACCAAAACCCACTTTGAAGAACCTTTGCCACAGTTTTGAATGCCCCCATGTGACCTCCAAAAGCAGAACCATGACATTCCTGCAACACAGGTTGCATCTCCTCTTCAGCAAGACACCTTCTATACAGCTGATCCTTGTTCAGAACATAGAGGTAGGGCTCATCCCAATGGTATCTCTGGACATCTCTGAAGAACTTCTTCCTCTTGTAGACATCTAATTCAGGAGGCTCCACCCCACATGCAAGATAGTTCACTATGTCTGCAAACCAAGGCATCCTCCTCTCTTGAATGCTCTCTACTTCCTCAAACTCCAAGTAGGAATGGAGCACCATCAGAGACTCTTCAGGAAAAGCATCATCTATGGGCACCTTTTCTTCAATCCTCAGCCTTGAGAGATGGTCTGCAGCCTCATTCTCAATGCCCTTTTTATCAAGCACTTCCATATAAAACTCTTGGAGCAATAAAACCCATCTTAACAGCCTTGGCTTGGCATCTTTCTTGGTCATCAAATACCTGAGGGCTGCATGATCAGTATATACAATGACTTTTGATCCCACCAGGTAGCTTCTGAACTTATCAAAGGCAAAACTATTGCCAGCATTTCCTTTTCAGTTGTAGCATACTTCTCTTGTGCAGAGTCAAGTGTTCTACTGGCATAGTAGATCACATGCAGCTTCTTGTCTTTCTTTTGCCCAAGCACTGCTCCAACAGCAAAATCAGATGCATCTGTCATGACCTCAAAAGGAAGTGACTTGTCTGGTGCCTGAACTATTGGTGCACTAACCAATGCCTCCTTGATCAACTTAAAGGCTTCTTCACATTCAGCATCAAAGATGAAATCCACTTCCTTACACAACAGTCTTGTTAAGGGCCTGGCAATCCTTGAGAAGTCCTTTATGAATCTTCTATAAAACCCTGCATGCCCAAGGAAGCTCCTTATCCCTTTGACTGAAGTGGGGGTTTGTAGGTTCACCATTACTTCTACCTTTGCTCTATCAACCTCAATACCCTTATCAGATATCTTGTGCCCAAGAACTATCCCTTCTTGCACCATGAAATGACACTTCTCCCAGTTCAGCACCAAGTTGTGCTGCTCACATCTCTCCAACACCTGTGTCAAATTAGAGAGACAATCCGAGAAGGAGGAGCCATAGACACTAAAGTCATCCATGAACACCTCAACTTTCTCTTCAATAATGTCAGAGAAAATGTGCATCATACATCTTTGAAAAGTGGCCGGTGCATTACATAAACCGAAAGGCATTCTCCTATAAGCATAAGTGCCATAAGGGCATGTGAATGTTGTTTTCTCTTGACCTCTTGGATCTATGGGAATTTGAAAAATCCAGAGTACCCATCGATAAAACAAAAATAAGGATGATTAGCTAACCTTTCAAGCATTTGATCGATGAATGGTAAAGGAAAATGATCTTTTCTAGAAGCTGAATTCAATTTCCTATAGTCAATGCACATGCGATGGCCGGTTATGGTTCTTTGAGCTATGAGTTCATCCTTTTCGTTTTTCACCACTGTGATCCCACCCTTCTTGGGCACAACATGAACAGGAGACACCCATCTTGAGTCAGAGATTGGGTAAATTATCCCTGCCTCAAGAAGTTTTAGTATCTCCTTCTTAACCACTTCCCTAAGGTTGGGGTTAAGTCGTCGTTGATGCTCAATAGAGGACATAGATTGGTCCTCTAGGTGGATCCTGTGGGTGCAAATGTCAGGAGAGATCCCTCTAATATCAGCCAAAGAATACCCTATGGCTCTCCTGAACTTTCTTATTTCATTAAGCAATGCACTCTCTTGATCCTCTAATAGGCTATCATTGATGATGACAGGATATGTGGAGTTTAAGCCTAAGAAAGCGTACCTGAGCCCTGTTGGTAGAGGCTTGAGCTCAACAGGGGGTGCATCAGCCTCATTCCAATCCTGGTCCAAGCTGCTTTGGCTGGTGACTGATTCCTTGATAGCAAAAACTTCAGAGCCACTTTGTTCCAGCTCCAAAAACCTTGTCTCAGGACCCAGCTCTCTTGCATTCTCCAGATACAGCTTATACCCTTCACTTGCTTCAGCTAAGAGCCCATTGTCTCCTTGTTCTTGAGTTAGAGCAGCTTGAAGAGGATCCTCAGTGTTCAGCTCTTCAAGCAACTCATCAGCCAACTGATCCATTGTCTCCACATAGAAACATTGACCTTCAATGGTGGGTTTCTTCATCATCTCATTCACATCAAACTTGAGCTTTTCAGACCCAAGTTGAAGCTCTATTATCCCACCTCTCACATCAATAATAGCTCTTGCAGTTGCTAAGAAAGGCATGCCCAAGATAAGAGGATCTACTGGTTCCTCATCCATTTCCAGCACAACAAAATCTGTTGGAACCTCAAAACCACCTATCTTGACAGGTAGATCTTCCAACATACCAATAGGCAATCTAACTGATCTATCTGCAAGGATAAGAGAGATCCTTGCAAGCTTGAAGACCCTAAAGCCCAGCTTCTTTGCTATGGAGAATGGCATCAAGCTGACTGATGCTCCTAGATGGCAAAGACATCCAGAGAATAGAAAAGGTCCAATGGCACAAGGGAGTGTGAAACTCCCTGGATCAGTTAACTTCCTTGGAATGGACTTCTTCTGAATGATAGCACTGCATTCATGACTTAGTACCACCATGCCTTGAAGCTCTTTTGTCTTGTTCAGAATGGCATCCTTCAAGAACTTCCCCATCTTTGGCATCATTAAGAATGCATCAATGAGAGGCATTGTGAGTGGTGTCTCCTTGAGTGCCTTCTCAAATACAGCTCTTGCCTTGTCCACTAGCTGCTTCTTAAATCTCCCTGGAAATGGGAGCTTGGGTTGGTATGGAGGTGGTGGCACATATACTTTTTCTGGTTCTGGTTCCTTTGCTACCTCTTTACCCTTTTCTGTCCTTGGTTTCTCAGCAACTTGATCATCTTTTAAGGCTGCCTCCCCCTCAGGTTGATCATTGTCCTCAATGATCACTTTGTTGTTCTCAATACCAGGTAACTCTTTTCCACTCCTCAGTGTAATGGCCTTGGCATATTCTTTGGGGTTGGGCTCTGGTTTTCAAGGCAGGTGGCCTTGGTTCCTTGAGCTTGATGCCTGGTTTTGCTTCAGTTCCTTGATTTCCTGTTGCATGGCTGCATTCTGGCTTGCAAAGATCTGTTGACCATGAAGTAGTTGTTGCAGAATACCAACCATATCTGTACCCATCTGTGGCTGCTGTTGAACCATTGGTGGCTGAAACTGTTGTTGAACCGGCACCTGCTGTTGGAACTGTGGTGGACCAAACCCTGGTGGTGCCTTTGGCTGCTGTGAAGTGTAACTAGTGCCCTGAAATGGTTGCTGTTGCTGACCAAAACTCTGATTCTGACCAAACTGATTCTTGTGTTGGAATGACCCTTGAAAGTTGTTCTGGGAACAAAGTTCTTTGGAGCTTGAGAATTGGGATAGACCTGGTCTTGTGGGTTAGCTACATTGGTGTTCCTGTAAGAAAGGTTTGGATTGGCATTACCATACTGATATCTCTGGAACCTCTGATTCCCAATGTAGTTAAGCTCCTCTTGGGTAAGACCCTCTTCACTTATGTTCTCAAAGATCTGAGATGGTTCCTCATACTCTCCAACAAAATGCATTGGCTTCTGAGTGGTGAATTTCAGCTTGTCCAATTCACTCCTCAACTCCTTAACTTCTCTGGTGAGCCTCTGTTCTGCGCTGGAACCTTCAGACCTATTTAATCTGTCATAGTCTTCACCATAAGTATCATTGCTCAATGCTAAGTTCTCCACTAGCTCTAAAGCAGCATGTATCTCTTTACCCAGAAAGTTCCCATTGGAAGCAGTATCCAGCTGGTTTCTAATCTTGGGAAGAGCTCCCCTATAAAGTGTGCTGAGAAGAGAAGCCTCACTAAACCCATGGTGTGGGCATTGGTTTGTGTAGCTCCTGAATCTCTCATATGCTTCACCAAAACTTTCATTGCTGTGCTGAGTGAAGCTAGAGATTTGGTTCCTCAGTCTTGCAGTTCTTGAGGTTGAGAAGAACTTAGATAAGAAGGCTTGCTTGCATTGCTCCCAGGTTTGAATGGAGCCTCTTGGAAGATTCTTCTCCCATTGATGAGATTTATCACCAAGACTGAATGGGAATAGTCTTAGCTTGAAGCTGTCTTCTGAAACTCCATTAATCTTGGTCAGATCACACACCTTATCAAACTGGTCCAAGTGTTCCAAGGGATCTTCCATTGCTAACCCATGGAACTTTGAGTTCTGGACCATATTCAGCAAAGATGCCTTCACTTCAAAGTTGTTGTTTTGCACAGGTGGTGCCTGAATACCAGCTCCATACTGATGAGCATTTGCCCTGTCATTCTCTCCAACATAGACTTGGGGTTGCTCATATCTCCTTTGCTGTTGTTGGAAAGGGTGGGGTTGGTGGTGCACTTGTTGTCTTTGCTGAACATTGGCCTGATGCCTCTGTTGATGAGCTTGAGCTTGTCCCTAGTGGACATAAGCTTGTTGGTGCACCTGTTCCTGATGAACATTACCCTGATGAAACCCTTGACCAACTCAATTACCAGCTCCATTACCCTGAGCCTGTTGCTCCTGAACCGGTTGTTCTATATCCACAACGTGGTCTCTTTGTTCTTCCATGTCAGCCTGATCAATCTGTCTACCACATCTGTCCCTTCTCCTCCTTGGTACCAAAAGGTTGATGTTGTCGTTGAGAGGGAAAGGTGGACCACAGCTTCTTGATCTAGACCTGGTGTTAATACACCTGAAATCACAAACAGAACTTGAAAGTAATCAGTAATAACAAGAAAGTAAGCACTTGATCTCAAGAACAGATCAGAGCTTAATGCTAAGAAACCACAATTTGGCAACGGCGCCAATTGATAGACAAGACTTTTTAGGGTCTCAGGGCTATCAATCCCCTTGTCAAAGTAGCAGAAAGAGGTTAATCAATCGAAGAATGTGGTGATAGACACTAAGCTATATGATCAAGTTCTTAATTCAAGCAAACAAGAGTGGGTTTTGATTAATCTAGAGACAACTACAAACATAAACAGGTTTAAAGACTAATAACAATGACTAATCAAGAACAAAGCAATGACAAATGATGTGAATATGATATGATGGAGGCATGAGATTCTAGACATGATAGTTGGTTAGGGTGCTTTGGTGCTAAACTAGAAATGCTAATGACAATGATGAGACATGATTCAAATGATTAAGAACTCAAATCTAGGTTAATCCTCTCATGAAGGTATTAACCCCTATACTAATCCATTTTCAAACCAAATTCCCATTTGTGAAACATGAATCAATATGCATTAATAAACAGCTCTTAATGATCATTCAAGCAAATAACAATACATCATCATGCAGAAAAATGCTTAAACCTCTAATACAGCTCTTTCAGGAATTTCATCAAACACTTTTGGTGCATGAAATTCCCAGAATCTAGATCTCAAGTGATTATCAAGGATCTAGCATAGAGAACAGCTGTTTAGAGAGATGAATCAATGAATCTAGCCCTAAGCACTCCTAATCTAACACTTTAGCACCCTAACCTACACATCTAGAACCTCATTAAGGTGACTACTCACTAATCATACTAATCTCTCTTAAACCTTTGCAAGTTGAGAAGATTAGCATGATTAATGATGAGAAATGGAGATGGAGATGATAGATTCAAAAGAAAACAGCTTTAAACACCCAGATCTCTTAAAACTCTCTTGATTAAACACTCAAATATAGATATTTCTCTTCTTAATGGAGTCTTTCACAAAAGAGGCAAGAGACAAAGGGAATAAAACTTAGTCCTCTCCCAAAAAACCCTAAAAAGTATTTATACTTCCTTAAAAACGAACCGGGTCAGCCCGGAACAAACCGGGTCCTGACCCGGCTTTAATGGATAAAGTGGGAATTACTGCGGGTTGGTCCAGTATGTCCCAGGTAGCACACCTAAGTCGCAGTAGATGAAGAATTGTCTTGTGAAGCCTGAATCGCCTTGTCTTAGCCGCACGCCTAAGTAAGAGTGTTTTGCGAGTGTTGCTGCGGCTTGGTCTCCTTCCTCTCCAACTCGCAGGGCTAAGGCGGTTTCTGGGGAATGTACAAACTGTGCGGGTTGGTCTCTATTGCATCTAGGTCGCAGGCTCAAGTCGGAGTGATTTGCGAGTGATCGTGCGGCATAGTTCCAGGCGCGGCTAACTCGCATGCCTAAGTCGCACGATTGTGGACTTAGCATTTCTCTTGCTTGGGAGCTTCAGACCTCTTCCAGTGATAGTTTACCCGCACATTTCAACTCGCAGCATCCGCATCCAGGCGTTCATCTTCAGGCCTGCGGGTTAACCAAGTCGCAAGACCATCTCGCAGCATCCAGAGCAGCTTAGACCACTTCGCATTCCGGAGAGTGTAACTCCTATGAGACTTGTCCGAATTGAATGATTTTGGTTGCAGAAGACAGAGGACGCATTTATCTCCACCTTTGGTGAAGGAAGCTTTGGTGCTTGGGAAGTGTAAGGCTTCCTGGAGGGCACATCTTTGCAGTGCATGTACACGACCAGAGAGAGGCGTCTAGACATGTGTCCATTCCGGAGACCGTATCTTCCTGCTCATAGATCCGAATTGAATGCTCTTGGACGTTCTGGAAAGAAGACTCAAATTTCCCTGATTCTCATGAAGGCCCCGGAAACTGAATCGGCCTGGAAGTGCACCGTCCTTCGCATCCTTCAGAACTGATCTGCTCGGTCCGGAATACCTGCGAGACAGGGGTTCCTTCCGACGAGCTTAACTCTCTGCTCACGCGTCCGAATTCCACGATTCCACTTGCTATGAGACCGTGATCCAATGCTCTCCAACTTCTATTAAGCACCCGCCATCTGAATTGGATCGGAAGGTTCCCCGGACAGGCGATTTCTGAGACATGTTTGCACCCGGAGATTTTGGCCGAAACACTTCACTCGCGGTACGTGTTTTGGTCGACAAAGTCCACCCGCGGTACGTGAAAATGGCCGAGAAAACCTTCCTGCCAGCGAGAATGGCCGATAACCCCCATAGACCCAATTTTTGCCACTTTTCAAGCTTTGATCACCATTCCACCTCCTGGATTCATCTTTTCAGCTCCAAATGCACCTGATGAACACTCAAAACATGCAAAGACTCATTGGGACCTAATGCATCTCCTAAGTTCTAAAACAAACCCTAAGGACCTAAAATGCATGAAATAAAACATGATTTAGAATGAATTATGCAACCTAAATGATGCAAATTATGAACATATCAGCGTCCTTCTTAGACATCGGGTACCTCAAGGCCGCGTGATCTGTGTAAACCGTGACCTTTGATCCCACTAGATAACTCCTGAATTTGTCAAATGCAAACACAATGGCAAGCATTTCCTTCTCGGTGGTGGCATACTTTTCTTGAGCCGAGTCCAAAGTGTGGCTGGCATAGTAGATCACATGGAGCTTCTTATCTTTCTTCTGTCCCAAGACAGCTCCTACAGCATAATCAGATGCATCGGTCTTCACTTCAAATGGTAAAGACCAATCAGGGGCTTGTACAATCGGTGCACTGATCAAAGCCTCCTTGATTCTCTTGAACGCTTCCTCACATTCTTCATCAAAGTTGAAATCCACTTCTTTGCACAATAACATGGTCAAAGGCCTGGCTATCTTGGAGAAATCCTTGATGAACCGTCTATAGAACCCAGCGTGGCCAAGGAAGCTTCTTATTCCTTTCACAGAATTCGGGGCTTGTAAGTTCACCATCACCTCGATCTTGGCCTTATCCACCTCGATGGCTTTCTCTGATACCTTGTGTTCCAAGACAATGCCTTCTTGGACCATGAAATGACACTTTTCCCAGTTTAAGACAAGCCTATGCTCCTCACACCGCTTGAGAACCTGAGAAAGATTAGCAAGACATTCGGAGAAAGAGGAGCCGTATACGGAGAAGTCATCCATAAACACCTCAACTTTCTCTTCAATTAGATCAGAGAAAATGTGCATCATACATCTTTGAAAAGTGGCCGGTGCATTACACAAACCGAATAACATTCTTCTATAAGCATAAGTGCCATAAGGGCAGGTGAATGTCGTTTTCTCTTGATCTCAGGGGTCTATAGGTATTTGAAAGGACCCCGAGTATCCATCGAGAAAACAAAAATAAGGATGATTAGCTAACCGTTCAAGCATTTGATCAATGAATGGTAAAGGCAAATGATCTTTTCTTGATGCAGAATTCAATTTCCTATAGTCAATGCACATGCGATCGCCGGTTATAGTTCTTTGGGCTATGAGTTCATCCTTATCGTTTTTCACCACCGTGATCCCACCTTTCTTGGGCACAACGTGTACAGGAGATACCCACCGAGAGTCAGAGATTGGATATATTATCCCTCCCTCAAGGAGCTTTAGTATCTCCTTCTTAACCACCTCTTTGAGGTTCGGGTTAAGTCGACGTTGGTGCTCAATAGAGGACATGGCTTGGTCCTCTAGGTGGATCCTGTGGGTGCATATATCAGGAGAGATTCCTCTAATGTCAGCCAAGGAATACCCTATGGCTCTCCTGAATTTCCTTATTTCACTAAGTAATGCACGTTCCTCATGCTCAAGCAAGTTATCATTTATGATCACAGGAAAAGTAGAGTTTAGACCTAAGAATGCATACCTGAGCCCTGTTGGTAGAGGCTTGAGCTCAACAGGGGGTGCGTCTGCCTCATTCCAATAGGCATCAAAGCTGCATTGGCCCGGAACAGCTTCCACGGCCTTTGCTTCATTCTCGCGCGGTTTACCATCGGCCTCGGTATGAGTTGTCACGGCCATGATATCCCGAGGTGTCTCTTCTTTTCCCTTTAACTCCTCGCTTTCTAGAATGTCGAGGCTGCTCATGTGGAGCTCCAAAAACCTCGCCTCAGCTCCAAGTTCCCTCGGTTGGTCCAAAAGACGCTTGTACACCTCGCTTTCCTCGTTCAAGTACCCGTGCTCGCTTTGTTCCCGCGTTAAGACCACTTGTAACGGATCCTCTGCGTTCAACTCTTCAAGAAGCTCATCAGCAAGCTCCTCCATTACCTCCACATAGAAAACCTGACCTCCAATGGTCGGTTTCTTCATCATTTCCTTCACGTTGAACTTCATAGTCTCGGAACCGATGTGTAGTTCAATCATTCCTCCTCTCACATCTATTATGGCTCCTGCGGTTGCTAAGAAAGGTCGGCCCAAGATGATAGGGTCTAATGGTTCCTCGTCCATCTCAAGAACTATGAAGTCCGTGGGGATTTCTATCTCACCGATCCTCAAAGGTAGATCCTCAAGCAACCCCACCGGTAATCTAACCGATCTATCAGCTAATACAAGAGAGATCTTGGCTGGCTTGTAGTTTTTGTATCCCAATCTCTTGGCCACCGTGTAAGGCATTAAGCTCACAGAAGCTCCAAGGTCACATAAACAGTTTGAGAACTTCAGGTGACCTAAAGCACACGGCAAAGTGAAGCTGCCCGGATTGGATAGCTTCCTTGGTATAGATCTTCTTTGTATTATGGCACTGCACTCATGGCTCAGTATCACCATACCCTGGAGCTCGTTTGTCTTGTTGAGGATCGCGTCCTTTAGAAACTTCCCAAGCTGGGGTATAGCTAAGAAAGCATCTATAATGGGTAAGGTGAGTTGCGTGTTTTCCAAGTGTTTCTCAAAGACCGCCTTGGCCTTTTCTAGGATTTTCTTTTTGAAACGCCCTGGGAACGGTATCTTGGGTTGATAAGGTGGTGGTGGAACATAGGGCTTTTCAAGCTCGGTTGTCTTTTCCACCTCTTTTCCTTTGTCCTTGATCGGTTCCTTCTCTAAGACCGCTTCTTTACACGCATCGTCTGAGGCTGCCTCCCCCTCTAATTGCTAATTGGCCTCAATGAGCTTTGTCTTAGGCGTTGGAGTTTGTAATTCCTTACCATTCCTCAATGTGGTGGCGTTCACATACTCTTTAGGGTTCGGCTCCGGTTTACCTGGTAAAGCCGGGCCTCTTGATGATGTAGAAGCTTGATTCTGCTTAAGCTCTCTTATATCTTGCTGCATTGTCGCGTGCTGGCTCTCAACCCTTTGCTGGCCCAGTAACAGTTGCTGTAGTATCCCACAGACGTCGTTCCCCATTTGATTCTGACCCGTTCCCTGAATCTGTTGTTGATTACCCATCGGCTGCGGATGGAACCCTGGTGGAAACTTGTGTTGCTGCGGTTGGTTGTTGAAGTTGTTACTCTGAGCCGCTTGATTCTGCTGAGTGTAGCCGTGCTGTTGCCCACTGAACTGTTGCTTGGGCTGGAAGGTATTCTGAAAAGGAGCCTTTTGAGCATAGCTTTGTAGTTGTTGTTGAGCAGGGTACACTTGGTCTTGAGGGTTAGCTACATTCGGGTTTCTGTATGAGAGGTTTGGGTTACTGTTGTAGTTGTTAAACCGCTGATACCTCTGCTGATTCCCTATGTAATTCAGCTCCTCTTGTGTTAGACCATCTTCATTAACATTGTCAAAACTTGGCCCTTGCTCATCAAACTCGCCTACAAAGTGTATTGGCTTTTGAGTCGCCATCAAAACCTTGTCAAGCTTACTCTGAAGCTCTCTTATATCCTTTTTCATGCGCTGTTCATCACTAGATCCCTCTGTACGGTTTGCTCTATCAAAGTCCTCTCCATACGTGTCATTGGACATGGCTAGGTTCTCAACTAGTTCCATTGCCACAGTGATCTCTTTTCCAAGAAAATTCCCATTTGAAGCTGTATCGAGTTGGTTTCTGATCTTGGGGAGTGCACCTCGGTATAAAGTACTCAAGAGGGATGCCTCTGAGAAGCCGTGGTGTGGGCATTGGTTAGTGTAGCTTCTAAACCGTTCCCAAGCTTCACTAAAGCTCTCGTTATTGTGCTGCGTGAAACTTGAGATCTGATTCCTGAGCTTAGCCGTGCGTGATGTGGAAAAGAACTTTGATAAGAACGCCAGTTTACACTGCTCCCAGGTTTGTATGGAACCCCTCGGTATATTCTTTTCCCACTGGTGTGCTTTATCACCGAGGCTGAAAGGGAACAAGCGTAGCTTGAAGCTATCTTCGGAGACGCCATTTATGTTGGTTAAGTCGCAAACCCGATCAAATTGATCTAGATGCTCGAGAGGGTCTTCTCCAGCCAGACCGTGGAACTTTGAGTTTTGCTCCATATTGAGCAGGGAAGCTTTAACTTCAAAGTTGTTGTTTTGAACTGGTGGAGCTTGAATCCCAGCTCGGTATTGGTGCGCATTAGCTCGGTCATTCTCTCCAACACAGATTGGAGGATGTTGTCTCTGAACTTGGGGCGGTGGCGGATGAACATGATGGGCGTGTTGTTCATTTCTATTCGCTTGGTGTTGGTTTTGCTGAGCAAGCCGTTCGTTTCTTTGAGCCTGTTGCTGATTAACATAGGCTTGTTGTTCATTTCTTCCTGCCTGCGCCTGATTAGCCTGAGCCTGGTGCTCGGCTGCCTGAGCCTGTTGCTCCATTCTCTGTTGTTCTGCCATTCCAAGTCTGTCAAAGTGCCGTTCTCTCTCGCGAGCTCGCCTTTCTAATCTGTCGATGTTATCGTCGTATGGGAAAAGCGATCCTGTGCTCCGAGACCTGGTATTCATGCACCTGAAAACAAAACAAGAACTTAGAAAGAAGTTAGTAAAACAAAGGAAAGAAAAGCTTGAACTCAAGAACAAACAAGAGACTAATGCTCCTACAAGTTGGCAACGGCGCGAATTGATAACTAAGAGTTTTCAGGCTCTTAGAAGGGTTATCAATCCCCTTGTCAAAGTAGTATAAGGGGTGTCAAACCAAGCTTGTAAACGAGACACTAGCCTATGTCATTTGTTCACTTAAGTCAAGACAAGATGATAAAAGTTTGGTGACGATGATTAACAGGCAAATGAGAAATAAAGTTAAATAAAAGCAGAGATTTAAACTAATCAAGATGCAAATAACAAACAGGTGATTCAGATGATGGTAACGAATGATAAAGGCAGAAGCTTTAGACAGGATATTTGACTCGGGTGCTTCCAAGTTAGACTAAGGGGCTAATGAATCATTTTATCAAGCGATTTCATTTGACTTTGAACTCAAGGCACGTTAATCTTCTCATGAAAGTATTAAACGTCTAAACTGATCCCCTTTCATACCAAAATCCCTTTTGAGAAGCACGAATCAGTCAGCAATAATAATCGGTTCAAAAACGTCATTTAAGAGAACAAACTATCACTCTCACGATGAAAGACTCTTAAACCCTTAACCGAGTGGTTCAGACATTTCTACAAACACTTCTGATGCGAGATATGTCTCAGATCTGAACTTCAAGTGATGTGCTTGGATCCAGCTTAGAGATCTCGTCGGTTAAGGAATGAAACATGCAAGACTAGACACCTAAACCCATTAATCCACCTTGAAAGCACCCTAATCTACCTATCTAAAGCCGCTTAAACGACTACTCACTGATCATAACGAGCTCACTAAGTCCTTTGCAAGACGTGTAGCTAGTCATGATAAGGAGTTTGATGTTGGATGATAAAAGAAATAAAGAAAGAACAAGATTCTGATGCAAAAACGAGATATCGGATTAGATTAATCAAGTTTCACGAAAGAGGCAAGTTCTTAGAGCTAAAAACAGATAAGAGATAAGATAACTAGGTTTTTAGTCTCAAAATGTATTTATAGCAAAGGGAAAGTGTTGCGGGTCAGCCCGTAACAAACCGGGTACTGAACCGCCTTCTTGGGTTGATGGGTGAGTGCCACGGTGTGTCGGAAAGTGAAGACGAGGTCTTCATGCCGAGGCGTGCACGTGAGTCAGGATCCAGATGAAGATCTCGTGAAGAACATGTCAAGAACATGCATGAACCCTAGTCTTTGATCTATCCTCACGTGTATGTTCTTGAGCCATTCTGTTCTTGATTCTGGGTTCGTGACAAGGGACCACGGGATAAAATGTCGAGGGGTCATGATGTCGAGGTGCTTGGGAGAACACAGTCCGGCATGCACGCCGAGGTCATTACACCAAGGTGTACTTTCAACACTTAGTCGTTTCCAGCTTCAGTTCTTACGTATGCATGCCTCGATCTAACCATGCCAAGGCTTTGGCACGAGGTCTAGTCCAGAATACTTCCAAGATATGAGCCTCGACTTGAGTGACGCCAAGGTAAAGATACCGAGGCTTGTGAAAATACTTAGCGCGTATCGCAACTCTTTTAGGCTTGTATCGACCATGTCACCTTCCGGAAGCAGTAACTTTCAGCACACGAATCCAATTGCTCTGCGACCAGTTCCACAGTCAAGATGACTCAATAAGCTCGAACTTTGTTGAAGAAACCATCGGAGCTTGGGGAGTGGAAGGCTTCCTGGATTTAACGTCTTTGCGCCGCATTGAAATCACCGGAAAATAGACTTTTAGACCGATATGAACTCCGGAGACCCTATCTTCCAAACCTTTGCTCCGAATTGAGCGATTCCAAATGCTCTGAGAAGAACTTCCATGGATCTCGAACTTTGGTGAAGACCGGGTAAGCTGGTTTGGTCTGGAGGGGCTCCGTCCGCCATGAACTTTGAAGTTCGCCGTTCAGTTCTCGGGTATGCGCAATGCTGGTGAATGCTCCGGAAGCCATATCTTTCTCTCCACTGGTCCGAATTGTATGATTCCATCTGTTCTGGAATCTTTGCTTGATTATCTCCAACTTTGGTGAAGACCCCGCCAACTGATTCGGACCGGTAGGTTCCCCGGATTGCTGATCTCTGAATTGCGCGGGCAAGGACAACTTTTGGTCGTAAAAACCTTCCCGCGGTAAGAAAAATGACCGAGGGCTGTGTACCGCGGTAAGCTTTTTGGTCGTAAAAATTCTTGCCTCCGACAAAAACTTGTCCCGTGGTATTTTTGCACTCGATACTCGATTCTGGCCGATCGGTAAGGTTTTTGGCCGGTAATGAGCGTCTGGTAAACATTTTGGCCAAGGTTTCCGACCAGCCGGTACGAGATTTGGCCGAGAAATTCCTCCAAGCGGTTTTCACCATTTTTGACCCTTTTCTTCACCGTTTTCTTTTCTGTTCCTCTTCTTAGGCTCCAATTGGTCTCCAAAGCTCCTGATAAAGACTTCAAAACATGCAAAACTTTTGGGACCTAATGCAAGCCCTAAGTTCTATTTAAACGCCTAAAGACTCAATTTACATGAGAAAACATATGATGAGGACTCTATAATGCAATCTAAATGATGTAAAATATAGACATATCAAAATCCTTCCTGCGGGTAGCTTTCTCGGCCAAAAACACGTACCGCGGTCAAGTCTCTCGGCCAAACATCCCGGGTGCAGATACATTTCCGAAATCGCGTCACCGGAAGCTCTTGCCGGCAGATTCAGCTTACAGGGTCTTCAGCAAAGTTGGAGATACTTGAGTCAAGAACCCAGGACAGGTTGAATCACGGCATTTGGAGCACTGAGCTGAACGATACAGTCACCGGAAGACAGACCTCTCTCGCATCCATTCCGGAGCAATCCGATACCCCTGAATGATCGCCTGTCCGGGGAACCTTCCGGTCCGATTCAGTTGTCGGGTGCTTCATCAAAGTTGGAGAGGATTGGATCACGATTCCAGAGCAAGTAAAATCATGGAATTCGGACGCGTGAGCAGAAAGTTAAGCTCGTCGGAAGAAACTCCTGTCTCTCTGCCGTTTTGGACCGAGCCGATGAGCTCCAAAGAACGCGAAGGATGGTGCACTTCCAGGCCGATTCAGTTTCCGGGGCTGTCATGAGAATCAGAGAAATTTGAGTACTCTTTCAAGAACTTCCGATATCATTCAATTCGGAGCTATGAGCAGGAAGATACGATCTCCGGAAAGGACACATTTCTAGACGCCTCTCTCTGATCGTGTAAATGCACTACAAAGATGAGCCCTCCAGGAAGCCTTCCACTTCCCAAGCACCGAAGCTTCCTTGACCAACGTTGGAGATATATGAGTCCTCTGTTCTCTGCAACCGGAATCACTCAATTCGGACAATTATCTTAGACGTTACACTCTCCGGAATGCGAAGCTGTCCAAGCTGCTCTGAATGCTGCGAGAAAGCCTTGCGACTTGGTTAACTCGCAGGCCTGAAGACGAATGCCTGGAAATCGATGCTGCGAGTTGAGAAGTGCGGGTACGCTATCAATGGATGAGGTCTGAGGCTCCCGAGCTAGAAAATTGCTAAGTCCACAATACTGCGACTTGGGCATGCTACCTGGGAGACACTGGAACCAAGCCGCATGATCACTCGCAATTTACTCCGACTTGAGCCTGCTACCTGGGACTAGGGATGACCAAGTCGCACATGTACATTCCCCAGAAACCGCCTTGGTCCTGCGAGTTGAAGAAGAAGAAGATTAAGCCGCACAAAGACTCGCAAAACACTCCTACTTGGGCGTGCGGCTAAGACAAAGCGATTTAAGTCTCACAATACTGCGACTTGGGCATGCTACCTGGGAGACACTGGACCAACCCGCAGTAATTCCACTTTACCCACTAAAGCCGGGTCAGGACCCGGTTTGTTCCGGGCTGACCCGGTTCATTAGCACTTAGTATATATAGCTTTTTGGAGAAAAACCCTAGACATGTTATCTTCTCTCTTAGTTTCTCTCTAGTTTTCTTTCCTTTTTAGTGTAAAAACGTTTTTGATTGAGAGATATCTCAAGGATTTAATCAATCTAAGTCTGTTTCTTATCATCTCATCATCTCATTTCTACTTCTAATCATGATTAACATCATCTCTTGCAAAAGATTAGATGTGTTCTTCATGATTAGTGAGTAGTCATCTTTTTAAACTTCTAGGTGTGTAGATTAGGGTGCTTAGATGTTTGATTTTGTTTAGGGTTTAGATTCTCATTTCATTTCCTTAGTTAGCTGCTCCTAATGCCAGATTTCCTTGGGAAAGTGAAATCTGGGTTCATAGGCATTTCATGCACCAAAAGTGTTTGATGAAATGCCTGAAAGAGCTAACTTAAGGGTTTATGTTTTAAATGCCATGGGAATGTTTGTTTGAAGCATAAATGACATATTAGAACTGTTTCTTAATGCTCATTAGTTCATATTTCACAAATGAGAATTTGGTTTGAAAGTGGATTAGTGTAGAGATTAATGCCTTCATGAGATGATTAGTCTAGATTAGAGTTCTAAGTTGAAATGTTTGAGATCATGTGATTGCTTGTTATGTCTTTCTGTATAAGATTCAGTCTTCTTGGTTGAGAGATTGTTTGGTCACTTATTAGGCTTGATGCATTATGCTTGTTGATTGCTTGATTATATCTAATGGTTGTTAGACTTGATTAAGTGATTAGCAAAGGGATTATTGTCATGGGAATGAATTAATCTGATTAAGAAGCCTAGACTAAAGAGTAGCAAGTGTTGCATTATGTTCTTAGCATCATGAATCAATATCTAAAGCACCCTAATCAATGATCACATCTAGAGGTTTATCTTTTATCATTTGCTTAATCATCATCACTTTGTTTTGTTTGCTTGCTTTGTTTAGTTCATTCATAATAGCTTGCTTGTTTCTTGTTTTATGTTTTCTTGTTGCTGGTTTCACCAAACTCAACTTTTATTCAGCTTGACTTAAGAACTTGTCACATAAACTAGTGTCTAGCAAACACACATTTGGATTGATACCCTTTGTACTACAAGTGACATAAGGGATTGATAACCCATCTAAGACCTAAAAATCTTAGTTATCAAATCTGCGCAAGATTCAACTGACTGTCCTTTGCATCGTCCGCGCTGCTAAGACGGCCTCGCATCTTCTCGGTCAGGTCCCTCCTCGCAGATTTTACTGCTCTCTTGATGTTCGCCTCGTGAAGAGCGTCTTTCTCGGTCAATTGCCTTTGCAAAGAAGCGATATCGGTATCCTTCTTAGCTCTTGATTCCTCGAGACGAACAGCCATATCGGTGGCCTTAACACACTCGTCCTTCAACGTCTTCTTCTCCGTCTCGAGAGCTTTGATCCGAGCTTTAGCCTGAGCCATAGCAGAGGAAAATTTCCGCTCGGCCTCATCCAATTTTGTCAAAAGCGTGACAGCGTCCTTCCTCGCCTCATCAATTCGTCGTTGATCCTTGCGAGCATCCAGCTTCGTATCCCGCGATCGTCTCGTTTATGGAAGCCAAAAACTGCAAAAAAAAAAAACGTAAGTGTGAAACGCGGGCCGATATTTAAACAAAACGAGCTAAAGTTTCGAAAATTTACCTTGGTGCCTCGCTGCGACATACTCGCGTAAGACTTCGCTTTTATAAGCAAATCCGCGGGTGGTAGCCGAACCCCTTTGTTGTTGATCTTCGATAGGAGAGTTGCCGAAGCGGAAGCATCATTTACGATTGAAGGAGCGACTTCTCCGTCTATCAGTATTGTGCGCCTTTTCTTTGGCGCGGCAATCTCTTTTTCCTTGTCACCTTCCGAGGAAGAACGCTTCCGAGTCAAGCCGCCTTTGTGCTTTGTCAGGACGGAATTAAGCAGAAGGTCTCGATCGGCTCGCTAAACCCAGGACGATGACGCGACCCTCGCTACCAAAACGTGGACCTCGGACGATCCAATGGCAACCTTTCAGGATGAAGGGATCTCGGGAGTCTTCCCTGAAACATCAGCATCAGTCGGGTTCGTCTCAATGGTTTTAAAACTTCGCTCGCATTCTCGGCATTCACCTCGTTAAGCGCCGAAGGGGTCGGCTTGGCCTCGACGGTCGACATCTCGTTCTCTTGGGCTCCGCTTGCCTGTTCCTTGTCGGCTCTCTCCTTTTTGTCGCGGATAGATAAACGTACCATTCTCCCGATTGTGTCGTCCGACGAAGTAGAAGAATCCGAACTAACAGGGGCTCCGGCAAGTAAGGCTCTCGCTTTCTCGACTCTCCCGAACGAGAAATGCTTCGTCCAATTAACTTTACGGGCAGCAAGTATTTCCTTGGTCTGAGCGATGTCTTTGGGAACCGGCGGGAGCGGATCGCGAACTGCAAAAAAAAAAAAAGAAGGCAAAAGAAAACGTTAGTATCGGAACTAAAAACAAAGTGAGCCAAGAACTACGAGCAAACTACCAAGTGGTCCCCAATCCGTCTTGATTAAATTAAGGAAGTCATTCCCGACAGAAGCCTGATCCACATGAACGTAGAAAAAATAATTGTCCCAAGAATTATCTTTGCTTGGAAATCCCCCGATTATCCTCCAAGATCTCTTGTTCGAGATGTAATATCTTCCCAGTTTTGAAGATCGTCGGATCTCCAAAAAATTACGAAAATGGTTAACCCCAATATCGATACCGCATTCGTAGCCTCGAACCAAAATACCGATCATATGCCGAAGACCCCGTGGCATGATCTGCCCCAACGAGATCCCATGTAGCCAAAGATATCGCAAAATCGGCTCGGGTAGAGGGAACCACAAATAACATAACTCGAAAAAGCACTCGTAGGCTGTGAAATGGTTCGGCGGGGGCTCATTGGCACGATCGAAGGGTTCGGGCGCAACGAATTCGACCGCCTAGGAAATCCCGCAACGCTGCCTTAGCTTCTGTAGCGATTCCTCGGTCGAAAGAGACAAACCAGGCGGATCCGGTTTCTTCTTTTTAACCTTTCGGGAGCTTCGAGGCTTCGAGGGACCTACCCCAAACTTTGCCATCACGGTTTCAAGTTCTCGTCTTGCCGCGACAATCAAAATCAAAATCCTCGAGCTCGGGTTTTACGCTATCAGACAAGATCATCGATTCGGCATCTCGGGATGCCGAACCCAAAATCCGACGAATCTCGGCGTGAAATGGAACTCGCATAATCGGCAGAAGATCTCGGCTCGCTCTGTTCCGATATCTCGGGTTATGGAAGATTGGCAGGAGAAAGATCAGGAATTTATCGGAAGAGGATCGGGAAATTTAACGATGGATCGGGAGATCGGCAAACCAATTGGAAACATCAAAAACTCACCGCACCCCGAGTAAAACCCTAGGTGGGGCGGCGGCTCAAAAAAAAAAAGAGAGAAAGAGAGCTAAAAAAAAATCGAGAAAGAGGAAAGAGAGAGAGAAGAGAGAGTACCTTATGAGGTTTTGGAGAAGTGAAGAGATTGTGAAAAATGAAGAGGGGAGCTCGCCTATATTTAGAAGTCTTGGTGTGGGTCCCGCGACAAATAGTGGGCCTGGAAACTAAAGCCCAAGCCCGAGCATAATCGTATGTAAAAGTGGCTCGGAATTTCGCTATGAAGATCCTCCTTTCGACAAAATTCGTCAACTTGCGTGTCCGTAACAAAAAAAAAAGAATCTCGACAAAATAAGTCGTAACGTTATTCGGCGACGAAAGTCCACCGAGCCGAGCTTACACCTCAATGAGACGAGCCGAAATTTATTCTCGTCTCGGCAAAACTAATCGAAACTCGGCAACTTTAGCCAAATTCCATTCTCACCTCGGCAAATATTAGCTCGGTAACATTTGCTGCTTTGTTCCTTCACTTCGGCTCGGCGACATTCGACGCATCTTTTCTTTGCTTCAGCTCGGCGATATTTGCGACATCGCCCGTCATCTCACTTCGGCAACTCGATCCATTTAAGCTTCCTTCGCTTCGGCTCGGCAAAGACCGGAGCAGAATTTCGTCTCAGCTCGTCCAGCACTCTTTTGGCTCGGCACAGCTCAAAAAAATCATAACAACAAAACAAAAATCAAGCCGACCCAAAAACCTTGACAAGGGAATTTATCGTATGATCCGGTAGTTAACCTCGGCTTCGTTAATCTTGACATCTTCGTATACGAAACTGACGAGCTGGGGGGCAAACTTTTGGGGTCGGTTTTCACCCTCACGAGTTTAACTGCTCGAAAAAAGATAAGTGTCGAAATCGGGTTTCGAAAAGTTCAAGAACACGATTTTGGTGGGAGGAATCGAACCAAAGAAGAAATTAAACCGAGCCGGTCCCGATTCGATCTTGGGCCGAGCCGAACCAAAAGCTGGTTCGGTTGAACCGAGCCAGATCAGCGGCTCTCGATCCGGCCAAACCAAACCAGGGAGAGCATAGAACCGAACCAAGCCTGGTCAAGTTCGGTCCGAGATCTTCCTGCGTACTTCAGTCAAAGAGCAATCCCGTAAACAAAATGTATTGGGCCGAGCCAAAGGGTAGGAAGCATTGATGGGCGGAGCCGAGTAACCGTGAATATCCAGTAAACGAGCCCAAGAGGAATTTACCCTAAGGATGATCGAAATCGCCAGCCGCACAAGAGAAAAGGAAAAATTCAGAGAATCACGGGAGAGAATCTTGGCTAGGCGGTTTGTAGATTTAGTATAAATAGTCAATGTAATTCTCTCATTATAGAACTTTTACGCAATCACAGAAACCCTAAGCAATAAAACTTCTTTTCGATCTTTGTTCTTGAGATTTTCACTTAGAAGCTTTAGATCCCTCCTTTTCCTTAACAAATTTTGATTGTGCGAGTTTCGACTCACACAATTTGGCGCCGTCTGTGGGGAGATAAAGCTTTCTTACACCGAAAACTTCTTTTAACGAGATCTGAAAAGATGTCCGAAGACGAACGGAGAGACGACCAGAACAACGGCGGAGATCCCACCCGAAGCAAGGAGAATCCTCCTCCGACGGATGCACGCGCGACAACTGAACCCTTGGACGAGGTGAAGAAGATGCTCGAAGCAATGATGGAAACGTTTAACATGCACGAAAAGCAGAACAGCTCTTTCGCGGAGAGACTCAAAGGGTTGACGATGGAGAACCGAGTCAGGAATCTACGCCTCGGAGTGACGGGAACTTCCGGAGATGTCCTGCGAAGGTTCGGCCTGCGATCAACCGCCCTCGAGTTCGCGACTCCCGCAAACTGGCTCGGAGGGACGCAGCAAAATCCGTCCGACTTGGTGACACCCGCGGTGAAGAAGTCCACACCGACCGAACCACCTCTGCTAGCTCGGAGAGGAAGAATGAACGGCGAAAAACATGCCAAGCAGAACGATGGTGAGGCCGTAAAAGATATCGGTAAGGAGACGATCACTGTCGATGACGAAGACGACCAAGAAGAGGAACTCGTCCTTCAACCGAGCCGAGCTTCAGGACGTAATACCCGAGCCGAACTCAAAGAAGCATTGGAAGGAGCAAGGGTGAACGAAGAAGATGACGTCGCGCTCCGAAATCAAAACCTGACGGAAGAAGAGGAAAACTTACTTTGGGTCGAGCAAATAAAACAAGATAGCTCGGCGCGAAAAGGGAATCAATGCGGTAGCGCACGTCGAGCTGCTCTCAATGGTGGCAGTATCGAGGACAAAGTTGACGAGCCGTGAAAGAACAACCATACAAAGGAGATGAACGAGCTTCGAGCCACTATAGCTCGGACAGCCGCCGAGATGAAGGCAGTCAGATCAAAAGTCCATCATGCAATCAGTTTGACACCGGAGATAGATCGAATGTTGGAAGAAATGCAGCGCACGCCATTCACGGCGCAAATCACTGAAGCTCGGATTCCTGAACCAGGAAAGATAAGAATCCCCTTTTACGAAGGGACAAGAGAAAAGGAAAAATTCCGAGAATCTCGGGAGAGAATCTTGGCTAGACGGTTTGTAGATTTAGTATTAATAGTCGATGTAATTCTCTCATTATAGTACTTTTACGCAATCACAGAAACCCTAAGCAATAAAACTACTTTTCGATCTTTGTTCTTGAGATTTTCACTTAGAAGCTTTAGACCCCTCCTTTTCCTTAACAAATTTTGATTGTGCGAGTTTCGACTCCCACATCCACAAGATGGCAAAGTGCATCAAGGAGATGAAGAAGAGGATCAAGAAGCTTGAAAACCCTTGCAAAGGTGGATCTCCAACACCGGTTCACCAAGGAACAGAGAAGAGGTTGGAGAGAGTTCCACCAACTGCACAGCCCTGGTCCCATATGGCACAGCATGGGTGGATCTTGAAGACGGGTCTGATGAGGCAAGTCATCACTCCTGGGAGACACCATCCGGTCACACTTCAAACCCCTCTTACTCCTTGGAGTCCGACTTCCACAGCTCTTAGGTAACACTCCACACCTTGTACATATGCATGTAGATTTTCTTTTCCTCTTTGCATTTTACTTGTTTGTTTTGCTTTTACTCCTTTCTCATGCTTTTATAACACAAGGGACTGTGTTATTTAAGTGTGGGGGATGAGTTTCATCTTTCACTACTCATGTTTTCTCTGTTCTTATTTTATACTTTGAGTCTTGAGTCACATTCTTGCATGCATTCATGTAGTTTCATCTAAGTGCATCTAAAAAACCAAAAAAATCGAAAAATCAACAAAAATTTCACAAAAAAATGTTCATGTAGTTGCATTCTCATTTTTAGGATTGAGTCTAGTTGCATATTCATGTAGGCTGCATCAATGCAAGGGAGTCATTGCTTGCGCATGTCATTGTGAACTCTTGGGTACCCTTAAAATATTTGAGCTCTCTTATCCCTTTTACCTCTCTTTGCTAGCTCAAATAGCTGTTCTCTCACCTTGAGACAGTTCCCCGCCTTGAACCTAACCTTCCTTGAAGCCTGAAACACTATAGTGAGAGATGTGAGGCCTTTTTCTAAATAAACTTGACAGAAAGTGTTGGGTTTAGGGCGACAGGAGTAGGGTCTCATGTAGATCTAGCTCAGCATCATGAGTCTAGAGTAGGCTATGAAGAGTTCTTGAGAAACGCTGAGTGGAAAAGAGGAAATTTGAGATGAAAACCAGGGGTTGAAAGAAAAAAGAAAGCGGTTTGGGGTCTGCTGTTTAAAGAAAGAAAAGCTCTTGTGTGTTGAAAAGAAAAGTCTATCCTCTAATTAAAAGGAAAAGAAAAGAAGCCAAAAGGGCTCAAGTGTTTGAAAAGAAAAGAAAAGAGGCTAGAAAGTGTTATATGAGAAAGAGCTAAGTGGAAGATTCAGACCCCAAAGCCTGAGTTTAAAGTTGAAAAGATGAACCCCCTGGTGAGAAAAAGAATGGAAGTGACGTGAGGAGAGGGTTGATAAGGCAATGAATGTCTTGAGAAAGGAGTAGCTAGGATGTAATCTTCATGGGAGTAGAGTTAAGGTAAAAGACCAATTTGGGGCATTGGGTAGATGGGATTCTGCTCTTGTATGCACCAGTTGCCTTTTACCCTTAGCATTCTGTTAAAGTTTATTCCTTCTTGAGTGATCCATTGAGCTGCATGGAAACCATAAACATTAAATGAGGTCATCTTTGTCTCATGACCCTGTCCCAAGATAAGTGAGTTCACATGATTTGCATAAGCATGATTCACATGAGCTTTAATGAATGTCAAAAGGTTGGAACTATGGCTGTTTGTGGAAACTTAAGCTTGAGCTTGATTCATTTATTGATAAGTATGGCTAAAGTTTTGTGAGTAATCTTGTTTGCAATGCATCTTAGAATTATCAACTAGGACAGTGAGCCTTGAATTCTTTTAGTGATACACTCTCTCATTAAGGAATATAAACTCCCAATGCATCCAACCTCTTTCTCTCATTTGCTCTTTTTGCTTGAGGACAAGCTAAGGACAAGTGTGGGGGAGTTGATATGTTCATAATTTGCATCATTTAGATTGTATATTTCATTTCAAATCATATCTTATTTCATGCATTTTAGGTCTTTAGGGTTTGTTTTAGGACTTAGGAGTTGCATTAGGTCCCAATGAGTCTTTGCATGTTTGGAGTGTTTATCAGGTGTATTTGGAGCTATTTGGAGTTGAAAAGGTGGATCCAGGAAGAGAAATGGCGATCAGGGCTTGAAAGATGGTGAAAATGGGTTTTTGGAGGTTCTCGGCGATTCTCACATACTGCAGGCAACTTTTATCGGCGATTTTCATGTACCCCAAGTGAGCCCCTTGGCCAAAACGCGTACCGCTGCTAAGGTTTTTCGGCCAAAATTTCCGGGTGAAGACACATCTCAGAAATCGCGTTACCCGAATGTCTTGCCGGTCGATTCAGCTGTCGGGTGCTTCATCAAAGTTGGAGAGGATTGGATCATGGTTCCAGAGCAGGTCGAAGCATATGATTTAGAGCCGTGAGCAGAGAGTTAAGCTCGTCGGAAGGCACGCCTGTCTCGCTGACATTTTGAACCGACCCGATGAGCTCCGAAGAATGCGAAGGACGATGCACTTCCAGACCGATTCAGTCTACAGGGCCTTCATTAAGATCCGAGATATTTGAGTCCTCTTTCCAGAACGTTTGATATCATTCAATTTGGAGCTATGAGCAAGAAGATAACGTTTCTGAAATGGACGCATGTCTAGAATTCTCTTTCTGACCGTGTCAGTGCACTGCAAAAATGAGCCCTCCAGGGAACCTTCCACTTCCCAAGCGCCGAAGGTTCCTTCACCAAAGTTGAATATGTCTGAGTATTCTGTCCACTGAAGTTGGAATCGCACCATTTGGATCAGTATCTTGGGAGTTACTCTCCCACGAATGTGAAGTGGTCCAAGGAGACCTGAAGTCTGCGAGATAGTCTTGCGACTCGGTTAACTCGCAATGCCTGGAGATTAATGCCTGGAGGTTGAGCTGCGTGTTGAGATGTGCGAGTAAGGTATCACTGGGTAAGGTCTAAGGTTCCCGAGCAAGAAAAATACTAAGTCCACAACCGTGCGACTTGAGCATGCGAGTTGGCCAAGCTTGGAACTGAGCCGCATAAAGACTCGCAATTTACACCAACTTGAGCATGCGACTTGGGAGTAATGTAGACCATCCCGCACATATTTCTGAAGGCCCCTGCTACATGTTCATGCGAGTTAAGGAGCAAAGAGAACTGAGCCGCATGAAGGTTCGCAAATCCCACCGAGAGAGTAATGCGGCTGAGCTTACATGGATTCTATCTCGTTCAAGCTTTTTTCTTTGGCTGTGCGAGCTAGGCATGCGACTTGGGACTAAAGGAGGACCAAGTCGCACACATATTCTCCCCAGATTTCGTCTTGGTCATGCGAGTTGAAGAGGAAGAAGGCTGAATCGCACAAAGACTCGCAGAACACACCTAGATGGGCATACGGCTGAGACTAAAGGACTTAAGGCTCACAAGACTGCTTCTTTGGCTGTGCGACTTGGGCATGCGACTTGGGAGGCTCCTGACCAAATCGCACACTCGTCATTTTATCCATTAAAGCTGGGTCAGGACCCAGTTTGTTCCGGGCTGACCCGGTCCGTTTTAAAGACCTATATATAGTTTTTAGGGTTTTATCCCAAGGACTTAAGCTTTATTCCATAATCTCTTTGCCTCTTTTATGTAAGAAAACTCCTTTTGAAGAGAAATATCAGATTTTGGGCGTTTTAATCACGAGAGTTTGAGAGATCTTGTGTTTAAAAGCTGCAAATCCATCATTATCTATCTTCTCCATCTACCTTTCTCATCATTAATCATGCCAATCTTCTCAACTTGCAAAGGTTTAAGAGAGATTAGTGAGTAATCCCCATATTAAGGTCTTAGATATGTAGATTAGGGTGCTTAGGTGGTAGATTAGTGAGCTTAGGGTTTAGATCATTCATATTCCATTCTCTACAACCTGTTTTTAATGCTAGATCCATACACATCATATGTGGTCTAGATTCTGGGCATTTCATGCACCAAAAGTGTTTGATGAAATGCCTGAACCAAGGTTGTTAGAGGTTTAAGTATTATTCATCATGGAAATGATTGTTTATATGCTTAAATGACAGATTAAACTGGTTCTTAATGCTTGTTGATTCATGTTTCACTAATGATGATTAGGTTAGAAACTATTTTAGCATAGAAGTTTAAGTTGAATGGTTTGCTTAATCACATGATTCATTAGCTCACTAGTTTAGCACTAAAGGCACCCCTAAGCCACTATCATGTCTAAGACCTTTCTCATCATCATACATACATTATCATCTCATTTAGCTTACTCACTTGCTTGTTTAAGTTGATCATTAGCTCTAATTCTTGTTTTAAGTTCTTAGTTGTCATTAATCATCAAAACCTCACTCATTTGGCTTGAATCAAGAACTGATACTGCATCTTAGTGTCTACACATGATGGATTGATACCCTTTGTACTGCAAAGTGACAAAAGGGATTGATAACCCCTCATTTAGAGCCTTGAAAACTCTAAGTTATCAAGTCTCTTTGGACCTCTTAAAGACCTTTTGATTACGAGAATGTCGTCTTGTTCAATTCCTTCAACCACCATGAACAACCACAAAAATGGAATAAATGCTTCTCAACCAATTTTAAAGTTGTAATAAGTAAATATCTGAGCTCATTCACTCATAACCTTCCTCATTCTTTCATAATTTCTTCTCCAAAACAACTGGGCTAAGATACAATGCCAAAGGCCATGCATTTTCGGTGATTTCTGGTTACTCGACACCTGGGGTATTTATTTTCGGTAAAATCCTGAGTTCTGGGTGCTTAAGAGAACCATATGCGAGCTTAATTTTGTTAAAGGAAATCGTCGCACTTCAATTTCTCCACATTTCAGTTTTCATATCGCGAAAGTAGACTTCTCGTGAAATATACTAAAGTCTACTAGTCAGCATAAGGTTATTTTTGCAATTGACTTTTTTAAAAGTAGACTTCATTAAACGTCACGAGAAGTCTACTCGATATCCTTTGAAAACAAAAAAAGCATAGTAGACTTCGTTTGAAGGCATAAGAAGTTTACGAAACAAAATAGGTTATTTTTGTAGTTGACCGTATTTTGACTTTTTAATATAGACTTCTTTCTAAAGTCTATTGTTTACGTCTGTACAAGAAGTCTACTTTTAAGTTACTTTTGTAGTTTGACCAAAAACGTATAGGTCCTTTTAGTGTTTGACTAAAGTTTTTAAAAAACTAAAAATATAGAAAACTCCGGAAAATTTCAGTAGACTTCAGAAAGAAGTCTAAAAACTGTAGACTTCTTGCTGAAGTCTACTTCTGTTTTCCGGTCAAACTTAGAAGGAATCTTGTTTTTAGTAGACTTTCCTGTGAAGTCTACTGAAGACAGTCAATTACAAAAATAACCTAAATTATTCTGTAGACTTCTATTGTAAAAATATACTTCAAGAGTAGACTGTGAGAGAAGTCTACTCTTACTGGAAGTCTACGATACAAGTCTACTTTGTTAGTCAATGGCCCGGTCGGAAGTCTACTTTTGAAGTCTACTGAAGGAAAAGTCAACGGTTTGATCAATTGCAAAAATAACCTATTTTTAAGTAGACTTCTTTCGCTGACTTCTATAGGAAAAAGTAGACTTCTCCTCCAGTCTACGTTTGAAGTCTGTTATAGAAGTCTACTTATTGCATTTATTTTAAAAACGCATTTTACGCACAATTATAAAGTATTTTTTCAATTTTTTTTTTTTAGAAATGCTTGTTAGCAAGTGATTGAACTACCCAGTAAATTTCATTTCATTTCATTCGATATTTATTACAGAATCAGAATTTTTGATTTTTAAGCTACTTAGCTTATCAAAGTAGACTTTGTGGTTTAGTCTACTAATGTTCTTTGGGGGAGAAGTCTACTAGGTACAAATTCTTTTGCAGTGTTCGCTAATATGGTTTATCTGGTTATTTCCAGAGAATGACTCAAATTCATGTTGTGTACGGGGAATGGAAGATTGAGGAGAAATCATGGCATTTTGTGGTCGACAGTGGCAAAGGTGGAAGAATGGTTTTTTTTGAACGATGGTTGCACCTTGGGGGAACTTATTGAGATGACGCGAGATGATTATAACTTGGGCAAGAAGACTGAGCTGATCGAGTTATCCTACTCACTACCAGACTCAATATTGCAAACTATTGCTCCAGATACACCTCCAATGCATGTCACCAATGACAGAAAATATTCAAGCTTGATTGCGTTAATCAGAGTGCATATGGTACGTCTTTGTGTGTCCAGTCGAGTGGAGATGGATACTAAAGAGAAGCAGGAAGACCCAGCTGAAGATTTAGGTGAGGAGTCTGAGGAAAATTCAGAACATTGTACTGATGATGAGACAGCCAGTTCTGATGCAAACGAGGATGGAGAAGAAGGAGAAGATGCAGCTTACTCTGACGGGAAGAATACAGTGTCTACGGTAAAGTGAAAGAGGAAGATGATGATGAAGATGAAATCTGTATTGATAATGTCAGAAACGGATATGGTGATACAGGAAGCACGCCCATGTCATGGTCTTATAATATATATGTTAGCGCAAGTTTCCTTAAAAATGACAAGCTGTTATCAGAGGTTAGATTGACTGCGATCATGTTAAAATTTGCTTTAAAAACAGTGAAGTCTACGAAGACCCTGTTTGTGGCTATATGTCGAGTGGAAGGATGTGCTTGGATGGTTAGAGCGAGTATGAAGAATGATGTATCCACGTTTTGGGTGACAAAATATGTGAAAGACAAAACATGCTCAATAGGACAGCAAATGGCTCAGTGTGAAAAATCTACTCCGAAGTATATTGGCAAGCTGTTTATAAGCCATTCGGGCATCATTGATGGTCTTACACCACAACATGTCAAGGATTCAATGAAGCATATGTTTGGCATCAAGATGTATTACACTACTTCATACAGATCTTTGATATATGCCCAACAATTGGTCAGGGGATCAACAGAAGATGGATATTCAAGTCACCCAGCTTACGTACATTCAGTTAACAAAGCCAATCCGGAAACTGTATCAGCTCTTCATGTAGATTCCAATAACAAATTCAAATATCTATTTCTCGCATTTGGAGCATCGATTGCATGTTTTCAGTACATGAGAAGAGTTATTGTGGTGGATGGATGTCATCTAACAGAGAAATACGAAGGTACTTTGTTGGTGGCCACCGCACAAGATGGAAACTTTTAGATATTTCCTTTGGCCTTTGGAAGTGTTGATGGTGAAGATGATGCTTTTTAGGAATGGTGTTTTTCTAAACTGCGTGAATGTGTCTCAGATGGTTATCCTTTGGTGATAGTTTCTGACAGGCATCTTTTTATTAAGAAAGCTTGTCAAATTGTTTTCCCATGGGCAAAATGAGGGATATGCTACTATCATCTACAACATAACATAGTAACAAAGTTTAAGGGGAATCAGTTGCTATACTTGGTCAAACGTGTGGCTTATGCTTACAACCTCTATGACTACAACCGGTACATGGCGGAGTTAAGACAGATCAAGGCTGATCTTGCTGGCTATTTGGAAGAAGCCGATGTTTCCGTTTGGTCCCGAGTTCATTTTGTTGGAGACAGATACAATATTAAGACTAGCAATGTCGCATAGTCTATAAATGCTGTACTTAAGAAGGCTCGTAGCTATCCCATATCATTCCTCTTGGATTTCATACGAGAAAAGCTCCATCGGTGGTTTTTAAAATGCAGAGAGGATGCTTTGAGTCTCACAACACATAATACTCAGGGAGTTGAGTATTTGCTGGCGGTTCGTGGACATTATGCAGAAGCAATGGAGGTGGAACGAATTGACACTTGAAGATACTATGTGAAAGGAGGAAACATGAATTGTCTTGTTGATTTAGAACATGGAATGTGTGAATGTGGTGTGTTTTATATCGAGAAAATCCTTTGTTCACATGCTATTGCAGCTGCATTAGCCAGTGGGATAGCTGTGGATTCTCTTGTATGTCCTACTTACTCAAAAAACTACTTGTTTGCTGCATACTCTGCCAACATATATCCCCAAATTTTGGTGGTCCAAGGAGTCCAACTACCATTATATCTGCCACTAGAAATTTGCCACAAACAAGGCAGACAGAAGAAGTCTCGGTGGCAATCATGGTTAGAAATTGCTAGGAGGAAAAGCAAGAACCCAAGGAAGCTGCACAAACTATACATTTGCTCACAATGCAAGCAATCTAGTCATACCCTACCGAATTGTGTAAGTTGAGCTACTCATCTAATAATGTCCAATCCAATATTCACAGAATTATTTACTAAACTGTTGTGTGTCTCACTTAGGCGTCAAAGATTCACCAGGACAATAACAAGAAGGCTCCGGAATAGAATGACAAGGCTGCTATTGTTGTCCGGAAGTCTTCGTTAGAAGTCTACGCTAGAAGTCTACTATATATATCTATGTTATTAGTCTATGTTTTATTTGTTTAACAGTTATATGTGAAACAACTTCATTTAAGTAACTGCTTTAACGACTTTAACAGTGTATATGCACGACCGTTGTATCTGTTTGTCTCTGTTATTTCTGCTTATAAATTATCGATAACCACGAAGTATAGTTTCATTCCAGACCCAAGAAGATGTCCAACCTGATAAACTTCAACTCTCTCCATTCCAAAATTCTGTGGGATATCCTTTTAAAAACAACATCTCATTCGTACGGTGCTCTCTGTAAATCAAGAACCTTTTGCAAAAATCTAAATGAGATTTCTAATGAAGAGCGGTTTTTAAGAGGCGTTGATGTAATAACCTTGAAAATTTCATGGGTCTGGGATCAACATGGGAGGGATGATGCATTCTTTAGGCGCTGTTTGGAGTGTAGCAATCCTACATCGCAATTCTTGAGAGGCGGTTCTCTAATCATCTTTGAAGACAGCGTCCAAGCAGGGTTTGATTTAATAAAGGTGTCATCAAAGGGAGGATGCCTCATGGCTACTTACTCCGTGGTTATGTTCTTTTTAACCATGGATGGCAGCCATGATGTATTTAACTCCATGCATTGTCTACTTACAGCAGAGGCAACAAAGATGAGGAAGACTATGCAGCACATCAACAGGTCTCAGTGTACTTATAAGAAGCCTCACGAGTTTCATGAACCGGTCTTCCAGGTTTTTGCTAAAGCACAATCAAGGAGTTGTGTTTGTATGAATCTGCAAAACCAGCGCTGGATGGATGATGAAAACCTTGTCGACGCATATGGTGACAAACTATGCAGTCCTTGCTTCTAGAAGTTGGAATGTGCCATATTAAGGAAAACAATTCCTTGTCGACCGCATTGACATTTTTTTTTTTTGTGTCGCCTTCTATGTTTAATTGACATTAGTAGACTTATGTAGTAGACTTCTTATCTAGAATTATATTTATTGTAAGCAATATATTATATTTCTGTCTTCTAATAAACTTCTTCTGTAGACATGATCAAGAGTACATATTCAATAATATTGCACATGAGTCAGTGTTACGAAGCTACTCGATAGTTATAAATACGAGACATGTTTAATTACATAGTAGACTTCAGTCATAGACTTCAGTCGTAAACTTCAGTAAAATTACAAAATCCAAAACGAAATTAAAACATATTTGGCATGTTAATTATATGATAGGTGACCAAAAAACTTCCACATCTATCATCTACCAATTGTTAAAATTACCTGCAATCACATTGCAGGTCATTTATGTAAGTAGCCCAAAAGTTGCCATAAAAAACAAGTTAGTTTTAAAATACACATACCCTAAACTTTTCTATCATAGTGATCCAGCCCTGTAGCATCTAACTTATTTTTCCCCCTAGCACCGGTTTATTCAAAGATCTCTGCAGCCATTTTCTCCCTGATTGCTCGGATGTTTTTATCACAAAGTCGCGGAGGATATGGCAAATCCAGAGCATGACACTCATTGTACTTCAGGCAGTAGACTCCGCAATCACCACTCTGATAGTTTTGAAGTAACTCCATTCCTGGTACTCGCACATGTGTGAAAGGCGTGTAGGGGAATTTTTATTTGTCTTCAGTATGTGCACATTGAAGAAGGTAGGGTATCATAACAGCCAGAGGCTCCACAGCTTCGTCAATTTTGGCGTCAGATGCATGTTTTGTTCCCGCATGACTATAACATATCGTGATATGCCTCATCAAAAATGAAACCCAGATAGCTACGCAATGGTCCCGGGTGATGTGTAACATTGAGTACAAATGGTCGAATTTATTGGCCCACATCTTTTTAGTCATGCTATAGATAGGTAATTCGCCTACGAAGTACGAAAACGCACCAGGTTGTAGAAGTCTGCCTAAACCATCTTCATTCGGGTCAGAGTTAACAAAGTCTTTGTAGTCACGCCTCCAAACCGTAGCAAACATGGATTTGAGGAAGCAAATCCGATCGGATACAAACCACTCAGGCTGCTTGGTGAATCGAAGCCTGAGTAAGTTAATATAAGCTTCCATGTGCTGCATATTGATGAAAATAAGAAATGAGGGAAGTCATCAAACGAAGTCTACTTAATAAGTCTACATATGAAGTCTATGCATGAAGTCTACTATTAAAGGTTAAAAACACAAACCATATCAGCTAGCCATTGCCTCGGTGTCCGTAGAATTAAAGACCATTTGATCGTAGATTGTGTTAGAAGTTTTGGCCAGACATTGTATAAGAGAACAAGCCAGACAAAGGAAAATAAGGATATGATGAAGTCTACTTATAGGTGTACTGAATAATATAAGTAGAGAAGTCTACTAACGGGTTTGATTTCACATATTTCATTAGAGTCGCATGCTTCTCCTTAACACCATTTTTATCGAAAAGATCATATCCACGGCCACGGCTGTTGTGAGAGCCCGACGTTGGAATGATGGTCTTTGCAGTGCTACTTCCTAGGAAAGGACTCTTCTGTGTTGCAGCTAGATGATGATTTATCTCACTCTTTGTCTGGGCCACTATCTGAGCCGCTGCTCTTGCTTTACTATTTTTTCCAATTTGAATTGCTTCGAAATCAACATCACCCGTCGCCGGGTCAACTCCAATTTGAATTGCTTGTATTGGGGGCCTCTTCTTGGTCTACAGCAGCCTTCTTTCCTTTTGCATTCCCAGGGGCATTAACACTCCCACTCGCACCAACGTTCACATTATCTTTCTTAGGAGCATCTTCTTTCTCTGAATTAGTCTGCAGTTTATTGTCACAAACAGGCATGAATATACAAATAACAACACCATTGCTATAATTTAGTAACATGTTTCATCATAGTCTGGAAATTGGAAACAACTAGTTTTTAAAACATAAGTAAATAAGCTCACACAGTACATAGAACTATTTAAACATGTTCGAATTCAAATGACATTAGTATTAAGTGTTCCTAGCTTTCGATGATCTTGTTCGCATGAAATCTTTTTGTATAGTCGGAGAGTTTTTGGTACTAAACCCTTCACGCTTCTTGAATCCAGTGACCTGCTGCTGGCTCGGCTCTACATTGTCTTTAACCTGTTTGTCAGTGTTCTTAGACGTCCCTGTTGTCAACTCCTCTACCGCGCGCTCTACTGATTCAACCTTATCGGTGAGAAGATTGATCTGCTTTTCACAGCTACCAAGACCATTCAGCATCTTGGTTGAGAAGCTTTTGAAGCATTGGTCGAAGTGCGCTTTCATAGTAGCGACAACTCCGACCCCTTGATCACCAACGAAAGAGGCGGCAGAGGCAGAGGCTGTGCAGGTTTTCTTGCGGCTTGATTTATCTGAGGGAAAGCTCCTTTTTTGTGCTTCTGCCTTGAGGATGTGTGAACCCAAAACACCTTCCAGAGGCCAATGATTTTTGGAAAACTTGAATTGGAGGTCATGGATTGCATCGACAATCTTGACAATATCCGGATCCTATTGCTCATCATCCCAAACCGGAAACATATTTGGGCCACGCAGCACTGTATGCGAGCCTAGAAAAACATAATTCAACCACTGAAATCTACTTCATAAATGAATTACTATATAGAAGTCTACGTATGAAATCTACCACTGAAATCTACTTCATAAATGAATTACTATATAGAAGTCTACTACGGAACAAGACTTATAAATAAATCAATAATACCTGTTTTAGCATGTTGGCTTTGGCGTTCTTTTGTCCCCTTGATTCTTTGTAAGCCAGCAGAAGAGGTGTAGGATCATTTGGCAATGGTTTGCCAAATTCAGCAGCAAAATCCGGAAGAGCATAGTATACCCATACTTGAAGAGCTTGAACAAATCGTTCTATATGAATATTTTTGCTGAGATCTTTATCTTTGACAGACTTGATCAGATGCTGAAAAGCAATTCTTCCGCATGGGAACTCCTTAAAATCTTCGAAATCTATCACTAGTCTGGCATGGTTAGCATTTGTAGATGTGGTTGGTTTCGTTGCCACTATGAAACCAACATAGTTCCCAAGATATCCCAAACGCAGCCTATCATCGTGAGACCATGATGAGCAGTTGGAATAGGCTTCAATTATTTCAATTATTTCAAGTCGACATCAACCCCCATTTGCTCACAGAATACGCGTATTTCATCGGAAAGCTTAAGATTAGCTAGAGCCAAGTCATCTACGTACCCGCAGTTGAGTCCGGTGATTTCCTCAAACTCATGCAATGAAAACTTCACTGGAGTGGTACCAATCTGGCTTCATATCTCGTACCTCTGATTGCAAACTATCTGAAAGGTGAGAATGTGGTGCACCAGCCTAGAAGCCCAACCAAAATCCAAGTGGTGGAACTTTAAGAAGACACCCAACGGTGACTCATAAATCTCTTCCCATTCATCCTCTCGTAGAGCTTCCCGTAGTGCAGGTACCAACCTATAATCATCAGCATAATAGCTGATGCTTTTGTCCGAGACTGGTTCACCGCCTTTAGTGTACAATCTTCACGGGAATTCAGAGGCCTCCATTATCTAACACAGTATTCTGCATCAACGGTAAAAGAGCTTTAATCAGAAAACTCGTTATAACTAACGATTTGAAACTATAAACGAATGAAGTCTACTTTTTCACAACGAAGTCTACTTTTGCAAAATGAAGTATACTTTTGCAAAATGAAGTCTACTTTTTAAAATAAAGTATACTTTTCAAAATGAAGTCTACTTTTTCAAATTCTAAGTACACTCCGACTCGAGAAATCTATTGAAGCCAACCGAGGCAATCAATACATCAAAAATACAGTATGTGAAGTCTACTGAAGCCAACCGAAGCAATCAATACATCAAAAATACAGTATATGAAGTATACTGAAGCTAACCGAAGCAATCAATACATCAAAAATACAGTATATGAAGTCTACTAAAAGCAATCAATCCAAATGGAATCTACAAAGTAAGTGGTTACAGCCATGATTAGATAAAACCGGTGTCGAGAAAATGCTACTAGTTCTGCAAAAAAAAACTATGTACTCAAACCCGACGGACAAAATTACAGGAAGATAGAAGAAAATAGAGGAACAGCTAGGTATATAGCTTCAGAAGGACATCTACTTACTGTTTTGAAGCAGGAAATGACGTTACAGTAAGGCGGCGAAAGAAGGCGGTTTGTTTAATTTATTCGGTTTAGCAGACTTCAATATAGAAGTATACTAAGTTTAAAGCCTAAATAATATATTTTCTTTTTCCTAATTTAAAAACATAAATTTAAATTTATCAATATGATAAAATAATTTATGTATATTTGGGTTACAATTACCTAATTAATGAATGTAATTTTGATACCAAAATATTTTTTTTCTTAAATTTTGATACCAAAATAATTTTTCTTAAATTTTAAATTAAATTTTTTGATTTAATTATATAGTAGACTTTATTTCGTTTGAAAGAAGTCTACATTCAGTCTTTAGTAGATTTCTTCAAGGTTTAAACGGTAATTAGGACATCCGTTTTTTGTTTGGTCATATAGTATTAAATGGTCTTTTTACCACCCTTTTAGGTTATTTTTACCAAATGTTTTTTCAAGGGTCTACTTTTGTATTCAGAGTCAAGTTTTAGGTTATTTTTAGCAAAAACCTCATCATTCAACAATTTATACCAATCAACCTAGAGATTCTGTAACACATTCCCAAATAACTTCCATCAATGGTACTCATTCTCTGCCGCCACCGATTCTGGACTTGAAAAGTTACCAATGCCACCACCCTTAACAGGGCTTGACTATGGCTCGTCAGCCATTTCTCGATCATTATAGCTTCACAATATTCAGTCCCTCTGTAACACCCCGGTCCTTGGTTCCAAAAGAAACCAAACTAAACCGGCAGTATTATCTAACCTAACCAATAATTCCTGAATAATCCTTAAATCTTATTCCAAATCAAACCAAATCCAGTCTTACAATAGAAATGAATAACTTGAATAAATCCAAAAATAATCAGAAAACAATATCTTAAAAGAAAATACGAAAAATAGTTCTTAAAGCGATAAAAATCTTCCTCCATCTCTGAAGGCACACCACACTAGAGCTACTCGTCTAGTTCCTCCCAGACATCATCACAATCACATTCATCACACTCACCTGCAATATGGATTTAAAAGAGAGGGGTGAGTAATTTGGGGAAATTACTCAGTGAGAACCAAACCAGACTCCCTTCCCACTCATTTATTTTCCACCAACATGTCAAGAATAAATCCAACAAGCAACACACAAGCATCCTAGCGATGCACAAACAACTAGCAAGCAATGATGTCTCCAACCCGCCTATCACACAAGGCCACACCTCCCAGTCACACAGCTTCAAAATAAATAGTCCCTCTGTAACACCCCGGTCCTGGGTTCCAAAGGAAACCAGACTAAACCGGCAGTATTATCTAACCTAACCAATAATTCCTGAGTAATCCTTAAATCTTATTCCAAATCAAACCAAATCTAGTCTTACAATAGAAATGAATAACTTGAATAAATCCGAAAATAATCAGAAAACAATATCTTAAAAGAAAATACGAAAAAGAGTTCTTAAAGTGATAAAAATCTTCCTCCATCTCTGAAGGCACACCACACAAGAGCTACTCGTCTAGTTCCTCCCAGACATCATCACAATCACATTCATCACACTCACCTGCAATATGGATTTAAAAGAGAGGGGTGAGTAATTTGGGGAAATTACTCAGTGAGAACCAAACCAGACTCCCTTCCCACTCATTTATTTTCCACCAACATGTCAAGAATAAATCCAACAAGCAACACACAAGCATCCTAGCGATGCACAAACAACTAGCAAGCAATGATGTCTCCAACCCGCCTATCACACAAGGCCACACCTCCCAGTCACACAGCTTCAAAATATCCAGTCCCTCTGTAACACCCCGGTCCTGAGTTCCAAAGGAAACCAGACTTAACCCGGCAGTATTATCTAACCTAACCAATAATTCCTGAGTAATCCTTAAATCTTATTCCAAATCAAACCAAATCTAGTCTTACAATAGAAATGAATAACTTGAATAAATCCGAAAATAATCAGAAAACAATATCTTAAAAGAAAATACAAAAAATAGTTCTTAAAGCGATAAAAATCTCCTCCATCTC
>NW_006256341.1:0-13866 GCF_000478725.1 Eutrema salsugineum
AACTTCCCTATCTAACTCGCAGACCTGAGTCCCATGCTTTTAACACTTGAACGCCACAGGTCCTTTTCCTGGTGTTCGGCCTGGTCTCTTCTTGGTCTTTCTCGCACGCCAAGGCCGGTGTAAACAGCGACTATTATGATGTTGTGTCAACTGCGTGAAGGAACAAGTTTTACCCATAACAAAAACAAATGAAAGCCGCAAGTGCACAACTAATCAGTTGTAGTATTTAGGATCGAATCCACAAAGATTTGTGTGCCTGGTATTCTTCTACGGTTTCTAACTTTATGTCTAGACTAGATTGGTTTTTAAAGGTTGGTTGTTTATCACGAATTAAACTAAAACAAAAGAAAGCAAATAAATCTATCCTAGAAAGCAAGTAGAAAAATCGAATGGAAAGCAAGTAAAGCAAGTAAAATATCGAACTAAGGCAATTAAAATGCAGATCTAAATAAACAAGTAAAAATTGATTGGTTTGTAAACTATGGCTAAAAACGCTGAGCTTTTGGGAACTCTAAGGGATCATAATCAGTTTTAACACTAGGGTATATAGATTGGGATTGACGGATATCGATATATAGGGTTCTAGAGCTAGAGTACGGCAGTATGACTACGTCACTGTCGTGATCATAACCAACTGTTTCTCGCAACCCTGACCAGTAGGTTTCCACTCTGGCCCTGGAAGGGAGAGAACACAAGAGCTGAACAAGACTCGTCAATACTCACGATCTCGCCGCAGGTAGGTTTCCACTCCTACGGAAAAATCGCATGTTTCATTCTAGGGCTAATACTTAATGAAAACTTTCGCAACACTAACTCTCTAGATCAGATACTAGGTGATCAATCAAGCATACATGCAATAAGAACAAGAATAAACAGAGAACAAAGTTGAAATCCAGAATCTATAAACCTAGATGTCTTAATCGATTATGAGAGCCCCTTTCGGGAACCCTAAGCCCAACTCGGGACATCATCATTGGTTTTAATAAAAGTAATCAAAAAACAGTAAAGACAAGAGATGAAGAAAGCTTCTCTATTGAAGAACTCGGACTTGAACGAATCTTCTACAAAAATCTCATAAAAACGGCTAAAGGAAAAGGGTTTCTGTAAAGTATGAAGAGTTGTGTCTAAAAACGACCTAAATGACAAGTATTTATAGTCTTCAATACTCCAAGGTCTCTAGGGTTCCGGAATTGAGGCTGAGAATGACTTTGGGCTTCAGAAATATGGGCTTTAGTTCGGAGTTTGACGGTCGTGGTCGGGAGTGACGTGATCGCGGGAAATAGGTGGTTGGCCGTGGTCGGGAGGCTTCTGACTGCGGGAAATGGGCTGCTGGCCGCGGTCGCGTTACTTGCTGGCCGCGGTCGCGTTACTTGCTGGCCGTCTTCGAGTGCCTCCGGGGCTAATGGAATATCTTGAAATCCAACCGTTGGAATGTCTCCAAACCAAGTGCATTTGACAGCTGGTTGATTATTCTATAAGTTATCCAATTTTGAGGGTGATCAGACAGTGAGAAGGTCTTCGTCTGTCCATGAGAGTTCTGACGGTCTGCATTTATCCAAAAGAGTCTTTTTGTTCCAATTTGTGCCTTTTTACCCCAAATTACCTGAAAAGTCTGTTAAAATCCGAAAACATAGAAATCCTTTGAAAACCTTTGGAAATGGAGTAAAAACACCTGTAAAATATATTAAAGTGATCCATAAAAATGGTCAAAATCCGGTGTTATCAACTCCCCCAGACTTAGTCTTTTGTTTGTCCTCAAACAAAACAAAGGCTAAATCTCGGCGAGAGGTTTGAAAACGCAGGAACTAAACAAAATCTCAGAGACCAAACTTCTAGACCAATATCAATAAGTATGCATCAATCGGGAATAGCATAGAAAATTCTCACTAGCAATACAGGCATAACTAGTTCGTTAATCCGTCATGCGGAAATCTATGCACTAAGATCTAACTTCCAGTCAACCATCTCTTAACATTCATTGAAAATCTCGGTGGTTCTCATCAAAGAAAGTCTAGGCTAGGCAATCTAGGCTAGGTGTCAAAAAGGTTATTCTAGGGGTAAGGCTTAAAGTGTTTACGGGTTACCTGAGGATCTGGAGAATGCAAGATATTATGCAAAACCGCAAGAGAGAGTGAAGCTGTTGGTATCCACATTTTTCAGTCACTTTCTTCTTGCCATAGATTCCTGGTCTTCTTCCTCAGGTTCTTTCCTAACTCCCCCAGACTTAGATTTTTGTAAATCTTTCAAAAACATAGCTCTATAAATGCTTAGTAGATGCTTTTTGCTCCACAAATTTCGACAATCTAAGACTCATTAGGCTTTTTGTTTCCCTCTCTCTTTTCATTCGTTCTTTTTTTTTTTTTAAGAGAGGGAACACCTTTAGATATCGAGTCTTAGAGAGCACGAAATTACCAGTTAATATCTGTCTTGTAAACCTTTATGAGGTTTGTGATACTCTTCCTTCCCAATTCCATTCAGTCTCCTTTGTGAGTGACTGAAAACTGCGTCGCTCCTCTTCTCTCCGACGTTTTTGCACATATCTGCTGATATAAACTAAAGAGAGAATGCATGAGGACTGAAAACAATGGTTTGGGTTTAGGGTATGGTACCAGATAAAGATAAACTGGTCATCTAGGACGACGAAGAGTGGTAAAAGTGAGGGTAAAAGACGTCCTAGATGTGTATGTCGATGCCTGCCTAAACTCAATGATGAGAAAATTAGATATCAATATAAAGGTCAAATAAAATGAGCTAGTATATCATGTCAGAAATAATCTCCATGAATTGTCCTCTGGTGGGAGTTCGTAGTGCAAGTACTCTAGCTACCGCCTAGTCTAGTGCTAACCATAAATGAGCTATCATGCATAGTGTAGAAGCGTGCATGTCTAAATCATCATAGTTTTGTGTCAAACATTCCTGAAAAATACTTAATGTCGAATAGGTTACATATTAAAATTTAAAAAGTGCTTGAAATTTAAAAGCAAAAGCAAGAAAATGATTAGTACGGATAGACATCCTCCCCCAGACTTAAATCACACTGTCCCCAGTGTGAAAAAGTTGGTGAGAAAATGGTGAATAAAAACGAAATAAAATAGGATAAAAGAAAAGAAAATGATGATAGAACCGTGATGGCAGTGAAGTGCTGATCAAGCACTCATCCTCCGATGTGTCTGCTCCGAACTGGTGTTGCTCTTGTAGGAAGGTGACAACGCGCTCAAAGCGTCGTCCCTGTCTCTCAACTCTGCGCTCTAGATCAGAATGTGTGTGCGATGATGTAGAAGATGAGGTGTGGCCAGTCGAAACAGATGGCTGAAAGTGAGCACGAGCCGCAGCTGCAACGCGTTTTGCCTTGGCCACTATGTATTGGCCAATGGTGAATGGTAGACAAGGTACAGATGGCAGAAAATCATCGGGTTCCGGAGTCCATCGCGGACGTCCTCCGGTACACAATCTTGGGACTGATGGTGAAGGCAAGCTGACTCGGTGCTCCTCAGTGCCAGTGCAATACTTGTAACCAAACCTGTCTAGATCGAAAGCGGCACGAGAGATAGTGTGATCGCGAGAGAGATAAAGTAGGTCATACCAGACATCGGGGAGTGGATCATCAGATGGGAAATCGAATCCTACAGCCTGTAGTATTGCTGTAATAGCACTCCCGTAAGCTGGAGTAGCGTCCTCGCAACCATGTAAATCATGCTTCACCTTTACCATGTTCTGTGCTATGATCCAGGCAAAGCAAGCAAGTCGTGGGTCCATAAATGGCATCTGAAGTATAATGAGCTCGGTCTTCAAAACACATCCCATGTTTTCTCTAGAGAAAATCGTGTGTGCTAAGAGTTTTTGCACAACTCTCACTGCTGGATGAGTAAGAAGGGCTGATTTGGATCTCCCTCTATCATAGACTCCATGACCCATCTCTCTCCACAAGTTACAATCGGGTTCATCTTCAAGGTAAATGCCATCGGTGTATGGAAGCTTAAGAGCCTCACAAAGTTCAGAAATGGTGAGCGAGTAAGGCTGTCCGCGGATAGAGAATGACAAGATGCCATCTGATGCTATGGGGTTCCTCCTCTTCGTGTGGTGGAGTGTAATAGTTGCTAAGAACTCGCGGACTAGCTCAGGATAAGTCGGAAGGTTCAGCTCCATGTAGGATCTCAGCTTAAGTGCATCGATGTACCAGATTACATCTTCTCTGATTCCAAGCATCTTAAGTGTATATTAATCAATGCAAGGCGTGGGTTTGATGTTCAGCTTCTTGAAACGTATCGAATATGTGGTGGCTCAGGAGCTGCTCGTGTTTCTCTTGAGTGCTGGAGCAATCTCATCACATAGTTTCTTTTTCTCGGTCTGGCTTGGTTCAGCATGTACTCTCCTAGAGTAGCATCATCGGGAATGTCCTCAGAGCTGTCACCAGTGCGACGGCTTCTTCGGGATCTGGTTTGTTCCATTTATTTTTCTGCAAAACGAAATGATTCTTGGAAAAACTGTGAATATGGATGCTGATTTTAACACATTAAGATCAGTTATACTAATACTAGTATAAAGAGATTAATTAAAACCATGAGCAAGCATAATTGACATTAAATCAAAGAAATCGAGATGTTCATGACTAGATTCGGATTTTTGATGTTCTCAACATAGAAATCTTCTAAAAATCGGTTTTAATGAGTAATTTCCATGTCAAACCTATAGGTTACCTAATACTAATCACTAATCACACAAGACTTAATCAGATTCATCAACTTTGCTGTTTTAAATTCGATTTTTATAAAGCATGTAGAATCCAAATTTCAAAAATCTTAATTCCTCTTAAACAAGGTGTTAAAATCGATTTTTAGATAACCTAAAAGGATAATCTATTGTTCTTAAGCTATTTCCACTATCAATAAACCAAGATTTGGGCTTTTTAAGAAAACCCTAAGTTCTAAAATCAATTAAAAATGGCAAGTTTGAGCTTCATACCTTGCTGGAAAGAGAGATTTGATGACAGAATTGAAATCAGCTTTGAAAAAGAGTGAGGTTTGAGCCAAGAATCTCTTAAAAAGCTTAAGAATTGAGAAAGGTGTTCTATCTCCTAAATCTCCAAGTCTTTTGGAAGAGAAGAGAAAAAGGAGTTTTGATCCAAAAAGTGCATTTCCTTTCATTAAAAAGCGTTTTTGTAGCAAAAACGAAAAATTTTCGGGAACTTACCTTTCTTGTCTTGCACGCAAGGAAGGTTTAAAGCTTACGAAATATCTTAGCGGGCTTTACCGGGAATACTCCAGAAATCACCGTGAAACTTTGAAAAGCAGCGGAAATCCGCATCGTCACCTCAACGACCAACGGCCGCGGTCAGGAGACGCGCGACCGCGGCGATTGAGGGCTCGGCCGCGGTCACATTCACGGTGCCGCGGTCGATGCACCCTTGGTCGCGGGTCGGTTCGTCGTGACCGCGACTCTTTCTCCGGCGGCCTTTGTCCAACTTTCTGGTCTTTGCCGGGCCGAGCAGCTAAAAACCTACGCTTTTCTTCTTGGTTTTTCTAATTTTCTGATTTTTTGTGTTTTTGTCTTATAAAATACCTGAAACTTAACAGAAAAAAAAGCATAGATTGTAAAAAGGAAAAGAAAACTAAAATAAAAAGTAGCTAAATGGGTTGCCTCCCATGAAGAATCATAGATTTTAAGTCGTTTAGCTCGACGTAGGCATGAAGAATCAGGCTGATTTGAATGGCACTCCACTTGATGTGCCCTTATCACTTCCGGTCGCTGGAGGTTTTACTCCTTGAGGAGCCGTCTTCTTTCCTTTACTCTTCTTTCGGACTTTAATAGTGTTTAAAACCCTTGTTGTGTTTTCGATCAGCTTCTGGATTTGGTCCTCACTAATTTCTGTTGCATCTGGTGGAATGATGATCTTGATCTTTGCAAAAGCTTTCGGCTTCTCTTTTTCTTTCTCTTTTGGCATGTTCCATTTGCTTGGAAAATCGTCTAGGATAGTCGGGTAGTACCTTCTGCGATCCACATTGAGGAAAACAGCATGCCGGTTTGCGTGATCGATTACTGCTCCTACGGTAGCTAGGAATGGTCTCCCGAAAATGAGTGGCCTCTCCTTGTCTTTATCCATCTCCAGGACTTGGAAATCTGCTGGAACAATCTTGTCTCCCACTAGAACTTGTAGATCATGAATCGCTCCTTCAGTATCTTTTTGGGATGAATCTCCAAAAATAACCTTAACCGTCGATGTCCTTAAGGTTTTTATGCCCAATTTTTCGGCAAATGTCTTCGACATGATGTTGACATTGGCTCCGGAATCGCACAGGCAGTCTGTGAATTTGATTCCTGAAATGAAACATTGGAAAACAAAACGTCCCGGATCTTTGGCTTTTGTAAGCCTTTGAAACGGTGATCGTTCAGGTACCTTAAATGGTGGCTGCTTGGCATCGACATCCTTGTACAGTGGTACAAAGATTGGGGTTTCTTCTTTCTTTCCATCGGTTCTGGCCTCTTCTTCGGGCAATGTGGTTATGGCGTTGCAAAACATCTTAGGGTTATCTTCAACTCTTCCTGGAAGAACTCCACTTTGCCTCTTCATAGAGTCGGCTGTTTGGGCAACTTGCACGTCTAGCTTTTTGACGTGCGAAGATAAAGCTTCAAACTTCCCGTTCAGGTCATTGTACATGCAGTCAACCTTTACGTTCACGTCTTTAGATGCTTTTTCATTCGTCATAACGAGCTGTTGGATGGACTATTCAAGTCTACCGATTTGGGAAGCTAGCTGGTTCATCGTGACTCCTTGCTGTTGTACAAATTTATTGTTAAAACCCGTACATTGGTAGTTATATGGCTGTCGCGGTTGATATGGTCCTGTCCCTCCGAAGTTTCCACCTTGGAACTTGTTTTGGAAGGACTTTTGCTGTGGTGGGTAGTACTGATCTTGAGGATTCTCCACATTTGGATTGCGGTAAGAGAGATTGTTTTAATTTGCATTCCGGAAGTTGTTGTTGAAGCCATTGTTGAAGCGATTTTGATATGGTACTAGCGCTCCTACATAGTTCACATCTTCTTCTTGAAAGGCTTGATTAATGTGATCAATATCACTAGGTCCTTCATCTTCTGCGCCATTGTTGGTCTCACAAGCATGGATTGGGCGATTGTTGCTCTTCAGAAGCGGGCTCATCATGTTCTTCAACTCGGTTATCTCCTTGTTGTCTGTTCCGGTTTGCTTCGTCGATCGATCGTATTCAGGATAATCATTGTTATTGGCTTGAGCCAAATTTTCGATGAGGGCTCTTCCTTGGGCTATCGTCTTTTGTCCGAAATCTCCATTGCTAGCTGTATCAAGTGAAAGTTTGTATTTTGGTTGCAAACCTCTGTAAAATGTTCTCAGCAGGCTTGATCCAGGAAATCCATGGTGAGTGCAATCACGTTCATACTCCTTAAAACGTTCCCACGCTTCATAGAAAGATTCAGTCGGTCCTTGTTGAAAGCTTGAGATCTTTGTTCTCAACAAGTTCGACCTTGACCTAGTATAGAAGTGATTCAGGAAAGCGGTTTTACACTCTTTCCAATTAGTAATAGATCCTGCAGGCAAAGATTTCAACCAACGGTGAGCTTTGTCTGCTAATGAAAAAGGGAAAAACTTACACTTTAAATAGTCTGCTGGAACTTGGTTTGTTCTCATCATGCTGCAGATTTCTTCAAAGAGCTCGATATGGTCCATCGGGTGTTCGTAAGGAACTCCATGGAATTGGTTTTGTTTCACCAATGAGATGATTTGAGGCTTGACTTCAAACTCAATCCGGTTCGGAAATGGAACTTGAATTGCAGATCGGTTCTGAAATTTTATGAGTAGGTGCATCGAAATCAGCTATGCGATGGTTCCTGGCTTGTCTTCGGTGTTGATTTGCTGGCTGCACAGGGCGGTTAACGCGTCCATTTGGCTGCATCCCCGTGTGGTCACCATCGGCTGCATTGATGGGTGCATCAAGGTCTTCTTCTCTCTCGCGGTTCTAGTGATTTCTTGGAGGAACCTCATCCTCATCTCCATCTTGTCGAGCATGATCACCTCCTCTGTGATCATTCTCTTCATTTTCTCCATGTTCGGACCCGTCTTGGTCCATATTTAAAGCTCGGTTAATAGGATCTCCAGGCTGGTTGTCATTGGCCATTCCTTGCGTTCGTCTAAGTCTTCGAAGTTCTCTTTCGTGTCTGTCTATCTCATCTAGAATTGGAATGTTTTCTACAGGTCTGCGCCTGGTATTCATGCAATTCAGAGAAAAACAAATGAAGGGAAAGATAATTCAGAAAAACTTTAAGAAAAAACTAGAGATCAGGTGTCTAGAACAGAAGTTAAAACAAGAAAAATAACAAAAGGCAGCGAAACAAGTCCCCGGCAACGGCGCCAAAAACTTGATGTCGTGTCAACTGCGTGAAGGAACAAGTTTTACCCTTAACAAAAACAAATGAAAGCCGCAAGTGCACAGCTAATCAGTTGTAGTATTTAGGTATCAAATCCACAGAGATTTGTGTGCCTGGTATTCTTCTACGGTTTCTAACTTTATGTCTAGACTAGATTGATTTTAAAGGTTGGTTGTTTATCACGAATTAAACTAAAGTAAAAGAAAGCAAATAAATATATCCAAGAAAGGAAGTAGAAAAATCGAATGGGAAGCAAGTAAAGCAAGTAAAATATCGAACTAAGGCAATTGAAATGCAGATCTAAATAAACAAGTAAAAATCGACTGGTTTGTAAACTATGGCTAAAAACGCTGAGCCTTTGGGAACTCTAAGGGATCATAATCGGTTTTAACACTAGGGTAGATAGATTGGGATTGACAGATATCGATATATTGGGTTTTAGAGCTAGAGTACGGCGGTATGACTACGTCACTGTCGTGATCATAACCAACTGTTTCTCGCAACCCTGACCAGTAGGTTTCCACTCTGGCCCTGGAAGGGAGAGAACGCAAGAGCTGCACAAGACTTGTCAATACTCACGATCTTACCGCAGGTAGGTTTCCACTCCTACGGAAAAATTGCCTGTTTCATTCTAGGGCTGATACTTAATGAAAACTTTCGCAACACCCTATCCGCCACTGCTCTTTTGATTCCTACCCAGTGATAGTACTTCCTGATGTCCTTGTACATTTTGGTACTACCTGGGTGAATGCTCCAGCGTGACTGGTGTGCCATCCTCAAGATTTCTTCCCTTAATCCATCTTTTCTAGGAACTGTGATTCTCCCCTTAAGTAGAAGAGTCCCATCTTCCGCTAAGTGAAAACCACTAACCGTTGGTTCCTCAGGGTTTTCAAGTCTCTCCACTAGTCTTTGGCACTCCGTGTCTCTCTGCTGTGTTTCCCGAATTCTCTGGATTAGACTTGCTTGATTTACTTCTTGGAGTCCCATGGGTTCGCCGGTTTCTCCATTTAAGGCCGCTAAACTCACCAGGCTTAGCTCCTTACTCAACATTTCCATCTCGTCCTGCCTGCTCAAATCTGTCCTTCGCCGGCTCAATGCGTCCGCGACCGTGTTCGCCTTGCGCGGATGGTATTGAATCTGGATGTTGTAGTCGGTGATGAACTCCATCCACCTTCTCTGGCGCAGGTTGAGATCTGGTTGAGTGAACAAGTATTTAAGACTTTTATGGTCGGTAAATACTTGTACACTTTCCCCGTACAAGTAGGATCTCCAAATCTTCAATGCAAATACAACCGCTGCCATCTCAAGATCATGAGTAGGGTAGTTTTCTTCGTGCTTCCTTAACTGTCGTGATGCATAGGCTATGGTCCTTCCTTCCTGCATCAAGATGCACCCTAATCGCACTCGTGATGCATTCGTGTACACAGTATAAGGTTTCCCTGGCTCAGGTAAGGCTAATACCGGTGCTGTTGTCAAAGCTTCCTTAAGCTTGACGAACGCCTTCTCCACCTCTTTGTTCCACACAAAGGGCACATCCTTCCCTGTGAGTTTAGTTAAAGGCTTGGCTATGGACGAGAATCCTTTCACAAACTTCCGATAGTATCCTGCCAAACCTAGAAAACTTCTCACTTCCGTTACAGTTGTGGGTCGTGGACACTCCTGGATAATTGTAATCTTCTCTGGATCCGCTGACACCACTTGTTTTAACACCTGATGTTCGAGGAATCCTATCTCCCTTTTCCAAAATCTGCATTTACTAAACTTAGCATACAGCTTCCTCGTTCTTAATCTCTCCAGGACCTTCCTCAGGTTCTCTCCATGCTCCTCCTTATTCTTTGAGTAGATTAACATGTCATCGATGAACACGATCACGAAACTATCCAAATAGTCGTGAAACACCTCGTTCATCAATCTCATGAAGACCGCTGGCGCATTGGTTAGCCCAAACGGCATCACCACAAACTCGTACTGCCCGTAAGAGAGTGTTGAACGCCGTCTTCATTACGTCCTTCTCTAAGATTGGAATCTGGTGATACCCCGACGCCAAATCTATCTTAGAGAACTAGCTTGCTCCTTGCAACTGAGCCAATAATTCATCGATCCTCGGAAGTGGATACCTGTCCTTGATCGTGACGTTGTTGATCCCCCGGTAATCAATGCAAATCCGCATGCTTCCATCCTTCTTCTTCACAAATAGCACTAGAGCTCCCCATGGCGATGAACTAGGTCGGATGAAGCCTTTATCCAAAAGGTCCTTCAACTGTGCCTTCAGTTCTGCTAGCCCCGCCGGTGCCATCCAAAAGGGAGTTTTCGCGATTGGAGCCGCTCCTGGTTCCAAATTAATTGTGAACGGATTGCTCGGAGGCGGAGGCAACTCTGTCAGCAATTTAAACACATCCTCATATTCCCCCACCACGGGAATATCTTCCACGGATAACTCATTATCTTTCTCTTCCTCTACAACACTGATAGCAACCAAGTCAGCTTCCACTTCTTTCAACACTCGAACTGCCGCTATCAATGAGGTAACTGTCTCTGGCCTCATGCCCTGATACGTAATCTCTGATGGTTGGCCTCCCTCGAAGATGATCTTCCCTCGACCACAGTCTAGATGCACTCAATGTCTAGACAGCCAATCCATCCCCAGTATTACCTCAAATCGACTAATAGGTGCTACTAAAAGGTTTGCTAAAAATGTTTTCTTTAGGATCTCTATAGGTACACCTATCATCTCCTGCGAGGCCACTAAGGTTTTATCTCTAGGGGTTAATACAGAGATACAAACCTCCCTCGAATTTTCCCATTTGTCAATCCTTGACGCTACCTCGGGAATCACAAAACTATGCAATGCTCCCGAGTCGAACAAAACATGTGTGGGGTTACCACCAAAATGTAGTGTTCCTATCTATACAATATATTCAAACCAGAATATATTTCACCAAGCAACCAAATTAAACATTCAACCAAGCAACATTTAATTTTCCACGAAATGATATACTCATATTTTGTCATGATTAGGACTGCATTTTTGTCCAAATATTGAGTCTCAGGCATACATTTAGCTAGTTTTATTAGAGTTTGTCTTTGGTTCTAGCTTTGTTTAGGATTTGCATTAGGTCCTAGAGTGTCCTGCATTTTTGGAGTGTTCTCAGGTCATTGGGAGACTTTTGGGAGCAACTTGGAGCTGGGATCATGGAAGAACCCTCACCTGTGTACAGCAACTCGGACAGATGGTTTGGTGCAGACAAAACCCTCACTTTGATCGCGTGGGACGAAGGACTTTCAATGCGATTCAACCTCCGGTATCTTCATCAAGAATCAAGAGGAATGCGTCTAGTTTCCGAACACTTGGAATAAGACGTTTTGGAGCCATGAACTAGGAGATATCGCCATCGGAAGGAACACATGTCTCGCGGTCCGATCAAGTCTTATGCGATGCGCCTCAAAGAACCGACAAGACGGGGGCTTTTCCAATGTCATACGGGGTTGCGCCCTTCACCAAACTTGGAGCTAAGGATGTCATACAGTTCTTGGAAGTGGAAGATCGAGGTTCGGATCAATGAGCAAGGAGTTATGAAGGATTTGGTGCAAGCGGTCTACATCCATATCGAGAAGGAATATCGACCAAAATCTGGTCGGTATTACCTTGGAACCTTGACGTTTTTGGCTGGCTTTTGGAAGCCAAATTGCCGAAGAAATATCGACGTCTTGCACAGACTGAACTCTGCTCGGTATTTATCACCTGAAGCTATCCATGACGCCGCACCGAGGTGAATTCAGCCGGTGTAGTGTCTCGGTGTAACCAACCTCAAATCGCCGAAGAAATACGACCTGTACACCGGCCAAAATCACCTTGATACATTCTCGCTTCATGACATTTTTGTGGACCTTTTTTGGGCCAAAAACTAGTTTGTCCTAGGTTGGCCCAGCAAGAAACCCTACCTATATATATGTTTTAGGCATTATCCAGCAGACTAAGCTTTATTCTCTTTGTTTTCTTTGCCTCTTTTGTGAAAAACCTGAACTTTGTAAGAGAGATCTTCATTTTCTGGGTTGAATCAAGAGAGTAATTAGGGTTTAAAGCTGAAATCTATCATTATCCATCATCTCCATCTTCATTTTCCACCCCTTTGTGAGTTTTAATCAGAGAGATTGAGAGATTTCTGTGTTTAAAGCTGCAAACCCATCACCATCTATCTTCTCCATCTCTATTTCTCATCATTAATCATGCCAATCTTCTCAACTTGCAAAGGTTTAAGAGAGATTAGTATGATTAGTGAGTAGTTTAGCATAATGAGGTTCTAGATGTGTAGGTTAGGGTGCTAAGGTGTTAGATTAGGAGTGCTTAGGGATAGATTCATTGACTCATTTCTCGAAACAGCTGTTCTCTAGGCTAGATCCTTGCACATCACTTGTGATCTAGATTCTGGGAATTTCATGCACCACAAGTGTTTGATGAAATTACTGAAAGAGCTGTATTAGAGGTTTAAGCGTTTGCTGCATGATAATGTTTTGTTATTTGCTTGAATGATCTTTTAGAACTGTTTCTTAATGCTCATTGATTCATATTTCACAAATGATGATTTGGTTTGAAAATGGATTAGTGTAGAGGTGAATGCTTTCATGAGAGGATTAATCTAGATTAGAGTTCTAAATCACTTGAATCATGTCTCATCATTGTCATTAGCATTCCTGATTTAGCATCAAAGCACCCTAGCCAACTATCATGTCTAGAATCTCATGCTTCCATCATTTCATATCATCACATCTTGTCATTTGCTTATTTAAGTTGATCATTAGCTTTTAATTCTTGTTTTAGGTTTGTTTAGTGGAAGTAACATCAAAACCTCACTCATTTGGCTGAATAAGAACTGACTCTGCATCTTAGTGTCTACACATGATTGGATTGATACCCCTTTGTACTGCAAAAGTGACAAAAAGGGATTGATAACCCCTCATTTAGAGCCTTGAAAACTCTAAGATATCCAATTGGCGCCCGTTGCCAAAGTGTGATAACATTAAGATTGTGTCATTTCTTGAGATCAAGCATTTTCTTCTGTGTTTTCTAATTTCTTTCAAGTTCTGTTTGTGAGTTTCAGGTGCATGAACACCAGGTCCAGATCAAGAAGCTGTGGTCCACCTTTCCCCTTAAAGGACAACATTAATCTTTTGGTACCAAGGACAAGAAGGGACAGGCGTGGAAGACAGATTGATGAGGCTGATATGGAAGATCAAAGAGAGCATGTGGTTGACATGGAGCAACCGGCTCAGGAGCAACATGCTCAGGGTAATGGAGCTGGTAATGCAGCTGGTAATGGAGCTGGTCAAGGGTTACATCAGGGTAATGTTCATCAGGAACAGGTACATCAACAGCAAGCTTATGTCCACCAGGGACAAGCTCCAGCTAATCAGCAGAGGCATCAGGCCAATGTACAGCAAAGACAACAGGTGCCCCCCACCCATCAGCCCTCC
>NW_006256340.1:0-1225 GCF_000478725.1 Eutrema salsugineum
CGCCACGGGTATTTCCGTTTCAAAGGAAAGTTTTGGTGTAGCTAAAGGAATAACAAAACAAGTAAATGCTGCGTCTCCCTCGACATTTAGGAGTCTCTACTTCTTGATTGTATTCTCAGAACTCACTCTTGTCAATATAGTGCCATTTTGGATCAGAATATGAGTTCTCTCAGAAAGAGTCCCAGTTTTCTGATTTTCAAAGGAGAGTTTTGGTGTAGCTAAAGGAATAAGAAAACAAGTAAATGATGCGTCTCCTTCAACATTTAGGAGTCTCTACTTCTTATTTGTATTCTCAGAATTCACTCTTGTCAATATAGTGCCATTTTGGATCAGAATATGACTTCACTCAGAAAGAATCCCAGTTTTCTGATTTTCAAAGGAGAGTTTTGGTTTAGCTAAAGGAATAAGAAAACTAGTAAATGATGCGTCTCCTTCGACATTTAGGAGTCTCTACTTCTTATTTGTATGCTTAGAACTCACTCTTGTCAATATAGTGCCATTTTAAAACAAGTCCTAGTTTTCTGATTGTTTTGGTGTAGATAAAGGAATAAGAAAACAAGTAAATGATGCGTCTCCTTCGACATTTAGGAGTCTCTACTTCTTATTTGTATGCCCAGAACTCACTCTTGTCAATATAGTGCCATTTTGGATCAGAATATAACTTCTCTCAGAAAGAGTCCGAGTTTTCTGATTTTCAAAGGATAGTTTTGGTGTAGCTAAAGGAATAAGAATACAAGTAAATGATGCGTCTCCTCCGACATTTAGGAGTCTCTACTTCTTATTTGTATGATCAGAACTCAATCTTGTCAGTATAGTGCCATTTTGGATCAGAATATCAGTTTACTTAAAAAGAGTCCCAGTTTTCTGATTTTCAAAGGAGAGTTTTGGTGTAGCTAAAGGAATAAGAAAACAAGTAAATGATGCGTCTCCTTCGACATTTAGGAGTCTCTACTTCTTATTTGTATGCTTAGAACTCACTCTTGTCAATATAGTGCCATTTTGGATCAGAATATGACTTCTCTCAGAAAGATCCCAGTTTTCTGATTTTCAAAGGAGAGTTTGGTCGTAGCTAAAGGAATAAGAAAACTAGTAAATGATGCCTCTCCTTCGACATTTAGGAGTCTCTAGGTCTTATTTGCATGCTTAGAAACTCACTCTTGTCAATATAGTGGCATTTTTGGATCAGAATATGAGTTTTTCTTAAAACAAGTCCCAGTTTTCTGAT
>NW_006256340.1:2173-3284 GCF_000478725.1 Eutrema salsugineum
TTTCAAAGGAGAGTTTTGGTGTAGCTAAAGGAATAAGAATACAAGTAAATGATGCGTCTCCTTCGACATTTAGGAGTCTCTACTTCTAATTGTATGCTCAGAACTCACTCTTGTCAATATAGTGCCATTTTGGATCAGAATATGAGTTTTCTTAAAAAAAGTCCCAGTTTTCTGATTTTCATAGGAGAGTTGTGGTGTAGATAAAGGAATAAGAATACAAGTAAATGATGCGTCTCCTTCGACCTTTAGGAGTCTCTACTTCTTATTTGTATGCCCAGAACTCACTCTTGTCAATATAGTGCCATTTTGGATCAGAATATGACTTCTCTCAGAAAGAGTCCCAGTTTTCTGATTTTCAAAGGAGAGTTTTGGTGTAGCTAAAGGAATAAGAATACAAGTAATTGATGCGTCTCCTTCGACATTTAGGAGTCTCTACTTCTTATTTGTATGCTCAGAACTCACTCTTGTCAATATAGTGCCATTTTGGATCAGAATATGAGTTTACTTAAAAAGAGTCCCAGTTTTCTTATTTTCAAAGGAAAGTTTTGGTATAGCTAAAGGAATAACAAAACAAGTAAATGATGCGTCTCCTTCGACATTTAGGAGTCTCTACTTCTTATTTGTATGCTTAGAACTCACTCTTGTCAATATAGTGCCATTTTGGATCAGAATATGACTTCTCTCAGAAAGAATCCCAGTTTTCTGATTTTCAAAGGAGAGTTTTGGTTTAGCTAAAGGAATAAGAAAACTAGTAAATGATGCCTCTCCTTCGACAACAGTTCTTAGGTAGTCTCTACTTCTTATTTGTATGCTCAGAACTCACTCTTGTCAATATAGTACCCATTTGGATCAGAATATGAGTTTCTTAAAACAAGTCCCAGTTTTCTGATTTTCATAGGAGAGTATTGGTGTAGATAAAGGAATAAGAAAACAAGTAAATGATGCGTCTCCCTTCGACATTTAGGAGTCTCTACTTCTTATTTGTATGCCCAGAACTCACTCTTGTCAATATAGTGCCATTTTGGATCAGAATATGACTTCTCTCAGAAAGAGTCCCAGTTTTCTGATTTTCAAAAGGAGAGTTTTGGTGTAGCTAAAGGAATAAGAATAC
>NW_006256339.1:0-2329 GCF_000478725.1 Eutrema salsugineum
TGTTTTCTTATTCCTTTCGATACACCCAGTCTCTCCTATGAAAAACAGAAAACTGGGACACTCTTTAGGAAGAGTCAGATTCTGATCCCAAATGGAACTATATTGACAAGGGGGAGTTCTGAGATTAGAAATAAGAAGTAGAGAATCCTAATTGTGGAAGGAGATGCATCACTTACATGTTTTCTTATTCCTTTGGATACACCTAATCTCTCCTATGAAAATCAGAAAACTGGGACTCTCTTTAGGCAAAAGTCAGATTCTGATCCCAAATGGAACTATATTGACAAGGGGGAGTTGTGAGATTAAAAATAAGAAGTAGAGAATCCTAATTGTGGAAGAAGATGCATCACTTACATGTTTTCTTATTCCTTTGGATACACCCAATCTCTCCTATGAAAATCAGAAAACTGGGACTCTCCTTAGGAAAAGTCATATTCTGATCCCAAATGGAACTATATTGACAAGGGGGAGTTCTGAGAATAGAAATAAGAAGTAGAGAATCTAAACGTGGAAGGAGATGCATCACTTACATGTTTTCTTATTCCTTTGGATACACCCAATCTCTCCTATGAAAATCAGAAAACTGGGACTCTCTTTAGGCAAAAGTCAGATTCTGATCCCAAATGGAACTATATGGACAAGGGGGAGTTCTGAGATTATAAATAAGAAGTAGAGAATCCTAATTGTGGAAGGAGATGCATCACTTACTTCTTTTCTTATTCCTTTGGATACACCCAGTCTCTCCTATGAATAACAGAAAACTAGGACTCTCTTTAAGAAAAGTCATATTCTGATCTAAAATGGAACTATATTGACAAGGGGGAGTTCTGAGAATAGAAAGAAGAAGTAGTGAATCCTAAATGTGAAAGGAGATGCATCACTTACATGTTTTCTTATTCCGTTGGATACACACAATCTCTCCTATGAAAATCAGAAAACTGAGAGGGGGGGGTACGAAAAGTCAGATTCTGATCCCAAATGGAACTATATTGACAAGGAGGAGTTCTGATAATAGAAATTAGAAGTAGAGAATCTTAAACGTGGAAGGAGATGCATCACTTACATGTTTTCTTATTCCTTTCGATACACCCAATCTCTCCTATGAAAAACAGAAAACTAGGACTCTCTTTAAGAAAAGTCATATTCTGATCTAAAAATGGAACTATATTGACAAGGGGGAGTTCTGAGAATAGAAATAAGAAGTAGTGAATCCTAAATGTGGAAAGAGATGCATCACTTACATGTTTCTTATTCCGTTGGATACCCACAATCTCTCCTATGAAAATCAGAAACTGAGACTCTCTTTACGAAAAGTCAGATTCTGATCCCAAATGGAACTATATTGACAAGGGGGAGTTCTGATAATAGAAATTAGAAGTAGAGAATCCTAAACGTGGAAGGAGATGCATCACTTACATGTTTTCTTATTCCTTTCGATACACCCAATCTCTCCTATGAAAATCATAAAACTGGGACTCTCCTTAGGAAAAGTCATATTCTGATCCCAAATGGAACTATATTGACAAGGGGGAGTTCTGAGATTATAAATAAGAAGTAGAGAATCCTAATTGTGAAGGAGATGCATCACTTACTTCTTTTCTTATTCCTTTGGATACACCCAGTCTCTCCTATGAATAACAGAAAACCTAGTACTCTCTTTAAGAAAAGTCATATTCTGATCTAAAATGGAACTATATTGACAAGGGGGAGTTCTGAGAATAGAAATAAGAAGTAGTGAATCCTAAATGTGGAAGGAGATGCATCACTTACATGTTTTCTTATTCCGTTGGATACACACAATCTCTCTTGTGAAAATCAGAAAACTGAGACTCTCTTTACGAAAAGTCAGATTCTGATCCCAAATGGAACTATATTGACAAGGAGGAGTTCTGATAATAGAAATTAGAAGTAGAGAATCTTAAACGTGGAAGGAGATGCATCACTTACATGTTTTCTTATTCCTTTCGATACACCCAATCTCTCCTATGAAAAACAGAAAACTAGGACTCTCTTTAAGAAAAGTCATATTCTGATCTAAAATGGAACTATATTGACAAGGGGGAGTTCTGAGAATAGAAATAAGAAGTAGTGAATCCTAAATGTGGAAGGAGATGCATCACTTACATGTTTTCTTATTCCGTTGGATACCCACAATCTCTCCTATGAAAATCAGAAAACTGAGACTCTCTTTACGAAAAGTCAGATTCGGATCCCAAATGGAACTATATTGACAAGGGGGAGTTCTGATAATAGAAATTAGAAGTAGAGAATCCTAATTGTGGAAGGAGATGCATCACTTACATGTTTTCTATTCCTTTGGATACACCCA
>NW_006256338.1:0-1132 GCF_000478725.1 Eutrema salsugineum
CCCAATTTCTCCTATGAAAATCAGAGTTCTGGTTTTCTCTTTAGGAAAAGTCATATTCTGATCGAAAATGGCACTATAATTGACAAAGGGGGAGTTCTGAGAATAGAAAGAGGAAGTAGAGACTCCTAAATGTGGAAGGAGATGCATCGTTTACATGTTTTCGTAATCCTTTGGATACACCTAATCTCTCATATGAAAATCAGAAAACTAGGACTCTCTTTAGGAAAAGTCATATTCTGATCCCAAATGGAACTATATTAACAAAGGGGAGTTCTGAGAATAGAAATAAGAAGTAGAGAATCCTAAATTTGGAAGGAGATGCATCACTTACATGTTTTCTTATTCCTTTGGATACACCCAATTTCTCCTATGAAAATCAGAGTTCTGGTTTTCTCTTTAGGAAAAGTCATATTCTGATCCAAAATGGCACTATAATTGACAAAGGGGGAGTTCTGAGAATAGAAAGAGGAAGTAGAGACTCCTAAATGTGGAAGGAGATGCATCGTTTACATGTTTTCGTAATCCTTTGGATACACCTAATCTCTCATATGAAAATCAGTAAACTAGGACTCTCTTTAGGAAAAGTCATATTCTGATCTCAAATGGAACTATATTGACAAGGGGTAGTTCTGAGAGTAGGAATAAGAAGTAGAGTATCCTAAATGTGGAAGGAGATGCATCACTTACATGTTTTCTTATTCTTTTGGATACACCCAATCTCTCCTATGAAAAACAGAAAACTAGGACTCTCTTTAGGAAAAGTCATATTCTGATCCCAAATGGAACTATATTAACAAAGGGGAGTTCTGAGAATAGAAATAAGAAGTAGAGAATCCTAAATTTGGAAGGAGATGCATCAGTTACATGTTTTCTTATTCCTTTGGATACACCCAATTTCTCCTATGAAAATCAAAGTTCTGGTTTTCTCTTTAGGAAAAGTCATATTCTGATCCAAAATGGCACTATAATTGACAAGGGGGGAGTTCTGAGAATAGAAATAGGAAGTAGAGACTCCTAATTGTGGAAGGAGATGTATCATTTACATGTTTTCATAGTCCTTTGGATACACCCAATCTCTCCTATGAAAAACAGAAACTGGGACTCTCTTTAGGAAAAATCAACTTTTTATCCC
>NW_006256338.1:2036-3196 GCF_000478725.1 Eutrema salsugineum
GGATACACCCAATCTCTCCTATGAAAAACAGATCACTAGGACTCTCTTTAGGAAAAGTCATATTGTGATCCCAAAGGGAACGATATTAACAAAGGGGAGTTCTGAGAATAGAAATAAGAAGTAGAGAATCCTAAATCTGGAAGGAGATGCATCACTTTCATGTTTTCTTATTCCTTTGGGATACACCCAATTTCTCCTATGAAAATCAGAGTTCTGGTTTCCTCTTAGGGATAAGTCATATTCTGATCCAAAATGGCACTATAATTGACAAGGGGGAGTTCTGAGAATAGAACTAGGAAGTAGAGACTCCTAATTGTGGAAGGAGATGTATCATTTACATGTTTTCATAATCCTTTGGGACACACCCAATATCTCCTATGAAAATCAGAAAACTGGGACTCTCTTTAGGAAAAGTCACCTTTTTAATCCAAATGGAACTATATTGACAAGGGGGAGTTCTGAGAATAGAAATAGGCAGTAGAGAATCCTAAATTTGGAAGGAGGTGCATTACTTACATGTTTTCTTATTCCTTTGGATACACCCAATATCTCTTATGAAAATCAGAAAACTGGGACTGTCTTTAGGAAAAGTCATATTCTGATCCCAAATGGCACTATATTGACATGGGGGAGTTCTGAGAATAGAAGTAGGAAGTAGAGACTCCTAAATGTGGAAGGAGATGTATCATTTACATGTTTTCATAGTCCTTTGGATACACCCAATCTCTCCTATGAAAAACAGAAAACTGGGACTCTCTTTAGGAAAAGTCAACTTTTTATCCCAAATGGAACTATATTGACAAGGGGGAGTTCTGAGAATAGAAATAGGAAGTAGAGAATCCTAAATTTTAAAGGAGATGCATCACTTCAATGTTTTCGTATTCCTTTGGATACACCCAATCTCTCTTATGGAAATCAGAAAACTAGGACTCTCTTTAGGAAAAGTCATATTCTGATCCCAAATGGCACTATAATGACATGGGGGAGTTCTGAGAATAGAAATCGGAAGTAGAGACTTCTAAATGTGGAAGGAAATGCATCATTTAAATGTTTTCGTAATCCTCTGGATACACCCAATCTCTCATATGAAAATCAGAAAACTGGGACTCTCTTTAGGAAAAGTCATATTCTGATCTCAAATGCAACGCACTAATTCTTAG
>NW_006256337.1:0-901 GCF_000478725.1 Eutrema salsugineum
TTCTGAGCTTACAACTAAGAAGTAATGACTCCTAAATGTGGAAGGAGATGCATCATTTACTTGTTTTCTTATTCCTTTAGCTACACTTAAACTCTCCTATGCAAAACAGAAAACTGGGACTCTGTTTGAGAAGAATCATATTCTGATCCAAAATGGCATTATATTGACAAGAGGGAGTTATGAGCTTACAAATAAGAAGTAGAGACTCCTAAATGTGGAAGGAGATGCATCAATTTACTTGTTTTCTTATTCCTTTAGCTACACTAAAACTCTCCCATAAAAATCAGAAAACTGGGACTCTGTCTAAGAAAAGTCAGATTCGGATAAAAAAATGGCACTATATTGACATTAGGGTGTTCTGAGCTTACAACTAAGAATTAGAGACTGCTAAATGTCGAAGGAGATGCATCATTTACTGGTTTTCTTATTCCATTAGCTACACTTATACTCTCCTATGAAAATCAGAAAACTGAGACTTTGTTTAAGAAAAGTCATATTCTGATCCAAAATGGAATTATATTGACAAGCGAGAGTTCTGATCTTACAAATAGGAAGTAGAGACTCCTAAATATGGAAGGAGATGTATAATTTACTTGTTTTCTTATTCTTTTAGTTACACCGAAACTCTCTTATGAAAAACAGAAAATTGGGACTTTGTTTAAGAAAAGTCATATTCTGATCCAAAATGGCACTATATTGACAAGAGGGAGTTATGAGCTTACAAATAAGAAGTAGGGACTCCTAAATGTGGAAGGAGATGCATCAATTTAGTTGTTTTCTTATTCCTTTAGCTACACTAAAACTCTCATATGAAAATCAGAAAACTGGGACTCTATTTAAGAAAAGTCATATTCAGATAAAAAATGGCCCTATATTGACAAGAGGGAGTTCTGAGCTTGCA
>NW_006256337.1:2105-2871 GCF_000478725.1 Eutrema salsugineum
GAGATGCATCATTTACTTGTTTTCTTATTCCCTGAGCTACACTTAAACTCTCCTATGAAAATCAGAAAATTGCGACTCTGTCTAAGAAAAGTCATATTCAGATAAAAAATGGTGCTATATTGACAAGAGGGAGTTCTGAGCTTACAACTAAGAAGTAATGACTCCTAAATGTGGAAGGAGATGCATCATTTACTTGTTTTCTTATTCCTTTACCTACACTTAAACTCTCTTATGCAAAACAGAAAACTAGGACTCTGTTTGAGAAGAATCATATTCTGATCCAAAATGGCATTATATTGACAAGAGGGAGTTATGAGCTTACAAATAAGAAGTAGAGACTCCTAAATGTGGAAGGAGATGCATCAATTTACTTGTTTTCTTATTCCTTTAGCTACACTAAAACTCTCCCATAAAAATCAGAAAACTGGGACTCTGTCTAAGAAAAGTCAGATTCGGATAAAAAAATGGCACTATATTGACATTAGGGTGTTCTGAGCTTACAACCAAGAATTAGAGACTGCTAAATGTCGAAGGAGATGCATCATTTACTTGTTTTCTTATTCCATTAGCTACACTTATACTCTCCTATGAAAATCAAAAAACTGAGACTTTGTTTAAGAAAAGTCATATTCTGATCCAAAATGGAATTATATTGACAAACGAGAGTTCTGATCTTACAAATAGGAAGTAGAGACTCCTAAATATGGAAGGAGATGCATAATTTACTTGTTTTCTTATTCTTTTAGTTATATTGAAAACTCTCTTA
>NW_006256337.1:2971-3566 GCF_000478725.1 Eutrema salsugineum
AAAATCAGAAAACTGGGACCTGTTAAGAAACGTACTATTCAGATAAAAAATGGCGCTATATTGACAAGAGGGAGTTCTGACCTTGCAACTAAGAAGTAAAGACTCCTAAATGTGGAAGGAGATGCATCATTTACTTGTTTTCTTATTCCTTTAGCTACACTAAAACTCTCCTATAAAAATCAGAAAACTGGGACTCTATTTAAGAAAAGTCATATTCAGATCAAAAATGGCGCTATATTGACAAGAGGGAGTTCTGAGCTTGCAACTAAGAAGTAAAGACTCCTAAATGTGGAAGGAGATGCATCAATTTACTTGTTTTCTTATTCCTTTAGCTACACTAAAACTCTCCTATAAAAATCAAAAAACTAGGACTCTGTCTAAGAAAAGTCAGATTCGGATAAAAAAAATGGCACTATGTTGACAAGAGGGAGTTCTGAGCTTACAACTAAGAAGTAGAGACTGCTAAATGTGGAAGGAGATGCATCATTTACTTGTTTTCTTATTCCTTTAGCTACACTTAAACTCTCCTATGAAAATCAGAAAATTGGGACTCTGTCTAAGAAAAGTCATATTCAGATAAAAAATGGTGCTATAT
>NW_006256336.1:0-1046 GCF_000478725.1 Eutrema salsugineum
GAGACTCCTAATGTGGAGGAGATGCATCATTTACATGTTTTCTTATTCTTTTGGATACACCTATACTTACCAATAAAAATCAGAAAATTGGGACTCTGTTGAGGAAAAGTCATATTCTGATTCAAAATGGCACTATAATGACAAGAGGGAATTTTGAGCTTACAAATAATAAGTAGAAACTCCTAAATGTGGAAGGAAATGCATCATTTACATGTTTTCTTATTCTTTTGGATACACCTATACTTACCAATGAAAATCAGAAAATTGGGACCCTGTTGAGGAAAAGTCATATTCTTATTCAAAATGGCACTATAATCACAAGAGGGAATTTTGAGCTTACAAATAAGAAGTAGAGACTCCTAAATGTGGAAGGAGATGCATCATTTACATGTTTTCTTATTCTTTTGGATACACCTATACTTACAAATAAAAATCTGAAAACGAGGACTCTGTTTAGGAAAAGTCATATTCTGATTCAAAATGGCACTATAATGACAAAAGGGAATTTCGAGCTTACAAATAATAAGTAGAGAATCCTAAATGTTGATGGAGATGCATCATTTACATGTTTTATTATTACTTTGGATACACCTAAACTTACCAATGAAAATCAGAAAATTGGGACTCTGTTGAGGAAAAGTCATATTCTGATTCAAAATGGCACTATAATGACAAGAGGGAATTTTGAGCTTACAAATAATAAGCAGATACTCCTAAATGTAGATGGAGATGCATCATTTACATGTTTTCTTATTCCTTTGGATACACCTAAACTTACCAATGAAAATCAGAAAACTGGGATTCGGTTTAGGAAAAGTCATATTCTGATTCAAAATGACACTATTATGACCAAAGGGAATTTCGAGCTTACAAATAATAAGTAGAGAATCCTAAATGTTGATGGAGATGCATCATTTACTTGTTTTATTATTACTTTGGATACACCTTAACTTACCAATGAAAATCAGAAAATTGCGACTCTGTTCAGGAAAAGTCATATTCTGGTTCAAAATGACACTATCATGACCAGAGGGAATTTTAGCTTA
>NW_006256336.1:2845-3344 GCF_000478725.1 Eutrema salsugineum
ATGAAAATCAGAAAACTAGGACTCTGTTTTGGAAAATTCATATTCTGATTCAAAATGGCACTATAATGACAAGAGGGAATTTTGAGCTTACAAATAATAAGTAGAGACTCCAAAATGTAGATGGAGATGCATCATTTACACGTTTTCTTATTCCTTCGGATACACCTAAACTTACCAATGAAAATCAGAAAACTGGGATTCAGTTTACGAAAAGTCATATTGTGATTCAAAATGGCACTATAATGACAAGAGGGAATTTTGAGCTTTACAAATAAGAAGTAGAGACTCCTAAATGTGGAAGGAGATGCATCATTTACATGTTTTCTTATTCTTTTGGATACACCTATACTTACCAATGAAAATCAGAAAATTGGGACTCTGTTGAGGAAAAGTCATATTCTGATTCAAAATGGCACTATAATGACAAGAGGGAATTTTGAGCTTACAAATAATAAGTAGAGACTCCTAAATGTAGATGGCGCGAATCGATCGATTCCCC
>NW_006256336.1:6043-6757 GCF_000478725.1 Eutrema salsugineum
AATAAGTAGAGAATCCTAAATGTTGATGGAGATGCATCATTTACATGTTTTATTATTACTTTGGATACACCTAAACTTTCCAATGAAAATCAGAAAATTGGGACTCTGTTGAGGAAAAGTCATATTCTGATTCAAAATGGCACTATAATGACAAGAGGGAATTTTGAGCTTATAAATAATAAGCAGAGACTCCTAAATGTAGATGGAGATGCATCATTTACATCTTTTCTTATTCCTTTGGATACACCTAAACTTACCAATGAAAATCAGAAAACTGGGATTTGGTTTAGGAAAAGTCATATTCTGATTCAAAATGGCACTATAATGACAAGAGGGAATTTTGAGCTTTACAAATAAGAAGTAGAGACTCCTAAATGTAGAAGGAGATGCATCATTTACATGTTCTCTTATTCCTTTGGATACACCTAAACTTACCAATGAAACTCAGAAAAACGGGGACTCTGTTTAGGAAAAGTCATATTCTGATTCAAAATGGCACTATAATGACAAAAGGGAATTTCGAGCTTACAAATAATAAGTAGAAAATCCTAAATGTTGATGGAGATGCATCATTTACATGTTTTATTATTACTTTGGATACACCTAAACTTACAAATGAAAATCAGAAAATTGCGACTCTGTTCAGGAAAAGTCATATTCTGTTTCAAAATGACACTATAATGACAAGAGGGAATTTTAGCTTACAAATAAGAA
>NW_006256335.1:0-1163 GCF_000478725.1 Eutrema salsugineum
GAAGCAGTAAGCTCCAAGTGGGTATTCACCATTAAATACAAAAGTAATGGTGATATTGAGAGATACAAGGCTCGCTTAGTAGCAAGAGGGTTTACTCAGACCTATGGTGAAGACTATACAGATACTTTTGCACCTGTGGCCAAGCTTCATACCGTGAGGGTTGTGTTATCCCTGGCTACAAATCTTTCGTGGGATCTTTGGCAAATGGACGTCAAGAATGCATTTCTTCAAGGGGAGCTTCAAGAAGAAGTATATATGACTCCTCCACCAGGTCTTGAAGACATGGTTGAGCCAGGAAAAGTTTTGAGGCTTCGAAAAGCTATCTATGGATTAAAGCAATCACCGCGCGCCTGGTATCAAAAGCTTAGTTCTACTCTCAAGGAGCATGGGTTCCAAAGGTCGCACTCTGATCACACCCTGTTCACTCTCCAGGGATCTAACGGCATTGTGGTGGTCTTGGTCTATGTCGATGATTTGATCATCTCTGGTGATGATAAGGAGGGGATACAGAAAACAAAGGCTTGTCTGAACTCGGCCTTTGATATCAAAGACCTTGGCGCGTTAAAATACTTTCTTGGGATAGAAGTTTGTAGATCTCCTGAGGGCCTTTTCTTATCCCAAAGAAAATATGTGGTGGATCTTCTCGTTGAAACCGGTAAACTTGGAGCTAAGCCGGCCAAGACCCCACTTGAAGAAGGCTACAAGGTCAATCGAAAGGGGGAGCAGTCAGATGAGGCTTTCAAGGATGTATCTCGGTATAGAAGACTAGTTGGTAAGCTGATTTACCTCACTCTTACAAGACCTGACCTCTGCTTTGCGGTAAATCAAGTTAGCCAACACATGCAAGCTCCTACGGTCTATCATTGGAATATGGTGGAGAGGATTCTGAGATATCTTAAGGGCAGTGTTGGTCAAGGTATCTGGATGGGAAAGAACAACAGTACTGAAATTGTGGGCTACTGTGATTCAGACTGGGCTGGAGATAGAACAGATCGAAAGTCTACAACCGGTTATTGCACCTTTATTGGTGGTAATCTTGTAACATGGAAGACAAAGAAGCAAAAGGTGGTTTCTTGCTCTACAGCGGAAGCTGAATATAGGGCTATGAGAGCTCACTAGTGAACTGACATGCTCAGCTCTTCTAAAGGATCTCGGCATTGAAC
>NW_006256335.1:2055-3149 GCF_000478725.1 Eutrema salsugineum
TCCGTACAATGTCCCCACCATCGAGTCTTCCTTAAACAGACCGTGACTCTACCTTGTGACCGTTGTAGGGCTGTCACTTTCTCTCTTCTCGGATCCAGCGAGCATCTTTGACTTGTCCCACGTTTTTTATTAGCTGTTTGTAACCACTTTCTTGTGTCTCTTGTAAGGGTTAAACCTAGTCTCTCATTCTCTTTGTATTCCTATAAAAGGCTTGTAGCCGCTATTATGAATGGACACACTTTAGGAGACATTTCTCTCCAATATTCTCTTTGTCTCTGAAATCTCTTTCTCTCTTATTTTCTAAGTTATTCCGCAAATATTCTAACATCTCCTTCCACATTTAGGACTCTCTACCTCCTCTTTATAGTCTCAGAACGCCAACTTGTCATTATCATGCCAATTTTGATCAGAATATGACTTTTAGTAAGAAGAGTCCCAGTTTCTGATTCTCATAAGAGATTTGAGGTGTATCTAAAGGAATAAGAAAACAAGGAAATGATGCATCCCCTTCCACATTTAGGACTCTGTACCTCTTGTTTCTAGTCTCATAATGCCCCCTTGTCATTATCATGCCAATTTTGATCAGAATATGACTTTTAGTAAGAAGAGTCCCAGTTTTCTGATTTTCATAGGAGATTTGAGGTGTATCTAAAGGAATAAGAAAACAAGTAAATAATGAGAGAATGTAAAGATTAACAGCGGATTAAGATAAGATTAAGAGAGATTAAGAGAGTTTGAATGAAGAACACGATGAAGAGTAGAGAGAATGGTGAGAAAGAGATGATTCTCATTTCTTAGTAAGCAATTACAGCTGTATACAGATATTTAAAGTAAAAGCAGAAAGAATATACTAAAGAGATTCCTAGGCTATTCTCCAAATAAGGGAAAAAAAAAGTAAAAGAGAAAAGCAAAAGCAGCTTTTGTCCTTATGTACAACGGTCATAAAGAGGATAAGGGGAGAGACTCTTCTTCCTTTATCTTCAAACGGTCACAAGAAGAGAGACTTGGAGGGAAAGACATCTTCTTGCTTGCTGTAGAAGTAAACCCAAGTTTAGAAGATGATCTTGTATGAATTGTACGGATTGACTTGATAG
>NW_006256334.1:0-1178 GCF_000478725.1 Eutrema salsugineum
TTTAGGATTCACTACTTCTTATTTCTATTCTCAGAATTCCCCCTTGTCAATATAGTTCCATTTTAGATCAGAATATGACTTTTCTTAAAGAGAGTCTCAGTTTTCTTATTTTCATAGGAGAGATTGTGGGTATCCAACGGAATAAGAAAACATGTAAGTGATGCATCTCCTTCCACATTTAGGATTCACTACTTCTTATTTCTATTCTCAGAACTCCCCCTTGTCAATATAGTTCCATTTTTAGATCAGAATATCACTTTTTCTTAAAGAGAGTCCTAGTTTTCTAGTTTTTTCATAGGAGAGATTGGGTGTATCGAAAGGAATAAGAAAACATGTAAGTGATGCATCTCCTTCCACGTTTAAGATTCTCTACTTCTAATTTCTATTATCAGAACTCCTCCTTGTCAATATAGTTCCATTTGGGATCAGAATCTGACTTTTCGTAAAGAGAGTCTCAGTTTTCTGATTTTCATAGGAGAGATTGTGTGTATCCAACAGAATAAGAAAACATGTAAGTGATGCATCTCCTTCCACATTTAGGATTCACTACTTCTTCTTTCTATTCTCAGAACTCCCTCTTGTCAATATAGTTCCATTTTAGATCAGAATATGACTTTTCTTAAAGAGAGTCCTAGTTTTCTGTTATTCATAGGAGAGACTGGGTGTATCCAAAGGAATAAGAAAAGAAGTAAGTGATGCATCTCCTTCCACAATTAGGATTCTCTACTTCTTATTTATAATCTCAGAACTCCCCCTTGTCAATATAGTTCCATTTGGGATCAGAATCTGACTTTTGCCTAAAGAGAGTCCCAGTTCTCTGATTTTCATAGGAGAGATTGGGTGTATCCAAAGGAATAAGAAAACATGTAAGTGATGCATCTACTTCTACGTTTAGGATTCTCTACTTCTTATTTCTATTATCAGAACTCCCCTTGTCATATAGTTCCATTTGGGATCAGAATCTGACTTTTGCCTAAAGAGAGTCCCAGTTTTCTGATTTTCATAGGAGAGATTAGGTGTATCCAAAGGAATAAGAAAACATGTAAGTGATGCGTCTCCTTCCACAATTAGATTCTCTACTTCTTATTTCTAGTCTCAGAACTCCCCCTTGTCATATAGTTTCCATTTTGGGATCAGAATCAGACTCTTCCTAAAGAGTGTCCCAAGTTTTCTGTTTT
>NW_006256334.1:2121-3142 GCF_000478725.1 Eutrema salsugineum
GAATAAGAAAAGAAGTAAGTGATGCATCTCCTTCCACATTTAGGATTCTCTACTTCTTATTTATATTCTCAGAACTCCCCCTTGTCAATATAGTTCCATTTGGGATCAGAATATGACTTTTCCTAAGGAGAATCCCAGATTTATGATTTTCATAGGAGAGATTGGGTGTATCGAAAGGAATAAGAAAACATGTAAGTGATGCATCTCCTTCCACGTTTAAGATTCTCTACTTCTAATTTCTATTATCAGAACTCCTCCTTGTCAATATAGTTCCATTTGGGATCAGAATCTGACTTTTCGTAAAGAGAGTCTCAGTTTTCTGATTTTCATAGGAGAGATTGTGTGTATCCAACAGAATAAGAAAACATGTAAGTGATGCATCTCCTTCCACATTTAGGATTCACTACTTCTTCTTTCTATTCTCAGAACTCCCCCTTGTCAATATAGTTCCATTTTAGATCAGAATATGACTTTTCTTAAAGAGAGTCCTAGTTTTCTGTTATTCATAGGAGAGACTGGGTGTATCCAAAGGAATAAGAAAAGAAGTAAGTGATGCATCTCCTTCCACAATTAGGATTCTCTACTTCTTATTTATAATCTCAGAACTCCCCCTTGTCAATATAGTTCCATTTGGGATCAGAATCTGACTTTTGCCTAAAGAGAGTCCCAGTTCTCTCATTTTCATAGGAGAGATTGGGTGTATCCAAAGGAATAAGAAAACATGTAAGTGATGCATCTATTTATACGTTTAGGATTCTCTACTTCCTATTTCTATTATCAGAACTCCCCCTTGTCAATATAGTTCCATTTGGGATCAGAATATGACTTTTCGTAAAGAGAGTCCCAGTTTTCTGATTTTCATAGGAGAGAATGGGTGTATCCAAAGGAATAAGAAAACATGTAAGTGATGCATCTCCTTCCACGTTTAGATTCTCTACTTCTTATTTCTATTCTCAGAACTCCTCCTTGTCAATATAGTTCCATTTGGGATCAGAATCTGGTACATTGGGAATGCGTAACC
>NW_006256333.1:0-1367 GCF_000478725.1 Eutrema salsugineum
CAAATGTCTCTCTATAGTCTTCCCCATATGTTTGTGTGAACCCTCTAGCCACAAGTCTTGCCTTGTATCTCTCAATCTCCCCATTACTCTTGTACTTGATAGTGAATACCCACTTAGAACTCACAGTCTTCTTCTTCCTTGGTAATTCAGCTTCATCCCAAGTATGATTTCGAATCATAGCTTGTTTTTCTTCAGTAACAGCATCAAGCCACACTTTGTGCTCCTTTGCCTCATCATAAGTCCTTGGAACAGCCTCTTGATCTAATACCCCAATGAACACTTGATGCTCTTGTGGAACATGAGCTAGAGAACATACGGCTTGAGTTGGGTGAGCTACTGCTTGATTATTGTAGTAAACCCTTGTATTGATCCAATTAGAAGCTGGCTTCCTGATTCTTTGGCTTCGTCTAAGACCTTGAGCAGCAGGTTCCTCTTCTGTGTGAACCATTTCTTCTTGGCTTAGAGCTGGTTCATGTCAGGTTCCTCTTGTAATGGTGAGTCAATATGATCATTTTCCATCTCATTACTAGGCCCTCCGGTCTCAATCTCTTCTTCTTCATCAGAAGACTGTTGTTCCACCGATTCTTGAATGGGGTTCTCAGGAGCTGAGCTTGTCGATGGGGTTCCCTGTCTTAAACTCTCCAGCAAGGTTCTGAGAGTAGCAGCACGGTCTGAATTAGAATGAGGAAGATCCTTCAAGCTTTCCCAGTTTCTTTCCTCATAGAACCCTTGGTTCTCAATGAACTTCACATCCCTTGATACTAACACCCTCCTTGTCTCAGGAATGTAACATTTTGTGAAATTATTGAGAGATTAGCGATAATAGTTTGCAGAATGAAAAGAAATGATGAACAAGAAAGAGAGAATAAAGAGTCTCCATTATCTTCTTGTCTTAGGTTCTCGTTACAATGCACTTATAGACAGACAAAAAGAGGCTGGAAGCCCTAGCTAGGTGACCGTTACAGAGAGAGACAAAGGGAACTAGATCCCGAGACTGAAAGTGACAGCCATGCGCTGGAGTCACATGTCTAAATAGGTTCTAACCACTTCCCTGTTGACTTTTATCTTCCCTCCATCGGTTCCTTTGACTTGAGAACTCATTCTTGGACACTTTGATGGGCCTGAAGCTCCTTGATACCATTGGCCTTTATTATTCTGGACTTAGTCATTTATTAGTCTCGGTATTGATATTAAAGGATCAAACCGATACTTATAATGTCTAAGCCTTTTATTGGTCTTCTCAACACTCCCCCTCAAGCTTAGTCATATATGAAGAATATTACTAAGCTTGAAGACCCATAGAACAGTGCCTCATTAAAACCTTGACATAGAAAAACCGCATGGGATAAAAACTATGCCAAGGAAAA
>NW_006256333.1:1991-2820 GCF_000478725.1 Eutrema salsugineum
TGTAGACTTTCTATCATTTCTGTCCCCAGCCCAATCAGCATCGCAGTACCCGACTATCTCAGTGTTGTCATTCCTTCCCATCCATATGCCTTGACCAACTGAGCCTTTTAGATATCTGAGAATCCGTTCCACCATGCTCCAGTGATAAACAGTGGGTTTTTGCATGTGTTGGCTCACCTGATTCACAGCAAAGCACAAGTCAGGTCTAGTAAGTGTCAAATAGATTAGCTTACCTACAAGCTTGCGGTATAGTGGGACATCTTGAAACGGCTCATCTGGTTTCTCCCCCTGGCGAGAGACCTTGTACCCTTCCTCAAGCGGCGTCTTAACCGGTTTTGCTTCAAGAAAACCTGTATCATTCAAGAGATCAAGTGTGTACTTTCTTTGAGATAAGAAGAGGCCATCTTCAGATCGGCACACTTCTATCCCTAGAAAGTACTTTAGTGCTCCAAGGTCTTTGATATCAAATACAGACTTAAGAAATTCTTTAGTAGACCGGATACCTTCAATATCATTGCCAGAGATAATGATATCATCAACATAAACTAGGACAACAACAATACCTTGAGAGCTTTGAAGTGTAAAGAGGGTATGATCCGATTCTGATTTTCTAAAGCCATGGTCTCTAAGAGTGAAGCTCAGCTTGTGGTACCAAGCTCTAGGTGATTGTTTAAGGCCATAAATAGCTTTCCTAAGTCTCAGAACTTTACCGGGAGCTATAGACTCTTCAAGACCCGGTGGTGGTTTCATATAGACCTCCTCTTCAAGCTCCCCCTGAAGGAATGCGTTCTTTACATCCATCTGCCACAAGGATTTTCTTTGGAGGGAC
>NW_006256332.1:0-1468 GCF_000478725.1 Eutrema salsugineum
TTGCACCTTTACATACCTTCGGCGATTGGCACAAGCTGAATGCCACGGTCTGGGACTTGACCGTGGCAAATGAACAAGTGGCTTGAGACAGCTTCTACACAGCTTCGGCTCTTGGCACGGTCTGAACGCCACGGTCTGGAGGCTTGACCGTGGCAAACCTATACTCGGCTGGGAAGGACTTCACATGCATGCGGGTCTTGGCACGGTCTGAATGCCACGGTCTGGAGGCTTGACCGTGGCAACCTTTACACATCTTCGGCGTTTGACACGGTAGCTTGCCACGAGTTCCAGATGAAGCTTGATCAGACCGTGGCATCAAAATGAACCAAGAACACAAATGAAGTCTTTGACACGGTCAGGAATGCCACGGTCACACCAAGGACACACCAGACCGTGGCAAACCTTTCTTTGCCCATCAAGGCCGGGTCAGTACCCGGTTTCTTATTCCTTTAGATACACCTAAACTTACGAATGAAAATCAGAGAATTGGGACTTTATTTAGGAAAAGTCATATTCTGATCTAAAATGGAGTAGAAAACTAACAAACAAGGAGTAAAGACTCCTAAATGTGGAAGGAGATGAATCATTTACATGTTTTCTTATTCCTTTGGATACACCTAAACTTACCAATGAAAATCAGAAAACTGGGACTCTGTTTAGGAAAATTCATATTCTGATTCAAAATGGCACTATAATGACAAGAGGGAATTTTGAGCTTACAAATAAGAAGTAGAGACTCCTAAATGTAGAAGGAGATGCATCATTTACATGTTCTCTTATTCCTTTGGATACACCTAAACTTACCAATGAAACTCAGAAAAATGGGGGATTCTGTTTAGGAAAGGTCATATTCTGATTCAAAATGGCACTATAATGACAAGACGGAATTTTGAACTTTACAAATAAGAAGTAGAGACTCCTAAAATGTGGAAGGAGATGCATTCATTTACATGTTTTCTTATTCTTTTGGATAACACCCTATACTTACCAATGAAAAATCAGAAAATCGTAGACTCTGTTTAAGGAAAAGTAATATTTCTGATTCAAAATGGCACTATAATGACAAGAGGGAATTTGGAGCTTACAAATATAAGTAGAGCCTCCTAAATGGGGGAAGGAGATGCATCACTTACATGTTTCCTAATCCTTTGGGATACCCTATTACTTCCTAGTGAATCAGAAAACGGGGACTCTGTTTAGGAAAATTCATATTATGATTCAAAATGGCACAATAATGACAAGAGGGAATTTTGAGCTTACAAATAAAAAGTAGAGACTCCTAAATGTAGATGGAGATGCATCATTTACATGTTTTCTTATTCCTTTGGATACACCTAAACTTACCAATGAAAATCAGAAAATTGGGACTCTGTTGAGGAAAAGTCATATTCTGATTCAAAATGGCACTATAATGACAAGAGGGAATTTTGAGCTTTACAAATAATAAGCAGAGACTCCTAAATGTAGA
>NW_006256332.1:2516-3229 GCF_000478725.1 Eutrema salsugineum
AACCTAAACTTCCCAATGAAAATCAGAAAACTGCGACTCTGTTGAGGAAAAGTCATATTCTGATTCAAAATGGCACGATAATCACAAGAGGGAATTTTGAGCTTTACAAATAAGAAGTAGAGACTCCTAAATGAGGAGGGAGATGCATCATTTACATGTTTTCTTATTCCTTTGGATACACCTAAACTTACCAATGAAAATCAGAAAATTGCGACTCTGTTGAGGAAAAGTCATATTCTGATTCAAAATGGCACTATAATCACAAGAGGGAATTTTGAGCTCACAAATAAGATTTAAAGACTCCTAAATTTGGAAGGAGATGCATCATTTACATGTTTTCTTATTCTTTTGGATACACCTACACTTACCAATAAAAATCAGAAAACGAGGACTCTGTTTAGGAAAACTCATAATCTGATTCAAAATACACTATAATGACAAGAGGGAATTTTGAGCTTATTAATAAGATGTAAAGACTCCTAAATGTGAAAGGAGATGCATCATTTACATGTTTTCTTATTCCTTTAGATACACCTAAACTTACGAATGAAAATCAGAGAATTGGGACTTTATTTAGGAAAAGTCATATTCTGATCTAAAATGGAGTAGAAAACTAACAAACAAGGAGTAAAGACTCCTAAATGTGGAAGGAGATGAATCATTTACATGTTTTCTTATTCCTTTGGATACAGCATACGGGTCTGCTTAGGTCG
>NW_006256331.1:0-836 GCF_000478725.1 Eutrema salsugineum
CTCTCTTTAGGAAAAGTCATATTCTAATCCAAAACGGCACTATATTGACATTGGGGGATTCTGAGAATAGAAATAGGAAGTAGAGAATCCTAAATGTGGAACGAGATGCATTACTTACATGTTTTCTTATTCCTTTGGATACACCCAATCTCTCCTATGAAAATCAGAAAACTGGACTCTCCTTAGGAAAAGTCATATTTTGATCCAAAATGGCACTATATTGACAAGGGGGAGTTCTAAGAATAGAAATAGGAAGTAGAGAATCCTAAATGTGGAAGGAGATGCATCATTTACATGTTTTCTTATTCATTTGGATACACGCAATCTCTCCTTTGAAAAACAGAAAACTGGGACTCTCTTTAGTAAAAGTCATATTCTGATCTAAAATGGCAATATATTGACATTGGGGGCTTCTGAGAATAGAAATAGGAAATAGAGAATCCTATATGTGGAAGGAGATGCATCACTTACATGTTTTCTTATTCTTTTGGATACATCCAATCTCTCCTATGAAAATCAGAAAACTGGACTCTCGTTAGGAAAAGGCATATTTTTGATCCAAAATGGCAGTATATTGACAAGGGGGAGATCTGAGAATAGAAATAGGAAGTAGAGAATCCTAAATGTGGAAGGAGATGCATCATTTACATGTTTTTCTCATTCATTTGGATACACCCCAATCTCTCCTATGAAAAACTGAAAACTGGACTCTGATTAGGAAAAGTCATATTCTGATCCAAAATGGCACTATATTGACATTGGGGGCTTCTGAGAATAGAAATAGGAAGTAGAGAATCCTAAATGTGGAAGGAGATGCATCATTACATGTTTTCTTA
>NW_006256331.1:5900-7239 GCF_000478725.1 Eutrema salsugineum
TCCTAAATGTGGAAGACGATGCATCATGTACATGTTTCTATTCATTTGGGATACCCGCACTCTCTCCTTTGAAAAACAGAAAACTGGGACTCTCTTTGGTAAAAGTCATATTCTGATCTAAATGGCAAATATATTGCATTGGGGGCTTCTAAGAATAGAAATAGGAAGTAGAGAATCCTATATGTGGAAGGAGATGCATCACTTACATGTTTTCTTATTCCTTGGATACATCCAATCTCTCCTATGAAAATCAGAAAACTGGACTCTCGTTAGGAAAAGTCATATTTTGATCCAAAATGGCACTATATTGACAAAGGGGGAGATCTGAGAATAGAAATAGGAAGTAGAGAATCCTAAATGTGGAAGGAGATGCATCATTTACATGTTTTCTCATTCATTTGGATACACCCAATCTCTCCTATGAAAAACTGAAAGCTGGGACTCTGATTAGGAAAAGTCATATTCTGATCCAAAATTGCACTATATTGACATTAGGGGCTTCTGAGAATAGAAATAGGAAGTAGAGAACCCTAAATGTGGAAGGAGATGCATCAGTTACATGTTTTCTTATTCCTTTGGATACACCCAATCTCTCATATGAAAAACAGAAAACTGAAATTCTCTTTAGGAAAAGTCATAATCTGATGCAAAATGGCACTATATTGACATTGGGGGCTTCTGAGAATAGAAATAGGAAGTACAGAATCCTAAATGTGGAAGGAGATGCATCATTTACATGTTTTCTTATTCCTTTGGATACACCCAATCTCTCCTATGAAAAACAGAAAACTGGGACTCTCTTTAGGAAAAATCATATTCTGATCCAAAATGGCACTATATTGACATTGGGGGATTCTGAGAATAGAAATAGGAAGGAGAAAATCCAAAATGTGGAAGGAGATGCATCACTTACATGTTTTCTTATTCCTTTGGATACACCCAATCTCTCATATGAAAAACAGAAAACTGGGACTCTCTTTAGGAAAAGTCATATTCTGATCCAAAATGGCACTATATTGACATTTGGGGGGGTTCTGAGAATAGAAATAGGGAGTAGAATATCCTAATTGTGGAGAGAGATGCCTCTCTTACGTGTTTTCTTATTCATTTGTACACACCCAATCTCTCCTATGAAAAACAGAAAACTGGGACTCTCTTTAGGAAACATCATATTCTGATCCAACGTGGCACTATATGAGACATTGGGGGTAGTCTGAGAATAGATATACGAAGTTGAGAATTCTAAAGTGTGGGAGGATATGCTCCTTATACGTGTTCTCTTACTCATTTGGTACACACGCAATCTCTCATATGAAACACAGAATACTGAGACTCTCTT
>NW_006256330.1:0-1043 GCF_000478725.1 Eutrema salsugineum
GGAGATGCATCACTTACATGTTTTCTAATTCCTTTCGATACACCCAATCTCTCCTATAAATAACAGAAAACTAGGACTCTCTTTAAGAAAAGTCATATTCTGATCTAAAATGGAACTATATTGACAAGGGGGATTTCTGAGAATAGAAATAACAAGTAGTGAATCCTAAATGTGGAAGGAGATGCATCACTTACATGTTTTCTTATTCCTTTGGATACACCTAATCTCTCCTATGAAAATCAGAAAACTGGGACTCTCTTTAGGCAAAAGTCAGATTCTGATCCCAAATGGAACTATATTGACAAGGGGGAGTTCTGAGATTATAAATAAGAAGTAGAGAATCCTAATTGTGGAAGGAGATGCATCACTTACATGTTTTCTTATTCCTGTCGATTCATCCAATCTCTCCTATGAAAAACAGAAAACTAGGACTCTCTTTAGGAAAAGTCATATTCTGATCTCAAATGGAACTATATTGACAAGGGAAAGTTCTGAGAATAGAAATACGAAGTAGAGAATCCTAAATCTGGAAGGAGATGCATCACTTATATGTTTTCTTATTCCGTTGGATACACACAATCTCTCCTATGAAAATCAGAAAACTGAGACTCTCTTTACGAAAAGTCAGATTCTGATCACAAATGGAACTATATTGACAAGGAGGAGTTCTGATAATAGAAATTAGAAGTAGAGAATCTTAAACGTGGAAGGAGATGCATCAGTTACATGTTTTCTAATTCCTTTCGATACACCCAATCTCTCCTATAAATAACAGAAAACTAGGACTCTCTTTAAGAAAAGTCATATTCTGATCTAAAATGGAACTATATTGACAAGGGGGAGTTCTGAGAATAGAAATAAGAAGTAGTGAATCCTAAATGTGGAAAGGAGATGCATCACTTACATGTTTTCTTATTCCGTTGGATACACACAATCTCTCCTATGAAAATCAGAAAACTGAGACTCTCTTTAAGAAAAGTCAGATTCTGATCCCAAATGGAACTATATTGACAAGAGGAGTTCTGATAATAGAAATTAGAAGT
>NW_006256330.1:2005-3128 GCF_000478725.1 Eutrema salsugineum
AAAAGTCAGATTCTGATCCCAAATGGAACTATATTGACAAGGAGGAGTTCTGATAATAGAAATTAGAAGTAGAGAATCTTAAACGTGGAAGGAGATGCATCAGTTACATGTTTTCTAATTCCTTTCGATACACCCAATCTCTCCTATGAATAACAGAAAACTAGGACTCTCTTTAAGAAAAGTCATATTCTGATCTAAAATGGAACTATATTGACAAGGGGGAGTTCTGAGAATAGAAATCAGAAGTAGTGAATCCTAAATGTGGAAGGAGATGCATCACTTACATGTTTTCTTATTCCGTTGGATACACACAATCTCTCCTATGAAAATCAGAAAACTGAGACTCTCTTTACGAAAAGTCAGATTCTGATCCCAAATGGAACTATATTGACAAGGAGGAGTTCTGATAATAGAAATTAGAAGTAGAGAATCATAAACGTGGAAGGAGATGCATCACTTACATGTTTTCTAATTCCGTATCGATACACCCAATCTCTCCTATGAATAACAGAAAACTAGGACTCTCTTTAAGAAAAGTCATATTCTGATCTAAAATGGAACTATATTGTCAAGGGGGAGTTCTGAGAATAGAAATAACAAGTAGTGAATCCTAAATGTGGAAGGAGATGTGTCACTTACATGTTTTCTTATTCCGTAGGATACACACAATCTCTCCTATGAAAATCAGAAAACTGAGACTCTCTTGACGAAAAGTCATATTCTGATCCCAAATGGAACTATATTGACAAGGGGGAGTTCTGATAATAGAAATAGGAAGTAGAGAATCCTAAACGTGGAAGTAGATGCATCACTTACATGTTTTCTTATTCCTTTGGATACACCCAATCTCTCCTATGAAAATCAGAAAACTGGGACTCTCTTTAGGCAAAAGTCAGATTCTGATCCCATTGACAAGGGGGAGTTCTGAGATTATAAATAAGAAGTAGAGAATCCTAATTGTGGAAGGAGATGCATCACTTACTTCTTTTCTTATTCCTTTGGATACACTCAGTCTCTCCTATGAATAACAGGAAACTAGGACTCTCTTTAAGAAAAGTCATATTCTGATCTAAAATGGAACTATATTGACAAGGGGGAGTTCTGAGAATAGAAATAAGAAGTC
>NW_006256329.1:0-13630 GCF_000478725.1 Eutrema salsugineum
GCTACATCTATGGGATCCATCTTCAAAATCCTGAAGAATGCAGTGACTGCCAACAAAAACAGAAAAGATAAGATAGAAGAGTTCAACAAAGTAGTTTGAAGTCTACCTCAACGAATCACCTTAGCTAAAGCTTGCAAGGATTACATGATTGGTCACTTATTTTGTGAAAGTAAAGAGGCTATTCCAGAGATAAAAGATCTTTTTACCCATGCCAAAGAAGGGAAACGAATTCGAACTCTGCACAAAATCCAAGACCAAGGTCAATTTTTTTTTTTTTTTTTTTTTATCTCTTGTGGTATTAGAGAAGAATGATTTACCAATGTTCTTTGTGATTCTGGAGCTTGTCTCAACATTATGTCCAAATCAACTGCTTTGAGGCTTGGTATTAAGCACATTCACAGGACTAGAATGAAGATAAGCCTTGCTGATGAATCATGTGCAACACCAATAGGAGTAGCATATGACATTCGCTTGAGAATTGTAGATTGCATTGTCCTTGTTGACTTCTACATTGTCAAGACCAAAGATGAATCAAATCAAGTTACCCTTGGATGGTCTTTTCTAGCAACTGCTGAAGCCATCATGGATTGGCCAAATCGGAGAGTTTCTTTTGCCATGGACAAGGACACCTTCTTTGCTGTCCCTTTCAAGAGCAAAGGAAGAAAACGCCCAAAGACAAATACTTTTGAAGTATAGGAACTTTGGAGTGATGAAGAACCTGCTAGAGAGAACAAGAAGATCTCGAAAAAGACTTGCCTTAGGAAAAGATCTTTACTAGACTAAGCTAGTCTTTTTTCCAAAAGGTTAGCTAAGGACTATAAAAAAAAGCGCTTGAAGGGAGGCAACCCATTTTTAGGTATCTATCTATTAAGTTTTCCGTTCTTTTTCTATTGATGTTTTGCTTTTATCTTATTACAGGCCTTAGTATGCGATAAAAACAAAAAAAACGGTGCTACCGTGGCCGCGACACATCCACCCGCAGCCGATCACCTTGGCCAAGCTTGGCCAATTTACTTCTACCTTGACCAAATCAATCCCCATTCAGCCAAATATCACTTCCACCTCAACCATTACGCATCATTCACCACCATATCACCTCCATTACTATTCCACAATCCATCTATTGATAGACAAGACTTTTTAGGGTCTCAGGGCTATCAATCCCCTTGTCAAAGTAGCACAAAGAGGTTAATCAATCCAAGGATGTGGTGATAGACACTAAGCTATATGATCAAGTTCTTAATTCAAGCAAACAAGATTGGGTTTTGGTTAACTAATGACAACTAACAAACTTAAACAGGTTTAAAGACTAATGACAATGACTAATCAAGAACTAAGCAATGACAAAGGATGTGAATATGATATGATGGAGGCATGAGATTCTAGACATGATAGTTGGTTAGGGTGCTTTGGTGCTAAACTAGAAATGCTAATGACAATGATGAGACATGATTCAAATGATTAAGAACTCAAATTTAGGTTAATCCTCTCATGAAGATATTAACCCCTATACTAATCCATTTTTCAAACCAAATTCCCATTTGTGAAACATGAATCAATATGCATTAACAAATCATTCCCATGATGAAAAATTACTTAAACCTCTAACACAACTCTTTCAGGAATTTCATCAAACACTTTTGGTGCATGAAATTCCCAGAATCTAGATCTCAAGTGATTATCAAGGATCTAGCATAGAGAACAGCTGTTTAGAGAGATGAATCAATGAATCTAGCCCTAAGCACTCCTAATCTAACACTTTAGCACCCTAACCTACACATCTAGAACCTCATTAAAGTGACTACTCACTAATCATATTAATCTCTCTTAAACCTTTACAAGTTGAGTAGATTAGCATGATTAATGATGAGTAATGGAGATGGAGATGATAGATTCCAAAGAAAACAGCTTTAAACACCCAGATCTCCTTAAACTCTCTTGATTAAACACTCAAATATAGATTTTTCTCTTCTTAATGGAGTCTTTTTCACAAAAGAGGCAAGAGACAAAGGGAATAAAACTTAGTTCTCTCCCAAAAAACCCTAAAAAGTATTTATACTTCCTTAAAAACGAACCGGGTCAGCCCGGAACAAACCGGGTCCTGACCCGGCTTTAATGGATAAAGTGGGAATTACTGCGGGTCGGTCCAGCATGTCCCAGGTCGCACACCTAAGTCGCAGTAGATGAAGACTTGTCTTGTGAAGCCTGAATCGCCCTGTCTTGGCCGCACGCCTAAGTAGGAGTGTTTTGCGAGTGTTGCTGCGGCTTGGTCTCCTTCCTCTCCGACTCGCAGGGCTAAGGCGGTTTCTGGGGAATGTACAAACTGTGCGGGTTGGTCTCTATTGCACCCAGGTCGCAGGCTCAAGTCGGAGTGATTTGCGAGTGATCGTGCGGCATAGTTCCAGGCGCAGCTAACTCGCATGCCTAAGTCGCACGATTGTGGACTTAGCATTTCTCTTGCTCTTGAGCTTCAGACCTCTTCCAGTGATAGTTTACCCGCACATATCAACTCGCAGCATCAGCATTCAGGTGTTCATCTTCAGGCCTGCGGGTTAACCAAGTCGCAAGACCATCTCGCAGCATCCAGAGCAGCTTAGACCACTTCGCATTCCGGAGAGTGTAACTCCTATGAGACTTGTCCGAATTGAATGATTTCGATTGCAGAAGACAGAGGACTCATTTATCTCCAACTTTGGTGAAGGAAGCTTCGGTGCTTGGGAAGTGTAAGGCTTCCTGGAGGGCACATCTTTGCAGTGCATGTACACGACCAGAGAGAGGCTTCTAGACATGTGTCCATTCCGGAGACCGTATCTTTCTGCTCATAGATCCGAATTGAATGCTCTTGGACGTTCTGGAAAGAAGACTCAAATGTCTCTGGTTCTGATGAAGGACCCGGAAACTAAATCGGCCTGGAAGTGCACCGTCATTCGCATCCTTTAGGACTGATCTGCTCGGTCCGGAATACCTGCGAGACTGGGGTTCCTTCCGACAAGCTTATCTCTCTGCTCACGCGTCCGAATTCCACGATTCCACTTGCTAAGAGACCGTGATGCAATGCTCTCCATCTTCTATGAAGCACCCGCCGTCTGAATCGGACCGGAAGGCTCCCCGGACAGGCGATTTCTGAAACATGTTTGCACCCGGAGATTTTGGCCGATACACTTCACTCGCGGTACGTGTTTTGGTCGACAAAGTTCACCCGCGGTACGTGAAAATGGTCGACAAAACCTTCCTAGCCAGCGAGAATGGCCGATAACCTCCATAGACCCAAGTTTTCCACTTTTTCAAGCTTTGCTCACCATTCCACCTCCTGGATTCGTCTTTTCAGCTCCATATTCACCTGATAGACACTCAAAACATGCAAAGACTCATTGGGACCTAATGCATTCTCCTAAGTCCTAAAACAAACCCTAAGGACCTAAAATGCATGAAATAAAACATGATTTGGAATGATTTATGCAACCTAAATGATGCAAATTATGAACATATCAACTCCCCCACACTTGTCATTTGCTTGTCCTCAAGCAAAAAGAGCAAATGAGAGAAAGAGGTTGTATGCAATGGGAGTTCACATTTTCTTTTTGAGAGAAGTGATCACAATGAGAATTCAAGTTCATGCTCAATTATGCAATGCAAAGTCATACTCAGATATATATCAACTCAGCAAGGAATCTCCACAAGTTCACCTCTCTCTCAACTCTTTCACATTCATTAAGCTTTTATCAGGTGGATCTCATGATGCAAGGTTTAAACAAGCTGGCTTGGCTAGGGAGAGGCTATGAGATTAAAATGATCTCATCAGTGTTCAAGTGGGTTAAATGCAGCAAAGGGATCTCTCTATGAATGATCAAACTTTGGCAGAATGCTAAAGGTAAAAAGCAACCTATGCATACAAGGGCGAAGACTCATCACACCCCACCCTCTACTCAAAGCTTCCTCACTTGCTCAAAAATCCTCACTTTTCATTCTCATTTTCCTCTCACTAGGGGATTCACTTTTCACTTTTCCTCTCAAGTCTTGGAACTCAAACTTTACACAGCTCTTTTTCTTTTACAACTTCTAGCCTCTTCTTTCTTTCTTAACAAAACATTTGAGCCTTTGGCTTCTTTTCTTCCTTTTTCACTTAGAGACTAGACTCTTTCTTTTCAACAAACCAGAGCTTACTTTCTCAAAACACCAAGACTGACTTCTTTTTCTTTCATTCCCCTAGTTATTTTCACTCTCTCTTTCCCACTCATCTCACCTTTTTCCACTCACCAAAGAGTCTTTTCCCCCACACTTAATCCTCGCCAAAACTCTCAGTTCCTTGATGTTGGAACACAGCACTCAATGAGACTTGCCCTTGTCGCTCTAAACCTAACACTTTCTGCTAAGTTTGATCCAAGGTGGCCTTTCAATTCACACACAAACATTGGCTTAAAAGAAGGATGGGTTCAAGGTATGGGAACTGATCCTTGATGTGGATTCAGCTACTTGAGCTAAGGAAAAGAGTGGTGAAAACAGTGGTTCTAGCTCAAGTATGTATATTGGTATCCACAAGCTTTTTTCAAACAATGCATCACAAGATATTTTCAAGTCAGGTTCAAAGTTCCCACTTAATTAGAGTTGAGTTCAATTCAAACTTGCTTCTCAGATTCAAATCATTTCAGACTTTGCAAGCACAGAAAAAGATTCACAAGCATATTCAATTCAAGTTCTCAAAGTGATGTACTCTCTAGAAAACCTATCATTACTCCTTGCAAGATGCAACCTACATGCAAATGCAATCTAGACTCAATCCTAAAAATGAGAATGCAACTACATGATCATTTTTTTTTTGTGTAAAATTTTCAGATTTTTCCATTTTTTTGGTTTTTATATGCACTTAGATGAATATGCAACTAGAATGTGACTCAAGACTCAAAGTGTAAAATAAGAAAATAGAAAACATGATTAGTTAAGGATAAAACTCCTCCCCCACACTTAGATAACACAGTCCCTTGTGTTATAAAAGTATGAGAAAGAAGTGAAACCAAAGCAAACAGGCAAAATGCAAAAGAGAAAGAAAATCTACATGCTATTTACAAGGTTTTGAGTGGTACCTAGTGGCTGTTGAAATCGGACCCCAATGAGTAGGAGGGGTTCGATGTGTGGCCTGACGGTGTTTCCCAAGAATGGTGGCTGGCTTCATCACTTCCGTCGTCAAGATCTACCCAAGTGGTTCCATATGTGACCAAGGCTGTGCAGTTCATGGAACTCTCCCCAACTTCCTCTCTGTTCCTTGGTGAAACCGGTGCTGGAGCTCCACCTTTGCAAGGGTTTTCAAGCTTCTTGATCCTCTTCTTCATCTCCTTGATGCATTTGGCCATCTTGTGGATGGTTTTGTCTTGGTACTTGCACCATTGTTGGAGAATACCAATCTTCTGTTGAGCTCTGAACCCTGAAGTGCCTGGTTCCTCCCAGTTGTAATCATCAAAGTGATATCTGTTTCCACCAAGACGTTTTTGAGGTGGGGGCAGATCATCATCTTGAGCACCAGCTGCACTTGTTGTAGCATCTTCAGCGGTTGCTTTCTTTCCCTTGGAGGCTTCTTCTCTGCAAGCTTGCTTGTATGTGAGGATTGGTGGATCAGTTTGGACATTGTACAGCTCTTCCTTCAGCAAGAAGAAGTGAATGTTCCTTTTAACTTGGACTGTGGTGATGGAGGGATTGGGTAGGAGAACTTGGGCTGGCTCGCTGATGAGTGTCTTGAAGTTGTAGACTACCTTGGTACCCACTCTTCCTTGGAGGAAGCCAATCCTACACAAATGTGCTTCATTAATCAGATCAATCTTTGCCTTGTTCTCCTTGAATCTATACCCCATGGCTTTCAAGATCTTTGTTACCACCCATCCATGGGTCAGCTTTGCATCTTGCTTAGTAGAACCCCACATGCACTTTTTGTAGAACATCAAAGACCTTGCTAATTGAGATGCAAGGCAAAGTGGGTATTCATACCCTTCATAGGGTTCCCCATCTTCATGTGTTGGCATCAGCGGTCTCAGCCCTACACCAAGAAGCATCAGATCTCCCTTGTGAACTCTTCCAACATCAATCTTGAAGTAAAAGCTGTGAGAGAGAATCTTGTGTACATATCTCAGAACTGGGTTCCTTATCCAAGAGGCCTTTGCTGTTCCAGCTGTGTACTTCGCAGAAGCAATTGATCTCCATAGAAGTTGGATCTCATCTTTTCTGAGATTGACCTGGTTGGAGAGAAGTTCATTTCTAGGTGCTGAAAACCCAAAGATCTTATTCAATTCTCTGAATGACACTGAATACTCCTTCCCTTTCACAGTAAACTCCACATGTCCAAGTCCATCTCCTTGAATGATTCTTGAATCCCTTGGGTAGTAAATGAAAGCTTCAAAGGAGGCTAAGAACTCTTGGGACTCTTGCTCATAAGCGATTTCTCTCATCTCCAAAAGTGACTCAACACCCATGTTCCCAAGCAAAGTCTTGACATCTTCATAGAGGCCAATCTTCTTCAGAAAGTCCAAATCAGGGAATCTCCCTTGCTGGATCTCTATCTGCTGAAACTTAGCCAGATAATCAAGTGTTTCTGGTTCAGTTGTCTTGAACTTCTTTGATCCCTCTTCAATGGTGCCTTGGGAACCACCAGCTGAGCTGCTGGAGTCACTTTCAGTCTGTTCACTCTCAGATATCACAGCCAACTGTTTCCCCTTTTTCTTGGAGCCAGAAGCAACCACCAAAGCTCTTCCTTCAGGCCTTGTCCTTTTTGGCGCTGGATCACACTTTCCTTGCTTTGTGGTATTCTTTGCACCCTGACCTTTGTCTCTTGGCTTTGAAGTTCCTGAGACCAAACCTTTGCCTTTTGATGCAGGGCCCTTCTTCTTGGCCAAAGAGTTGGTTCTTTCAGTCATCTGCCAAGAGATTCCCAAAAATATTGTTAGTACAAGGTTAAGCCGCACAAAAGTCTTCAAAATTTTGAAAAAAAAAAAAAAAAAATTGTTGCAAGAATCGATATCAACAGCACATGGACAAGTTTCTCAAGCCAAGAATCAATCAAATAAATTCATAGCAATGCAAAAACAAGTGTGCAAAGCAGGGACTCAGCAAGAAACCAATTCATCTCTTTAAAAAGAAAATCGATTTCTTTCATGAATTACTTGCAACAATTTTCAAAATTCAAGCTCTGTTTTCCAAGAATATCTATCACCCTAGCATTTATAAAAGTAATCCCAAGGTCTAAAACAACCTATCAGAATCGATTCCACACCTTAAAGTTCAAAAATCACCATTGAAGAACATGGAAAGAGATGAGTTTTAACAGGATGAAATACCTTGGGATTAAGATGCAACGAGTTCAAAATGCAATCAGGATGATGTTAACAACTCAAAAACGAGCTCAGAGCTCTTTGAATCAACAATTTTGGTGGAGAAATGAGAGAGATATGGTGAAAACAATGGAGAGAAATGAGAGAGAGAGTTGCAAACTCGGGTTTGTAGTGAGGAAGAGAGAGTGTGGGGTAGAGTCAAGCCTTTGGACTGGTGGTCAATAGATCTATTTTGACCAGTCAAGGCTTTGACCCATCCTTTTCTCATTGACCGGCCTCCTTTCTCTCTTTTGTGCGTCCGGGAACTGTTGGGATCGAGCCGTGTGACCGTCTTGGTGTAAAACCGGAAATAATTTTGTGCGACCTGGTCATCCTCTGTCTAACCCGCACAACCATCCCGCAGCATTTGGTACTTAGGCATTCTAGCCGTTCCTCTTTTTGCTGCGACTTGGTTTCTTATGCTTCTAGGTCGCACGCCCACGCCGCAGGGTTTTGTCACTTAGGCTCCTTAGCCGTTCTCTTCATGCTGCGACCTAACCTTCCTCTTTCCAGGTCGCACGACCATCTCGGAGTGAATTGCGAATGATCGTGCGACTTAGCCTTCTTGGGTTTCAAGCCGCAGCATCAGGTCGCACAGGTTTGGACTTAGGCGTTTTGGACTCCTCCTGTTTAGTGCGGCCTGGCCTTCCTCTTTCCAGGTCGCACGACCATCTCAGAGTAGATTGCGAATGATCGTGCGACTTAGTCTCCCAGGGTTTTAGGCCGCAGCACCAGGTCGCACAGTTTTGGACTTAGAACCTTCGGCCTTCTTCTTTCTGGTGCGGCTCAGCGTCTACGCTTCTAGGTCGCACGCCCAAGCCGGAGTAAATTCCGAACCTTGCTGCGGCCTGGCTCCCTTTCTTCTGACCCGCACTCCTATCCCGCAGTAAATGGGACTTAAACATTTCTCTGGCCTTAAACACTTCTCTCAGCTCTCTCACATGCTTCTTTCCATTCATCACTAAGCTATGTCCTCCAAAGATCACCTAGTACCTGAGACCAACTCACAAAACCCATCAAAAAGTTCTAAAACATAAGAGAAAAGAGAAGAAATCAGAAGAACTATGTACAAAGATAAGCTTGGGGTGTCTCCCAAGAGCACTTTGTTTAAAGTCTCTAAGTTTGACTTTGAGAACCTGGTTAACAGGCTGGTGGATCAAGAAGAGGAACTGTTGTAGCTTCCTCTTTCCCTTGTGAAACTAAGTAATGCTTGATTCTCTGTCCATTCACCACAAATTCCTGACCATTCTTTCCTTCCAAGACAATGGCACCATAAGGCCTCACTTCAAGAACTTTGAAAGGTCCAGACCACCTAGACTTAAGCTTTCCTGGAAACAACTTAAGTCTGGAGTTGAAAAGCAAGACCAAATCCCCACACTTGAACTCTCTCTTTAAAATCTTTTGGTCATGCAGGACTTTGGTCTTCTCCTTATAGATCTTTGAGCTTTCAAAAGCCTCAAGCCTAATCTCCTCAAGTTCATGGAGTTGCATGATCCTTTTTTCTTGAGCTGTCTTGATATCAAAGTTTAGAAACTTCACAGCCCACATAGCTTTGTACTCCAACTCAACAGGAAGGTGGCAGCTCTTCCCATATAGCAGACTGAATGGTGATGTTCCAATTGGAGTTTTAAAGGCAGTCCTGTAAGCCCATAATGCATCATCTAGCCTTTTGCTCCAATCTCTTCTGCTTGAGCTAACAGTCCTCTCCAGAATGGCCTTGATCTGTCTATTGGATACTTCAACCTGGCCACTAGTTTGAGGATGATATGGAGTAGCTATCTTGTGTTTAACTACATGCTTTCTCAATAAACCTTCTAGAGTCTTGTTCACAAAATGGGATCCTCCATCAGAGATGACAACCCTTGGAACTCCAAACCTTGGAAAGATGATGTTCTTGAACAGCCTCACTACAACCTTGGAATCATTGGTAGGGGAAGCAATGGCCTCAACCCATTTGGACACATAGTCCACAGCAACAAGTATGTATTGATTTCCATAGGATGAAATGAAAGGTCCCATAAAGTCAATCCCCCAGCAATCAAAGATCTCAACCTCTAGAATGGGGTTTTGAGGCATCTCACTTCTCTTAGATATGTTCCCATGCCTCTGACAGGCATCACATGCTGCAACCACCAACTGGGCACCTTTGAACATTGTAGGCCACCAGAACCCACTTTGAAGAACCTTTGCTACAGTTTTGAATGCCCCCATGTGACCTCCAAAAGCAGAACCATGACATTCCTGCAACACAGGTTGCATCTCCTCTTCAGCAAGACACCTTCTGTATAGCTGATCCTTGTTCAGAACATAGAGGTAGGGCTCATCCCAATAGTATCTCTGGACATCTCTGAAGAACTTTTTCCTCTTGTAAGCATCCAATTCAGGAGGCTCCACCCCACATGCAAGATAGTTCACTATATCTGCAAACCAAGGCATCCTCCTTTCTTGAATGCTCTCTACTTCCTCAAAATCCAAGTATGAATGGAGCACCATCAGAGACTCTTCAGGCAAAGCATCATCTATGGGGACTTTTTCTTCAATCCTCAGCCTTGAGAGATGGTCTGCAGCACCATTCTCAATCCCCTTTTTATCAAGCACCTCCATATCAAACTCTTGGAGCAATAGAACCCATCTCAACAGCCTTGGTTTGGCATCTTTCTTGGTCATCAAGTACCTGAGGGCTGCATGATCAGTATACACAATGACCTTTGATCCCACCAGGTAGCTTCTGAACTTATCAAAGGCAAAAACTATTGCCAGCATTTCCTTTTCAGTTGTAGCATACTTCTCTTGGGCAGAGTCAAGTGTTCTACTGGCATAGTAGATCACATGCAACTTCTTGTCTTTCTTTTGTCCAAGTACTGCTCCAACAGCAAAGTCAGAAGCATCTGTCATGACCTCAAAAGGTAGGGACCAGTCTGGTGCCTGAACTATTGGTGCACTAACCAATGCCTCCTTGATCAACTTAAAGGCTTCTTCACATTCAGCATCAAAGGTGAAATCTACTTCCTTACACAACAGTCTTGTTAAGGGCCTGGCAATCCTTGAGAAGTCCTTTATGAATCTTCTATAAAACCCTGCATGACCCAGGAAGCTCCTTATCCCTTTAACAGAAGTGGGGGTTTGCAGATTTACCATCACTTCCACCTTTGCCTTATCAACCTCAATGCCCTTTTCAGAGATCTTGTGCCCAAGAACTATCCCTTCTTGCACCATGAAATGACACTTCTCCCAGTTCAGCACCAAGTTGTGTTGCTCACATCTCTCCAACACCTGTGTCAAATTAGAGAGACAATCCGAGAAGGAGGAGCCATAGACACTAAAGTCATCCATGAACACCTCAACTTTCTCTTCAATAATGTTAGAGAAAATGTGCATCATACATCTTTGAAAAGTGGCCGGTGCATTACATAAACCGAAAGGCATTCTCCTATAAGCGTAAGTGCCATAAGGGCATGTGAATGTTGTTTTCTCTTGATCTCTTGGATCTATGGGAATTTGGAAAAATCCAGAGTACCCATCGAGAAAACAAAAATAAGGATGATTAGCTAACCTTTCAAGCATTTGATCAATGAATGGTAAAGGAAAATGATCTTTTCTAGAAGCAGAATTCAATTTCCTATAGTCAATGCACATGCGATGGCCAGTTATTGTTCTTGAGCTATGAGTTCATCCTTATCGTTTTTCACCACTGTGATCCCACCTTTCTTGGGTACAACATGAACAGGAGACACCCATCTTGAGTCAGAGATTGGGTAAATTATCCCTGCCTCAAGAAGCTTTAGTATCTCCTTCTTAACCACTTCCCTAAGGTTGGGGTTAAGTCTACGTTGGTGCTCAATAGAGGACATAGATTGGTCCTCTAGGTGGATCCTATGGGTGCAGATGTCAGGAGAGATCCCTCTAATATCAGCCAAAGAATACCCTATGGCTCTCCTGAACTTTCTTATTTCATTCAGCAATGCACTCTCTTGGTCCTCTAATAGGCTATCATTGATGATGACAGGATATGTGGAGTTTAGTCCTAAGAAAGCATACCTGAGCCCTGTTGGTAGAGGTTTGAGCTCAACAGAGGGTGCAACAGCCTCATTCCAGTCCTGGTCCAAGCTGCTTTGGCTGGTGACTGATTCTTGGATTGCCAAAACCTCACTGCCATTCTGTTCCAGCTCCACAAACCTTGTCTCAGGACCCAGCTCTCTTGCATTGTCCAGATACAGCTTATACCCTTTACTTGCTTCAGCCAAGAGCCCATTGTCTCCTTGTTCTTGAGTTAGAGTAGCTTGAAGAGGATCCTCAGTGTTCAGCTCCTCAAGCAACTCATCAGCCAACTGATCCATTGTCTCTACATAGAAACATTGACCTTCAATGGTGGGCTTCTTCATCATCTCATTCACATCAAACTTGAGCTTTTCAGACCCAAGTTGAAGCTCTATTATCCCACCTCTCACATCAATAATAGCTCCTGCAGTGGCTAAGAATGGTCTGCCCAAGATAAGAGGATCTACTGGCTCTTCATCCATCTCCAGCACAACAAAATCTGTTGGAACCTCAAAACCACCTATCTTGACAGGTAGATCTTCCAACATACCAACAGGCAATCTAACTGATCTATCTGCAAGGATTAGAGAAATCCTTGAAGGTTTGAAAACTCTAAAGCCCAACTTCTTAGCTATGGAGAATGGCATCAAGCTGACTGATGCTCCTAGATCACAAAGACATCCAGAGAATAGAAGAGGTCCAATGGCACAAGGGAGTGTGAAGCTCCCTGGATCAGTTAACTTCCTTGGAATGGACTTCTTCTGAATGATAGCACTGCATTCATGACTTAGTACTACCATGCCTTGAAGCTCTTTTGTCTTGTTCAGAATTGCATCCTTCAAGAACTTCCCCATCTTTGGCATCATTAGGAATGCATCAATGAGAGGCATTGTGAGTGGTGTCTCTTTGAGTGCCTTCTCAAATACAGCTCTTGCCTTGTTCACTAGTTGCTTCTTAAATCTCCCTGGAAATGGGAGCTTGGGTTGGTATGGAGGTGGTGGCACATACTTCTTCTCTGGTTCTGGTTCCTTTGCTACCTCTTTACCCTTTTCTGACCTTGGTTTCTCAGCAACTTGATCATCCTTTAAGGCTGCCTCCCCCTCAGGTTGATCATTGTCCTCAATGATCACATTGTTGTTCTCAATACCAGGTAACTCCTTGCCACTCCTCAGTGTAATGGCCTTGGCATATTCCTTGGGGTTGGGTTCTGGTTTTCCAGGTAGGTGACCTTGGTTCCTTGAGCTTGATGCCTGGTTTTGCTTCAGTTCCTTGATTTCCTGCTGCATAGTCTGTTGACCCTGAAGTAGTTGTTGCAGAATACCAACCATATCTGTACCCATCTGTGGCTGCTGTTGAACCATTGGTGGCTGAAACTGTTGTTGAACCGGCGCCTGCTGTTGGAACTGTGGTGGACCAAACCCTGGTGGTGCCTTTGGCTGCTGTGAAGTGTAACCAGTGCCCTGAAATGGTTGCTGTTGCTGACCAAAACTCTGATTCTGACCAAATTGATTCTTGGGTTGGAATGACCCTTGAAAGTTGTGCTTGGGAACAAAGTTCTTTGGAGCTTGAGAATTGGGATAGACCTGGTCTTGTGGGTTAGCTACATTGGTGTTCCTGTAAGAGAGGTTTGGATTGGCATTACCATACTGATATCTTTGGAACCTCTGATTCCCAATGTAGTTGAGCTCCTCTTGGGTAAGACCTTCTTCACTTATGTTCTCAAAAATTTGAGAAGGTTCCTCATACTCTCCAACAAAATGCATTGGCTTCTGAGTGGTGAATTTCAGCTTGTCCAATTCACTCCTCAACTCCTTAACTTCTCTGGTGAGCCTCTGTTCTGAGCTTGAACCTTCAGACCTATTTGATCTGTCATAGTCTTCACCATAAGTGTCATTGCTCAATGCTAAGTTCTCTACTAGCTCTAAAGCAGCATGTATCTCTTTACCCAGAAAGTTCCCATTGGAAGCAGTATCCAGCTGGTTTCTAATCTTGGGAAGAGCTCCCCTATACAGTGTGCTGAGAAGAGAAGCCTCACTAAACCCAAAGTGTGGGCATTGGTTTGTGTAGCTCCTGAATCTCTCATATGCTTCACCAAAACTTTCATTGCTTTGCTGAGTGAAGCTAGAGATTTGGTTCCTTAGTTTTGCAGTTCTTGAGGTAGAGAAGAACTTAGATAAGAAGGCTTGCTTGCATTGCTCCCAGGTTTGAATGGAGCCTCTTGGAATATCTCTCCCATGATG
>NW_006256328.1:0-692 GCF_000478725.1 Eutrema salsugineum
CCCATTTCTATTATCAGAACCCCCCCCTGTCAATATAGTTCCATTTTGGATCAGAATATGACTTTTTCTAATTAGAGTCCAGTTTTCCGATTTTTATAGGAGAGATTGGGTATACCCATAGGAATAAGAAAACATAGAAATTATGCATCTCCTTCCACATTTAGCATTCTCTACTTCCTATTTCTATTTTCAGAACCCTCCCTTGTCAATAAAGTGCAATTTTGGATCAGAATATGACTTTTCCTAAAGAGAGTCCCAGTTTCTGTTTTTCATAGGAGAGATTGGGTGTATCCAAAGGAATAAGAAAACATGGAAGTGATGCATCTCCTTCCACATTTAGGATTCTCTACTTCCTATTTCTATTCTCAGAACTCCCCCTTGTCGATATAGTGCCATTTTGGATCAGAATATGACTTTTTGTAAGGAGAGTCCAGGTTTCTGATTTTCATAGGAGAGATTGGGGGTATCCACAGGAATAAAAAAACATGTAAGTGATGTATCTCCTTCCACATTTAGGATTCTCTACTTTCTATTTCTATTCTCAAAAGCCCCCAATGTCAATATAGTGCCATTTTGGATCCGAATATGACTTTTCCTAAAGAGAGTCCCAGTTTTCTGATTTTCATAGGAGAGATTGGGTGTATCCAAAGGAATAAGAAAACATGTAAGTGATGCATCTCCTTCCACATTTA
>NW_006256328.1:1910-3311 GCF_000478725.1 Eutrema salsugineum
CGGTTCCTCGCCTTGCATATTTCTATTCTCAGAACCCCCCAATGTCAATATATTGCCATTTTGGATCAGAATATGACTTTTCCTAAAGAGAGTCCCAGTTTTTTGTTTTTCATAGCAGAGATTGGGTGTATCCAAAGGAATAAGAAAACATGTAAATGATGCATCTCCTTCCACATTTAGGATTCTCTACTTCCTATTTCTATTCTCAGAAGCCCCCAATGTCAATATAGTGCCATTTTGGATCAGAATATGACTTTTCCTAAAGAGAGTCCCAGTTTTCTGTAGATTAGGTGTATCCAAATGAATAAGAATACATGTAAGTGATGCATCTCCTTCCACATTTTGGATTCTCTACTTCCTATTTCTATTCTCAGAAGCCCCCCAATGTCAATATAGTGCCATTTTTTATCAGAATATGACTTTTCCTAAAGAGAGTCCCAGTTTTCTGTTTTTCATAGGAGAGATTGGGTGTATCCAAATGATTAAGAAAACATGTAAATGATGCATCTCCTTCCACATTTAGGATTCTCTACTTCCTATTTCTATTCTCAGAATCCCCCCCCCCAATGTCAATATAGTGCCATTTTGGATCAGAATATGACTTTTCCTAAAGAGAGTCCCAGTTTTCTGTTTTTCATATGAGAGATTGGGTGTATCCAAAGGAATAAGAAAACATGTAAGTGATGCATCTCCTTCCACATTTAGGATTCTCTACTTCCTATTTCTATTCTCATAATCCCCCAATGTCAATATATTGCCATTTTGGATCAGAATATGACTTTTCCGAAAGACAGTCCCAGTTTTCTGTTTTTTATAGGAGAGATTGGGTGTATCCAAATGAATAAGAATACAAGTAAATGATGCATCTCCTTCCACATTTAGGCTTCTCTACTTCCTATTTTTATTCTAAGAATCCCCCCCCCCCAATGTCAAGATAGGACCATTTTGGATCAGAATATGACTTTTCCTAAGGAGAGTCCAGTTTTTTGATTTTCATAGGAGAGATTGGGTGTATCCAAAGGAATAAGAAAACATGTAAGTGATGCATCTCCTTCCGCATTTAGGATTCTGTACTTCCTATTTGTATTCACAGAAGCCCCCAATGTCAATATAGTGCCATTTTGGATCAAAATATGACTTTTCCTAAAGAGAGTCCCAATTTTCTATTTTTCATAGGAGAGATTGGTTGTATCCAAATGAATAAGAAAACATGTAAATGATGCATCTCCTTCCACATTTAGGATTCTCTACTTCCTATTTCTATTCTCAGAACCCCCCCAATGTCAATATAGTGCCATTTTGGATCAGAATATGACTTTTCCTAAAGAGAGTCCCAGTTTTCTGTTTTTCATATGAGAGATTGGGTGTATCCAAAGGAATAAGAAAACATGTAAGTGATGC
>NW_006256327.1:0-1297 GCF_000478725.1 Eutrema salsugineum
ATACGACTTTTCTTAAAAAGAGTCCCAGTTTTCTGACTTTCATAGGAGAGTTTTAGTGTAGCTAAAGAAATAATAAAACAGGTACATCATGTCTATCCTTCCACATTTAGAAGTTTCTATTTGTAAGATTAGAACTCCCTCTTGTCAATATAGTGCCATTTTGGATCAGAATATGACTTTCCTTAAAAAGAGTACTAGTTTTCTGATTTTCCTAGGAGAGTTTTGGTGTAGCTAAAGGAATAAGAAAAAAAGTAAATAATGTGTCCCCTTCGACATTTAGGAGTCTCTTCTTCTTATGTGTATGCTCAGAACTCCCTTTTGTCAATATATTGCCATTTTGGATCAAAATATGACTTTTCTTAAAAAGAGTCCCAGTTTTCTGATTTTGATAGGAGAGTTTCGGTGTAGCTAAAGGAATAATAAAATAGGTACATGATGTCTCTCATTCCACATTTAGGAGTCTCTATTTGTAAGATTAGAACTCCTTCTTGTCAATATAGTGCCATTTTGGATCAGAATATGACTTTCCTTAAAAAGAATACCAGTTTTCTGATTTTCATAGGAGAGTTTTGGTGTAGCTAAAGGAATAAGAAAACAAGTAAATGATGCGTCTCCTTTGACATTTAGGAGTCTCTACTTCTTATTTGTATGCTCAGAACTCCCTCTTGTCAATATTGTGCCATTTTGGATCAGAATATGACTTTACTTAAAAAAAGTTCTAGTTTTCTGATTTTCATAGGAGAGTTTTGGTGTAGCTAAAGGAATAAGATAGAAAGTAAATGATGTGTCTCCTTCGACATTTTGGAGTCTCTATTTCTTATTGGTATGCTCAAAATCCCCTCTTGTCAATATAGTGCCATTTTGGATCAGAATATGACTTTCCTTAAAAAGAGTACCAGTTTTCTGATTTTCATAGGAGAGTTTTGGTGTAGCTAAAGGAATAAGAAAACAAGTAAACGATGCGTCTCCTTTGACATTTAGGAGTCTCTACTTCTTATTTGTATGCTCAGAACTCCCTTTTGTCAATATATTGCCATTTTGGATCAAAATATGACTTTTCTTAAAAAAAGTCCTAGTTTTCTGATTATCATAGGAGAGTTTTGGTGTAGCTAAAGGAATAAGAAAACAAGTAAACGATGCGTCTCCTTTGACATTTAGGAGTCTCTACTTCTTATTTGTATGCTCAGAACTCCCTCTTGTCAATATAGTGCCATTTTGGATCAGAATATGACTTTACTTAAAAAGAGTTCTAGTTTTCTTATTTTCATAGGAGACGTTTTGGTGTAGCTAAAGGAAT
>NW_006256327.1:2231-3001 GCF_000478725.1 Eutrema salsugineum
GTATGCTCAGAACTCCCCTCCTGTCGAATATTGAGCCATTTTGGATCTGAATATGACATTTACTTAAAAAGAGTTCGAGTTTTCTGATTTTCATAGGAGAGTTGAGGTGTAGCTAAAGAAATAAGATAGAAAGTAACTGATGCGTCTCTTTTGACATTTTGGAGTCTGTAGTTTTTATTGGTATGCTCAGAATCCCCTCTTGTCAATATAGTGCCATTTTGGATTAGAATATGACTTTACTTAAAAAGAGACATAGTTTTCTGATTTTCATAGGAGAGTTTTGGTGTAGCTAATGATATAAGTAAACAAGTAAATGATGCATCTCCGTCTACATTTAGTAGTCTCTACTTCTTATTTGTAAGATCATAACTCCCTCTTGTCAATATAGTGCCATTTTGGATCAGAATATGACTTTACTTAAAAAGAGTCCCAGTTTTCTGATTTTCATAGAAGAGTTTTGGTGTAGCTAAAGGAATAAGAAAACAAGTAAATGATGCGTCTTCTTCGACATTTAGGAGTCTCTACTTCTTATGTGTATGCTCAGAACTCCCTTTTGTCAATATAGTGTCATTTTGGATCAAAATATGACTTTTCTTAAAAAGAATCCCAGTTTTCTGACTTTCATAGGAGAGTTTTAGTGTAGCTAAAGGAATAATAAAACAGGTACATCATGTCTATCCTTCCACATTTAGGAGTTTCTATTTGTAAGATTAGAACTCCCTCTTGTCAATATAGTGCCATTTGGATCAGAATATGACTTCCTAAAAAGA
>NW_006256326.1:0-2028 GCF_000478725.1 Eutrema salsugineum
ATCAGAAAATTGGACTTTGTTTAAGAAAAGTCATATTCTGATCCAAAATGGCACTATATTGACAAGAGAGATTTCTGATCTTACAAATAGGAAGTAGAGACTCCTAAATATGGAAGGAGATGCATAATTTACTTGTTTTCTTATTCTTTTAGTTACACCAAAACTCTCTTATGAAAATCAGAAAATTGGGACTTTGTTTAAGAAAAGTCATATTCTGATCCAAAATGACACTATATTGACAAGAGGGAGTTATGAGCTTACAAATAGGACGTAGAGACTCCTAAATATGGAAGGAGATGCATAATTTACTTGGTTTCTTATTCTTTTAGTTACACTAAAACTCTCTTATGAAAATCAGAAAATTAAGACTTTGTTTAAGAAAAGTCATATTCTGATCCAAAATGGCACTATATTGACAATAGGGAGTTATGAGCTTTCAAATAAGAAGTAGAGACTCCTAAATGTGGAATGAGATGCATCATTTACTTGTTTTCTTATTCCTTTAGCTACAATCAGACTCTCCTATGAATATCGGAAAACTGGGACTCTGTCTAAGAAAAGTCAGATTCGGATAAAAATGGCACTATATTGACAAAGAGAGAGTTCTGAGCTTACAACTAAGAAGTAGAGACTGCTAAATATGGAAAGGAGATGCATCATTTACTTGTTTTCTTATTCTTTTAGCTACACTTAACCTCTTCTATGAAATCAGAAAACTGATACTATGTTTATGAAATTTCATATTCTGATCCAAATAGCACTATATGACAGAGAGAGTTCTGATCTTACAAATAGGAAGTAGAGACTCCTAAATGTGGAAGGAGATGCATCATTTACTTGTTTTCTGATTCCTTTAGCTACACTCAGACTCTCCTATGAATATCGGAAAACTGGGACTCTGTCTAAGAAAAGTCATATTCTGATCCAAAATGGTGCTATATTGACAAGATGGAGTTCTGAGCTTACAACTAAGAAGTAAAGACTCCTAAATGTGAAAGGAGATGCATCATTTACTTGTTTTCTTATTCGTTTAGCTACACTTAAACTCTCCTATGAAAATCAGAAAACTGGGACTCTGTTTAAGAAAAGTCATATTCAGATCAAAAATGGCGCTATATTGACAGGATGGAGTTCTTAGCTTACAACTAAGAAGTAAAGACTCCTAAATGTGGAAGGAGATGCATCATTTACTTGTTTTCTTATTCCTTTAGCTACACATAAACTCTCCTATGAAAATCAGAAAACAGAGCCTCTGTTCATGAAAATTAATATTCTGATCTAAAATGGCACTATATTGACAAGAGAGATTTCTGATTTTACAAATAGGAAGTAGAGACTGCTAAATATGGAAGGAGATGCATCAGTTGCTAGTTCTGTGATTCTATTAGTGACTCCAAAGCTCTCTTAGCAAAATCAGAAAATTGGGACTTTGTCTAAGAAAAGTCATATTCTGATCCAAAATGGCACTATATCGACAAGAGGGAGTTATGAGCTTACAACTAAGAAGTAGAGACTCCTAAATATGGAAGGAGATGCATCATGTACTTGTTTTTTTATTCTCTTAGCTACACCTATACTCTCCTATGAAAATCAGAAACCTAGGACTCTGTTTAAGAAAAGTCTTATTGTGATCCAAAATGGCCCTATATAGACAAGAGGGAGTTATGACCTTACAAATAGGAAGTAGAGAATCCTAAAGGTCGAAGGAGAGGCATCATAACTGGTTTTCTTATTCCTTTAGCTACTCTTAAACTCTCCTATGAAAATCAGAAAAATTTGGCCTCTGTTTAAGAAAAGTCATATTCATATAAAAAGAGGCGCTCTGTGACAAGAGGGAGTTTTGAGCTCCCAGCTAAGAAGTAACGTCTTCTTAATGTGGAAGGAGATGCATCATTTACTTGTTTTCTTATTCCTTAAGCTACACTTAAACTCTCCAATGAAAATCAGAAATCTGAAAATCTGTTCATGAAAACTCATATTCTGATCTGAAAATGCGCTATAAAACAAGAGAGGGTTCTGATCTACAAA
>NW_006256325.1:0-890 GCF_000478725.1 Eutrema salsugineum
ATGTGATAAGGAAAATAGAGAGATTAGAAATAAGAAGTAGAGAATCCTAATTGTGGAAGAAGATGCATCACTTACATGTTTTCTTATTCCTTTGGATACACCAATCTCTCCTATGAATAACAAAAAACTAGGACACTCTTTAGGAAGAGTCAGATTCTGATCCCAAATGGAACTATATTGACAAGGGGGAGTTCTGAGATTAGAAATAAGAAGTAGATAATACTAATTGTGGAAGGAGATGCATCACTTACATGTTTTCTTATTCCTTTGGATACACCCAATCTCTCCTATGAAAATCAGAAAACTGGGACTCTCTTTAGGCAAAAGTCAGATTCTGATCCCAAATGGAACTATATTGACAAGGGGGAGTTCTGAGATTATAAATAAGAAGTATAGAATCCTAATTGTGGAAGGGGATGCATAACTTACATGTTTTCTTATTCCTTTGGATACACCCAATCTCTCCTATGAAAATCATAAAATAGGGACTCTCCTTAGGAAAAGTCATATTCTGATCCCAAATGGAACTATATTGACAAGGGGGAGTTCTGATAATAGAAATAGGAAGTAGAGAATCCTAAACGTGGAAGGAGATGCATCACTTACATGTTTTCTTATTCATTTGGATACACCTAATCTCTCCTATGAAAATCATAAAACTGGGACTCTTTTAAGAAAAGTCATATTCTGATCCCAAATGGAACTATATTGACAAAGGGGAGTTCTGAGAATAGAAATAAGAAGTAGGGAATCCTAAACGTGGAAGGAGATGCATCAGTTACATGTTTTCTTATTCCTTTGGATACACCCAATCTCTCCTATGAAAAACAGAAAATTGGGACTCTCCTTATCAAAAGTCATATTCTGATCCCAAATGGAACTATATTGAC
>NW_006256325.1:2152-3277 GCF_000478725.1 Eutrema salsugineum
TCACTTACATGTTTTTTTATTCCTTTCGGATACCACCCAATCTCTCCTATGAAATAACAGAAAACTAGGACTCTCTTTTAAGAAAAGTCATATTCTGATCTAAAATGGAACTATATTGACAGAGGGGGAGTTCCTGAGAATATAAATAAGAAGTAGAGAATCCTAAATGTGGAAGGAGATGCATCACTTACATATTTTCTTATTCCTTTGGATACACCCAATCTCTCCTATGAAAATCAGAAAACTGGGACACTCTTTAGGAAGAGTCAGATTCTGATCTCAAATGGAACTATATTGACAAGGGGGAGTTCTGAGATTAGAAATAAGAAGTAGAGAATCCTAATTGTGGAAGAGAGATGCATCACTTACATGTTTTCTTATTCCTTTGGATACACCAATCTCTCCTATGAATAACAAAAAACTAGGACACTCTTTAGGAAGAGTCAGATTCTGATCCCAAATGGAACTATATTGACAAGGGGGAGTTCTGAGATTAGAAATAAGAAGTAGATAATACTAATTGTGGAAGGAGATGCATCACTTACATGTTTTCTTATTCCTTTGGATACACCCAATCTCTCCTATGAAAATCAGAAAACTGGGACTCTCTTTAGGCAAAAGTCAGATTCTGATCCCAAATGGAACTATATTGACAAGGGGGAGTTCTGAGATTATAAATAAGAAGTATAGAATCCTAATTGTGGAAGGGGATGCATAACTTACATGTTTTCTTATTCCTTTGGATACACCCAATCTCTCCTATGAAAATCATAAAACAGGGACTCTCCTTAGGAAAAGTCATATTCTGATCCCAAATGGAACTATATTGACAAGGGGGAGTTCTGATAATAGAAATAGGAAGTAGAGAATCCTAAACGTGGAAGGAGATGCATCACTTACATGTATTCTTATTCACCCCACCACCTAATCTCTCCTATGAAAATCATAAAACTGGGACTCTTTTAGGAAAAGTCATATTCTGATCCCAAATGGAACTATATTGACAAGGGGGAGTTCTGAGAATAGAAATAAGAAGTAGGGAATCCTAATTGTGGAAGGAGATGCATCACTTACATGTTTTCTTATTCCTTTGGATACACCTAATCTCTCCTATGAAAAACAGAA
>NW_006256324.1:0-1101 GCF_000478725.1 Eutrema salsugineum
TCAGAAAACTGGGACTCTGTCTAAGAAAAGTCAGATTCGGATAAAAAAATGGCACTATATTGACAAGAGGGTGTTCTGAGCTTACAACTAAGAATTAGAGACTGCTAAATGTGGAAGGAGATGCATCATTTAATTGTTTTCTTATTCCATTAGCTACACTTATACTCTCCTATGAAAATCAGAAAACTGAGATTTTGTTTAAGAAAAGTCATATTCTGATCCAAAATGGAATTATATTGAGAAGCGGGAGTTCTGATCTTACAAATAGGAAGTAGAGACTCCTAAATATGGAAGGAGATGCATAATTTACTTGTTTTCTTATTCTTTTAGTTACAACGAAACTCTCTTATGAAAATTAGGAAATTGGGACTTTGTTTAAGAAAAGTCATATTTTGATCCAAAATGGCACTATATTGACAAGAGGGAGTTATGAGCTTACAAATAAGAAGTAGAGACTCCTAAATTTGGAAGGAGATGCATCAATTTAGTTGTTTTCTTATTCCTTTAGCTACACTTAAACTCTCCTATGAAAATCAGAAAACTGTAACTCTGTTTAAGAAAAGTCATATTCAGATCAAAAATAGCGCTATATTGACTAGAGGGAGTTCTGAGCTTGCAACTAAGATGTAAAGACTCCTAAATGTGGAAGGAGATGCATCATTTACTTGTTTTCTTATTCCTTTAGCTACACTTAAACTCTCCTATGAAAAACAGAAAATTGGGACTTTGTTTAAGAAAAGTCATATTCTGATCCAAAATGGCACTATATTGACAAGAGGGAGTTTTGAGCTTACAAATAAGAAGTAGAGACTCCTAAATGTGGAAGGAGATGCATCATTACTTGTTTTCTTATTCCTTAAGCTACACTAAAACTCTCCTATGAAAATCAGAAAACTGTGACTCTATTTAAGAAAAGTCATATTCAGATAAAAAATGGTGCTATATTGACAAGAGGGAGTTCTGCGCTTATAACTAAGAAGTAAAGACTCCTAAATAAGGAAGGAGATGCATCATTTACTTGTTTTCTTATTCCTTTAGCTACACTTAAAATCTCCTATGAAAATCAGAAAACTGGGACTCTGTTTAAGAAAAGTCATATTC
>NW_006256324.1:2126-3002 GCF_000478725.1 Eutrema salsugineum
ACAAGAGGGAGTTCTGAGCTTACAAATAAGATGTAGAGACTCCTAAATGGGATGGAGATGCATAATTTACTGTTTTTCTTATTCTTTTAGTTACACCAAAAGTGTCTTTTGAAAATCAGAAAATTGGGACTTTGTTTAAGAAAAGTCATATTCTGATCCAAAATGGCACTATATTGACAAGAGGGAGTTTTGAGCTTACAAATAAGAAGTAGAGACTCCTAAATGTGTGGAAGGAGATGCATCATTACTTGTTTTCTTATTCCTTAAGCTACACTAAAACTCTCCTATGAAAATCAGAAAACTGTGACTCTATTTAAGAAAAGTGATATTCAGATAAAAAATGGCGCTATATTGACAAGAGGGAGTTCTGAGCTTGCAACTAAGAAGTAAAGACTCCTAAATAAGGAAGGAGATGCATCATTTACTTGTTTTCTTATTCCTTTAGCTACACTTAAACTCTCCTATGAAAATCAGAAAACTGGGACTCTGTTTAAGAAAAGTCATATTCAGATCAAAAATAGCGCTATATTGACTAGAGGGAGTTCTGAGCTTACAACTAAGAAGTAATGACTCCTAAATGTGGAAGGAGATGCATCATTTACTTGTTTTCTTATTCCTTTAGCTACACTTAAACTCTCCTATGAAAAACAGAAAACTGGGACTCTGTTTGAGAAAAATCATATTCTGATCCAAAATGGCATTATATTGACAAGAGGGAGTTATGAGCTTACAAATAAGAAGTAGAGACTCCTAAATGTGGAAGGAGATGCATCAATTTACTTGTTTTCTTATTCCCTTAGCTACACTAAAACTCTCCCATAAAAATCAGAAAACTGGGACTCTGTCTAAGAAAAGTCATACGCAAGGTGGGCGTCC
>NW_006256323.1:0-7978 GCF_000478725.1 Eutrema salsugineum
AAATGGAACTATATTGACAACGGGGACTTCTGAGAATAGAAATAAGAAGTAGAGACTTCTACATGGGGAAGGAGATGCATCATTTACATGTTTTCTTATTCCTTTGGATACACCCAATCTCTGCTATGAAAATCTAAAAACTGGCACTCTCTTTAGGAAAAGTCATATTCTGATCCAAAATGGAACTATATTGACAAGGGGGAGTTCTGAGAAGAGAAATAGGAAGTAGAGAATCCTAAATGTAGAAGGAGATGCATCATTTACATGTTTTCTTATTCATTTGGATACACCCAATCTCTCCTATGAAAATCTAAAAACTGGCACTCTCTTTAGGAAAAATCATATTCTGATACAAAATGGAACTATATTGACAAGGGGGAGTTCTGAGAATAGAAATAGGAAGTAGAGAATCCTAAATGTGGAAAGAGATGTATCACTTACATGTTTTCTTATTCCTCTGGATACACCCAATCTCTCATATGAAAAACAGAAAACTGGGACTCTCTTTAGGAAAAGTCATAATCTGATCCAAAATGGCACTATATTGACATTGGGGGATACTGAGAATAGAAATAGGAAGTAGAGAATCCTAATGTGGAAGGAGATGCATCACTTACATGTTTTCTTATTCCTTTGGATACACCCAATCTCTTTTATGAAAATCAGAAAACTGGACTTTCCTTAGGAAAAGTCATATTTTGATCCAAAATGGCACTATATTGACAAGGGGGACTTCTGAGAATAGAAATAAGAAGTAGAGACTTCTAAATGGGGAAGGAGATGCATCATTTACATGTTTCCTTATTCCTTTGGAAACACCCAATCTTTCCTATGAAAATCTAAAAACTGGCACTCTCTTTAGGAACAGTCATATTCTGATCCAAAGTGGAACTATATTGACAAGGGGGCTTCTGAGAATAGAAATAAGAGGTAGCGAATCCTAAATGTGGAAGGAGATGCATCGTTTACATGTTTTCTTATTCCTCTGCATACACCCAATCTCTCCTATGAAAATCAGAAAACTGGGAATCTCTTTAGGAAAAGTCATATTTATTGAGCTAAGTCCAGAAATGTGTTCCTGGATAAGGCGGCCCATAGACAATAAAGGAAGAGAAGCCCAAGAGTTCAAGAGTTAGGCGCTAGAAGATTTCCCCTTGTCCGTACAAGTGGTCCCGCGCGTGTCTTGGATCAGCGCATATGACCGTTAGGTCAGGTCGCTATCAGCTTGATCCAAGAGAAAACTCGTCTGTAGTAGTCACGTGTAGCCTTATCTCTCTACGAGAATGGAGTCTCTCTTAACCTAGTTTGTAACCTATTTATGTCTCTTTGTAGCCGACAAAATGAAAAAAATGAGAAAGTATTCTTCTCTTTCACAATCTCTTATTCTCTCATATCTCACGCAAACTCTCTCAAGAAACTCTCTTAATATGAAAAATCCAACATGGTATCAGAGCAATGATCTTTAAATCTCTTCCACTTACACTCTAAATCTCGTTCCTTAGTCTCTTAAATCTCTCGTTTCCACCCGGTTACTTATTCTTCATTCTTGTTCTCTTTCTTTCTTGATTCTACACCTCGTTCATCTCTTTTCTTTGTGTTTCTCATGGAGAACACCAAAACGGTTGTTATTCCAGTTACCCTTAAGGGAGTTAACTACCTTTTGTGGTCTAGAACCACTAAGACAGCCCTTTGTGGCCGAGGCCTTTGGAATCATGTCTTGGAAGACAAATCACCAAAGGAAAGCACTCAAGATGAGAAGAAGAGCGAAGAGCTCGTTGCTGAGGAGACCAAGTGGTTCCAAGAAGACCAGACGGTGCTCGGCCTCATCCAGAACTCTCTAGATCCGGCGATTCTTGAAGCTTACTCCTACTGTGAGACGGCTAAAGCTCTGTGGGAAACTCTCAAGAACGTGTACGGCAATGACACAAACTTAAGCCGAGTTTTTGAAGTCAAGAAGGCGATCAATGAGCTCAGCCAAAACGATATGGAATTTACTCAGCACTTTGGGAAGTTTAGATCCTTATGGGCCGAGTTCGAGATGCTCAGGCCAGCTACAACCGATCCCCTGGTGCTTAATGCAAGGCGTGAACAAGATAAGGTCTTTGGCCTATTGCTCACTCTAAACCCGATCTTCAATGACCTTGTTAAGCACATCCTACGTGAAGATAAACTCCCAAGCCTAGAAGAGGTATGCGCTCGCATACAAAAGGAACAAGGTTCGTGTGGACTCTTTGGCGGTAAAGGAGACCTTCCCACAGCCAACAAGGGAGCTTACAAGCCAGAGGACAAGAGACAGTGGACTTGTGACCATTGCAAGAAGAAGGGTCATACCAAAGACAAATGCTGGATCTTGCACCCGCATCTCAAGCCAAGCAAGTTCAAAGATTCCAAAGCTAATGCTGCTCATGAGTACTCGGGTGTCTCAAGTCAAGGTGGCTCATCTAATCCTCAAGAAATCACTGACTATGTGAGGAAAGCCGACTTGGAAGCGGTCATCAAAGCCATTGCCTCCTTAAAGGAGTCTGGTATCACTTTCTTTACTCAAAAGTCTAGTAATGATATTATCATAGACTCAGGTGCTTCACACCATATGATTAGTAATTCAAAATTGCTTAAAGATATTAAACCGGCTTTAGGTAAAGTGATTATTGCGAATGGTGATAAAATTCCTATTGAGGGTATTGGCAACTTGAACTTATTTGAGAAGAACTCTAAAGCATTCTTTATGCCTAAGTTTACATCAAATCTCATGTCTGTTAGAAAAGCTACTCAAGATTTGAATTGTAGAGCCATTTTTGGGCCTAATGATGTTCATTTTCAGGATATTAAGAATGGCAAAGTTCTCGGAAAGGGTGGAGTTAAAGATGAGCTTTATGTTCTTGAAGATTCATCACCAAGCACCCTTGCATCTATCTCGCCTAGTCACTGTTTTTCTGCTAGTTTTAATGCTATTTGGCACGCTAGATTAGGGCATCCCCATTCTCGTGCACTTGAATTAATGTTACCTAAGGTCTGTTTTGATCATTTGAGTTGTGAGGCTTGTATTCTTGGTAAACACTGCAAGAATGTATTTCCAAAATCAACCACTATTTATGAAAAATGCTTTGACTTAGTTCACTCTGATGTTTGGACCTCTCCTTGCATGTCTAGAGATAATAATAAGTACTTTGTGACATTCATAGATGAGAAATCAAAATACACTTGGCTTACTTTACTTCCATCTAAAGACCGTGTGTATGATGCATTTCTCAACTTCCAAAACTATGTTACTAACCATTTTCATGCCAAGATAAAAATTTTAAGGTCAGATAATGGAGGAGAGTACACTAGTCAACGGTTCAGAGAACATTTGACTAAGCATGGCATTTTACATCAAACCAGTTGTCCATACACTCCACAACAAAATGGTGAGGCTGAAAGAAAGAATAGACACCTTATGGAAGTGGCTCGCTCAATGATGTTTCACACTAATGTGCCTAAAAGGTTTTGGGGAGATGCGGTGATGGCAGCTTGCTACCTTATTAATCGAATACCAACACGAGTCTTGCATGACGCTTCTCCTTTCGAGGTACTTAACAAAGCAAAGCCATCAATTGATCACCTAAGAGTATTTGGATGTGTTTGTTTTGTGTTTATACCAGGAGAGCAGAGGAATAAACTCGAAGCTAAGAGCACAAGATGTATCTTCTTGGGCTATTCTATCACGCAAAAGGGTTACAAGTGCTTTGACCCCTCTACAAATAAGACATTTGTGTCTAGAGACGTCAAGTTTTTAGAGCATCAAGGATATTACAGCAACAAGGACTGGGCAAGCCTTAAGGATCTCTCCAACTCACCAGGTGATAGGGCCACTAGCTTACGATTTCTACTGGATCATCTAGGCAATACCACTCCTCTTCAGAGCCAACAAGAACCCTCAGGAGTAAACCAGAGTTCCCCTGCTGATCCTATACCTCAAGCCGCAACTCAATCATCCGATGGAGGGTCTGATCCAATAAAGGTTGACTCGGATCAAGAACAAGATCCAGAGCCAACTTTACACCAAGAAGAGACGCTCTCGGTAGATGATGAGCCTAGTCTTGAGACAAGCGATACGGTGGCTTCAGGCAGCAGCGTTCTACCTCTAAGACGTAGTACAAGACTCAAGAAAGATCCCTCCAATTGGGTAAACACAAGAGTTTACTACAACAACATGGCGGTTGCTCATCCGGCTCAAGTCACTTGTTCGATCGCCCTTATGCCCACAGAACATAGAGTTTTTCTCGGCCAAATTGAGCTTCATGAGATTCCTAGCAGCTATGAAGAAGCTAAGGATAAGGAAGTATGGATTCATGCCATCACAGACGAAAAGGAAGCTATGGAGAGGAACCATACGTGGGACGAAGCAGATTTACCAATCGGAAAGAAAGCTGTCAGCTCTAAATGGGTCTTTACTATTAAGTACAAGAGCAATGGGGATATAGAGAGGCACAAAGCTAGGCTTGTAGCAAGAGGATTTACCCAAACCTATGGAGATGACTATACCGATACCTTTGCCCCTGTAGCCAACCTTAAGACAGTAAGAGTAGTGCTCTCTTTGGCCACTAATCTATCTTGGGAATTGTGGCAGATGGATGTTAAGAATGCATTCTTACAAGGAGAACTTGAGGAGGAGGTCTACATGAAGCCTCCCCCTGGCCTTGAAGACACGGTGACCCCTGGCAAAGTCCTAAGGCTTCGCAAAGCCATCTATGGACTCAAACAGTCCCCACGGGCTTGGTATCACAAGCTAAGTTTCACTCTCAGGGACCATGGTTTCAAGAAATCAGAATCAGATCATACATTGTTCACTCTTCAAAGTCCTCAAGGTATCGTTGTTGTTCTCATCTATGTTGATGATCTAATCATCTCAGGAGACAACAAGGCAGGTATCGAATCCACTAAAGAATTTCTCAAGTCAGTTTTTGATATTAAAGACCTTGGTGAACTCAAATACTTTCTTGGTATAGAAGTGTGCCGCTTTGAGGATGGCCTCTTCTTGTCTCAAAGAAAGTATATTCTGGACCTTTTGAGTGAAACAGGTTACCTTGATGCTAAGCCAGCAAAGACACCACTTGAAGAGGGCTTTCAGGTCGATCGAAAGGGGGAGCACACACATGAGCCGTTCAAAGACATCCTCAAATACCGCAGGCTGGTAGGTAAACTCATCTATTTAACATTAACTAGACCTGATCTTTGCTTTGCTGTGAACCAGGTGAGCCAACATATGCAAAAGCCTACAGTACAGCATTGGAATATGGTGGAACGCATATTGAGATACCTCAAAGGCTCATCAGGACAAGGCATCTGGATGGGAAAGAATGAAAGCACCGAGATAGTTGGCTATTGTGATGCTGATTGGGCTGGAGACAGGAATGATAGAAGATCTACAACCGGATACTGTACTTTCATTGGTGGCAATCTAGTAACTTGGAAGACTAAGAAGCAGAAGGTGGTCTCTTGTTCAAGTGCTGAATCCGAATATAGAGCCATGAAGAAGCTGTCAAACGAACTCACTTGGCTCAAAGCACTCCTCAAAGATCTCAACATTGAGTCCTCAAGTCCCATGACCTTTCATTGTGACAATCAAGCGGCCATACACATCGCCAATAACTCAGTTTTTCATGAAAGAACCAAGCATATTGAGGTAGACTGTCATAAGGTCAGACAGAAGATAGAAGATGGAACCATTCTACCTTGTTACACTCGGAGTGAAGACCAACTAGCTGATATCTTCACCAAAGCTACAAGCCTTAAAGTTTGTGATCGCATATATGGCAAACTTGGGCTTGTAGATATCTCCTTCGCTTGAGCTCCTCCAACTCATGGACGCTATACTCTTTTTCCCTTAGTACAGTTTTATCCCATGAGGTTTTAAGTACTAAGGTTTTTAACGAGGTAGTGCTCCATGAGTCTCCAAGCTTAACCTTCGCTTCCTGTGGTTAAGCTTGAGGGGGAGTATTGAGCTAAGTCCAGAAATGTGTTCCTAGATAAGGCGGCCCATAGACAATAAAGGAAGAGAAGCCCAAGAGTTCAAGAGTTAGGCGCTAGAAGATTTCCCCTTGTCCGTACAAGTGGTCCCGCGCGTGTCTTGGATCAGCGCATATGACCGTTAGGTCAGGTCGCTATCAGCTTGATCCAAGAGAAAACTCGTCTGTAGTAGTCACGTGTAGCCTTATCTCTCTACGAGAATGGAGTCTCTCTTAACCTAGTTTGTAACCTATTTATGTCTCTTTGTAGCCGACAAAATGAATTAATGAGAAAGTATTCTTCTCTTTCACAATCTCTTATTCTCTCATATCTCACGCAAACTCTCTCAAGAAACTCTCTTAATATGAAAAATCCAACAATATTCTGATCCAAAATGGAACTATATTGACAACGGGGACTTTTGTGAATAGAAATAAGAAGTAGAGACTTCTAAATGCGGAAGGAGATGCATCATTTACATGTTTTCTTATTCCTTTGGATACACCCAATCTCTGCTATGAAAATCTAAAAACTGGCACTCTCTTTAGGAAAAGTCATATTCTGATCCAAAATGGAACTATATTGACAAGGGGGAGTTCTGAGAAGAGAAATAGGAAGTAGAGAATCCTAAATGTAGAAGGAGATGCATCATTTACATGTTTTCTTATTCATTTGGATACACCCAATCTCTCCTATGAAAATCTAAAAACTGGCACTCTCTTTAGGAAAAATCATATACACCCAATCCCTCCTATGAAAATCTAAAAACTGGCACTCTCTTTAGGAAAAGTCATATTCTGAACCAAATTGGCATGATAATGACAAGGGGGCGTTGTAAGACTAGAAACAAGAGGTAGAGAGTCCTATATGTGGAAGGAGATGCATCATTTACTTGTTTTCTTATTCCTTTAGATACACCTCAAATCTCCTATGAAAATAAAAAACTAGGACTCTTTTTACTAAAAGTCATATTCTGATCCAAATTGGCATGATAATGACAAGGGGGCGTTGTGAGACTAGAAACAAGAGGTAGAGAGTCCTAAATGTGGATAGAGATGCATCATTTACTTGAATTCTTATTCCTTTAAATACACACCTCAAATCTCCTATAAAAATCAGAAAACTGGGACTCTTTTTACTAAAAGTCATATTCTGAACCAAATTGGCATGATAATGACAAGGGGGCGTTGTGACACTAGAAACAAGAGGTAGAGAGACCTAAATGAGGAAGGAGATGCATCATTTATTTGTTTTCTTATTCCTTTAGATACTCCACAAATCTCCAATGAAAATCAGAAAAAAGGGATTCTTTTTACTAAAAGTCATATTCCGATCCAAATTGGCATGATAAAGACAAGGGGACGTTGTGAGACTAGAAACAAGAGGTAGAGAGTCCTAAATGAGGAAGGATATGCATCATTTACTTGTGTTCTTATTCCTTTAGATACACCTCAAATCTCCTATGAAAATCAGAAAACTGGAACTCTTTTTACTAAAAGTCATATTCTAAACAAAATTGGCATGATAATGACAAGGGGGCATTGTGAGTCTAGAAACAAGAGGTAGAGAGTCCTAAATGTGGATAGAGATGCATCATTTACTTGAATTCTTATTCCTTTAAATACACACCTCAGATCTCCTATAAAAATCAGAAAACTGGCACTCTTTTTACTAAAAGTCGTATTCTGATCCAAATCGGCATGATAATGACAAGGGGGCGTTGTGAGACTAGAAACAAGAGGTAGAGAGTCCTAAATGTGGATAGAGATGCATCATTTACTTGAATTCTTATTCCTTTAAATACACACCTCAAATCTCCTATAAAAATCAGAAAACTGGAACTCTTTTTACTAAAAGTCATATTCTGAACCAAATTGGCATGATAATGACAAGGGGGCGTTGTGACACTAGAAACAAGAGGTAGAGAGACCTAAATGAGGAAGGATATGCATCATTTACTTGTTTTCTTATTCCTTTAGATACACCTCAA
>NW_006256323.1:8587-12747 GCF_000478725.1 Eutrema salsugineum
CAAGAGGTAGAGAGTCCTAAATGTGGAAGGAGATGCATCATTTACTTGTTTCTAATTCCGTTAGATACACCTCAAATCTCCTATGAAAATCAGAAAACAAGGACTCTTTTTACTAAAAGTCATGTTCTGAACCAAATTGGCATGATAATGACAAGGGGGCGTTGTGAGACTAGAAACAAGAGGTAGAGAGTCCTAAATGTGGAAAGAGATGCATCATTTACTTGTTTTCTTATTCCTTTAGATACACCTCAAATCTCCTATGAAAATCAGTAAACTCGAACTCTTTTTACTAAAAAGTCATATTCTGAACCAAATTCGCATGATAATGACAGGGGGGCATTGTGAGACTAGAAACAAGAGGTAGAGAGTCCTAAATGAGGAAGGTAGATGCATTATTTACTTGTTTTCTTATTCCTTTAAATACACCTCATATCTCTTATGAAAATCAGAAAACTGGGACTCTTTTTACTAAAAGTCGTATTCTGATCCAAATCGGCATGATAATGACAAGGGGGCGTTGTGAGACTAGAAACAAGAGGTAGAGAGTCCTAAATGTGGAAGGAGATGCATCATTTACTTGTTTCTTATTCCTTAAGATACACCTCAAATCTTATATGAAAATCAGAAAACTGGAACTCTTTTTACTAAAACTCATATTCTGAACCAAATTGGCATGATAATGACAAGGGGGCGTTGTAAGACTAGAAACAAGAGGTAGAGAGTCCTATATGTGGAAGGAGATGCATCATTTACTTGTTTTCTTATTCCTTTAGATACACCTCAAATCTCCTATGAAAATAAAAAACTAGGACTCTTTTTACTAAAAGTCATATTCTGATCCAAATTGGCATGATAATGACAAGGGGGCGTTGTGAGACTAGAAACAAGAGGTAGAGAGTCCTAAATGTGGATAGAGATGCATCATTTACTTGAATTCTTATTCCTTTAAATACACACCTCAAATCTCCTATAAAAATCAGAAAACTGGGACTCTTTTTACTAAAAGTCATATTCTGAACCAAATTGGCATGATAATGACAAGGGGGCGTTGTGACACTAGAAACAAGAGGTAGATAGACCTAAATGAGGAAGGAGATGCATCATTTATTTGTTTTCTTATTCCTTTAGATACTCCACAAATCTCCAATGAAAATCAGAAAAAAGGGATTCTTTTTACTAAAAGTCATATTCCGATCCAAATTGGCATGATAAAGACAAGGGGACGTTGTGAGACTAGAAACAAGAGGTAGAGAGTCCTAAATGAGGAAGGATATGCATCATTTACTTGTGTTCTTATTCCTTTAGATACACCTCAAATCTCCTATGAAAATCAGAAAACTGGAACTCTTTTTACTAAAAGTCATATTCTAAACAAAATTGGCATGATAATGACAAGGGGGCATTGTGAGTCTAGAAACAAGAGGTAGAGAGTCCTAAATGTGGATAGAGATGCATCATTTACTTGAATTCTTATTCCTTTAAATACACACCTCAAATCTCCTATAAAAATCAGAAAACTGGCACTCTTTTTACTAAAAGTCGTATTCTGATCCAAATCGGCATGATAATGACAAGGGGGCGTTGTGAGACTAGAAACAAGAGGTAGAGATTCCTAAATGTGGAAGGAGATGCATCATTTACTTGTTTCTAATTCCTTAAGATACACCTTAAATCTTCTATGAAAATCACAAATTTGGAACTCTTTTTACTAAAACTCATATTCTGAACCAAATTGGCATGATGATGACAAGGGGGCGTTGTGAGACTAGAAACAAGAGGTAGAGAGTCCTAAATGTGGAAGGAGATGCATCATTTACTTGTTTTCTATTCCTTTAGATACACCTCAAATCTCCTATGAAATCAGAAAACTGGGACTCTTTTTACTAAAAGTCATATTCTGAACCAAATTGGCATGATAATGACAAGGGGGCGTTGTGACACTAGAAACAAGAGGTAGAGAGACCTAAATGAGGAAGGAGATGCATCATTTATTTGTTTTCTTATTCCTTTAGATACTCCACAAATCTCCAATGAAAATCAGAAAAAAGGGATTCTTTTTACTAAAAGTCATATTCCGATCCAAATTGCCGAGTTAATCTTCCTTGCGACGTTGTGAGACTAGAAACAAGAGGTAGAGAGTCCTAAATGAGGAAGGATATGCATCATTTACTTGTGTTCTTATTCCTTTAGATACACCTCAAATCTCCTATGAAAATCAGAAAACTGGAACTCTTTTTACTAAAAGTCATATTCTAAACAAAATTGGCATGATAATGACAAGGGGGCATTGTGAGTCTAGAAACAAGAGGTAGAGAGTCCTAAATGTGGATAGAGATGCATCATTTACTTGAATTCTTATTCCTTTAAATACACACCTCAAATCTCCTATAAAAATCAGAAAACTGGCACTCTTTTTACTAAAAGTCGTATTCTGATCCAAATCGGCATGATAATGACAAGGGGGCGTTGTGAGACTAGAAACAAGAGGTAGAGATTCCTAAATGTGGAAGGAGATGCATCATTTACTTGTTTCTAATTCCTTAAGATACACCTTAAATCTTCTATGAAAATCACAAATTTGGAACTCTTTTTACTAAAACTCATATTCTGAACCAAATTGGCATGATAATGACAAGGGGGCGTTGTGAGACTAGAAACAAGAGGTAGAGAGTCCTAAATGTGGAAGGAGATGCATCATTTACTTGTTTTCTTATTCCTTTAGATACACCTCAAATCTCCTATGAAAATCAGAAAACTGGGACTCTTTTTACTAAAAGTCATATTCTGAACCAAATTGGCATGATAATGACAAGGGGGCGTTGAAGACTAGAAACAAGAGGTAGAGAGTCCTAAATGAGGAAGGATATGCATCATTTACTTGTGTTCTTATTCCTTTAGATACACCTCAAATCTCCTATGAAAATCAGAAAACTGGAACTCTTTTTACTAAAAGTCATATTCTGAACCAAATTGGCATGATAATGACAAGGGGGCGTTGTGACACTAGAAACAAGAGGTAGAGAGACCTAAATGAGGAAGGATATGCATCATTTACTTTTTTTCTTATTCCTTTAGATACACCTCAAATCTCCAATGAAAATCAGAAAAAAGGGATTCTTTTTACTAAAAGTCATATTCCGATCCAAATTGGCATGATAAAGACAAGGGGGCGTTGTGAGACTAGAAACAAGAGGTAGAGAGTCCTAAATGTGGAAGGAGATGCATCATTTACTTGTTTCTTATTCCGTTAGATACACCTCAAATCTCCTATGAAAATCAGAAAACAAGGACTCTTTTTACTAAAAGTCATGTTCTGAACCAAAATTGGCATGATAATGACAAGGGGGTGTTGTGAGATTAGAAACAAGAGGTAGAGAGTCCTAAATGAGGAAGGAGATGCATCATTTACTTGTTTCTATTTCCTTAAGATACACCTCAAATCTTCTATGAAAATCAGAAATTTGGAACTCTTTTTACTAAAACTCATATTCTGAACCAAATTGGCATGATAATGACAAGGGGGCGTTGTGAGTGTTAATCAAGAGTGATCATTATATTCAGTATTGAGCTCTCTCATCAGAGGTGTCCGTACAAGTCCGTACAGATCCGTACAAGGTCACCATTTGGAGTTGCTTCTTCATCAAGTAACCTAGAGAAGCCTTTCTCTTCTTGCATTATCGTGTATCACCGTTTAAGGAAGGAGAGAAAGGCGCCCCACAGCTGGATCTTATCCTCTCATGACCGTTGGAAAAGTAGCTTTACTTTTTTTTTGCTTTTGCTTTTGCCTTATTTGGACTATAGCTTAGGTATCTTAGGAGCATATTCTCTTTGCCTTTTACTTTATATAGCTGTATACATCTGTAAAGGTCTTTTCTAAGAAATGAGAATCATCTCTTTCTCACCAAACTCTCTGTATTCTCTCTTCATTATCGGATTCTTCTCTAATCTCTCAACACAATCTCTCTTAATCTCTTAATCATCTTATTAATCCGCTGTAATCATCTATTCTCTCATGGTATCAGAGCCAGGTTGCTGAATCTGGTGGCTTATTTCTCTTGTTTTCTCTCTAATCTCATCTCCAAAACCGCTTGTTCTGTGTTCTAAACCCAGAAAACGTCCGTACAACCCCTGTTCTTGCGAAAGACTCAAACTTTCTCTTC
>NW_006256323.1:12847-14309 GCF_000478725.1 Eutrema salsugineum
GAGTGCAAAGGGAGTTGTGGGATACTTTGAAGAAATGTGTTGGAAAACACATGTAATCTCACTAGAGTTTTTGAGGTTAAAGAAGGCAATAAACAGCCTCCACCAAGGAGATCTGGACTTTAACACCTTCTTTGGTAGATTCAGATCTCTTTGGGCAGAGCTTGAGATGCTGAGGCCAGCCACTGTTGATGCTGAGACTCTTAATGAAAGAAGAGAGCAAGATAAGGTCTTTGCTCTTCTCATGGTCCTGAATCCAACTTACAATGATCTGGTGAAGCACATGCTCAGATCCAAGACTCTACCAAGCCTGGAGGAAGTTTGCTCTCAGATCCAGAAGGAACAAGGCTCTTTGGGTCTCTTTGGTAACAAAGGAAGTGACTTGGTGATGGCTAACAAGAGTGAAGCTGTAGCGGCCAACAAGGGTTCTTATGGTGGTGAGGAGCGTGAAGTGTGGGTATGTGAGCACTGTAAAAAGAAGGGTCACTTGAAGAACAAGTGCTGGATTTTGTACCCACATCTCAAGCAAAGCCGCAAGGACCAGAGGAAGCCTAGGGCGAATGAAGCTCATGCTCATGAGGAGGCTGGCCTCTCAGACCGTGAGAAGGAAGGTGTTGCTATGAGGGCCTCAGCTGAATATGTGAAGAAATCAGACCTGGATGCTCTCATTAAGGCTCTTAAAGAGTCTGGTAAACCGATTAAAGCCTTTAGCTTTCATGCATTACATGATCATAACTTGACTAATCAGATCGCTAATACTGTTGTGCATGATCATTCTTTAGAAAATCATTCTGCTAATCATGCCTTGAAAAGTGATAAACCACTTATTGTTGATTCTGGAGCTAGCCATCATATGATTAGTGATGCTAAACTGATTAGTAACATGAAACCTGCATTAGGAAATGTGATTATTGCTAATGGTGAAAAGGTTAAGATAGAAGGCATTGGTGATCTTAAGCTATTTGATAAACAGTCTAAAGCATTTTACATGCCCTCATTCACATCTAACCTGTTGTCTATTAAGAAAGCAACTACTGATCTAAATTGTTATGCTATATTCAGTCCTAATGAGGTTTTCTTTCAGGATATTGAGTCAAGTAAGCTTCTCGGACAAGGAATAACGAAGGATGGTCTTTATGTTCTAAAAGATACTGAGCCATCCTCTTTATCTAATGCTTTTGTCTTTAGTTCTGCTGTTGAGAATAATGCTTTGTGGCATGCTAGATTAGGTCATCCCCATCATAGATCTTTGAACTTGATGTTGCCTAATGTTAAATTTGAAAACAATGCTTGTGAGGCGTGTATTTTAGGCAAACATTGTAGAACTGTCTTTCCTAAATCATCTACCATATATGAGAACTGTTTTGATTTAGTTCATTCTGATGTGTGGACCTCTCCTTGCATGTCTAGAGAAAATCATAAATATTTTGTTACCTTTATTGATGAGAAGCCTCTGTAAGAATGA
>NW_006256322.1:0-760 GCF_000478725.1 Eutrema salsugineum
TTAGACTCTCTTATGATTATCGGAAAACTGGGACTCTGTCTAAGAAAAGTCAGATTTGGATAAAAAATGGCACTATATTGACAAGATGGAGTTCTGAGCTTACAACTAAGAAGTAGAGACTGCTAAATATGGAAGGAGATGCATCATTTACTTGTTTTCTTATTCCTTTAGCTACACTTAAACTCTCCTATGAAAATCAGAAAACTGAGACTCTGTTTAAGAAAATTCATATTCTGATCCAAAATGGAACTATATTGACAAGAGGGAGTTCTGATCTTACAAATAGGAAGTAGAGACTCCTAAATATGGAAGGAGATGCATAATTTACTTGTTTTCTGATTCTTTTAGTTACTTCCTTATGAAAATCAGAAAATTGGGACTTTGTTTAAGAAAAGTCATATTCTGATCCAAAATGGCACTATATTGACAAGAGGGAGTTCTGAGCTTACAAATAAGAAGTAGAGACTCCTAAATGTGGAAGGAGATGCATCATTACTTGTTTTCTTATTCCTTTAGCTACACTTAAACTCTCCTAGAAAATTAGAAAACTGAGACTCTGTTCTTGAAAATTCATATTCTGATCTAAAATGGCACTATGTTGACAACAGGGAGTTCTGAGCTTACAACTAAGAAGTAGAGACTGCTAAATGTGGAAGAAGATGCATCATTTACTTGTTTTCTTATTCCTTTAGCTACACTTAAACTCTCCTATGAAAATCAGAAAACTGAGACTCTGTTTAGAAAATTCATATTCTGATCC
>NW_006256322.1:2107-2783 GCF_000478725.1 Eutrema salsugineum
GTAGAGACTCCTAAATATGGAAGGAGATCCATAATTTACTTGTTTTCTTATTCTTTTAGTTACACCAAAACTCTCTTATGAAAATCAGAAAATTGGGACTTTGTTTAAGAGAAGTCATATTCTGATCCAAAATGGCACTATATTGACAAGAGGGAGTTATGAGCTTACAAATAAGAAGTAGAGACTCCTAAATGTGGAAGGAGATGCATCATTACTTTTTTTCTTATTCCTTTAGCTACACTAAAACTCTCCTATGAAAATCAGAAAACTGGGACTCTGTTTAAGAAAAGTCATATTCATATAAAAAAAGGCGCTATATTGACAAGAGGGAGTTCTGAGCTTACAACTAAGAATTAAAGACTCCTAAATGTGGAAGGAGATGCATCATTTACTTGTTTTCTTATTCCTTTAGCTACACTTAGACTCTCTTATGATTATCGGAAAATTGGGACTCTGTCTAAGAAAAGTCAGATTTGGATAAAAAATGGCACTATATTGACAAGAGGGAGTTCTGAGCTTACAACTAAGAAGTAGAGACTGCTAAATATGGAAGGAGATGCATCATTTACTTGTTTTCTTATTCCTTTAGCTACACTTAGACTCTCTTATGATTATCGGAAAATTGGGACTCTGTCTAAGAAAAGTCAGATTTGGATAAAAAATGGCACTATATTGA
>NW_006256322.1:2883-3417 GCF_000478725.1 Eutrema salsugineum
GGAAAAAATGCATCATTTACTTGTTTTCTTATTCCTTTAGCTACACTTAAACTCTCCTATGAAAATCAGAAAACTGAGACTCTGTTTAAGAAAATTCATATTCTGATCCAAAATGGAACTATATTGACAAGAGGGAGTTCTGATCTTACAAATAGGAAGTAGAGACTCCTAAATATGGAAGGAGATGCATAATTTACTTGTTTTCTGATTCTTTTAGTTACTTCCTTATGAAAATCAGAAAATTGGGACTTTGTTTAAGAAAAGTCATATTCTGATCCAAAATGGCACTATATTGACAAGAGGGAGTTCTGAGCTTACAAATAAGAAGTAGAGACTCCTAAATGTGGATGGAGATGCATCATTACTTTTTTTCTTATTCCTTTAGCTACACTAAAACTCTCCTATGAAAATCAGAAAACTGGGACTCTGTTTAAGAAAAGTCATATTCATATAAAAAAAGGCGCTATATTGACAAGAGGGAGTTCTGAGCTTACAACTAAGAATTAAAGACTCCTAAATGTGGAAGGAGATGCA
>NW_006256321.1:0-768 GCF_000478725.1 Eutrema salsugineum
CAATCAGAAAACTGGGACTTGTTTTAAGAAAACTCATATTCTGATCCAAAATGGCACTATATTGACAAGAGTGAGTTCTGAGCATACAAATAAGAAGTAGAGACTCCTAAATGTCGAAGGAGAGGCATTATTTACTAGTTTTCTTATTCCTTTAGCTACACCAAAACTCTCCTTTGAAAATCAGAAAACTGGGACTCTTTCTGAGAGAAGTCATATTCTGATCCAAAATGGCACTATATTGACAAGAGTGAGTTCTGGGCATACAAATAAGAAGTAGAGACTCCTAAAGGTCGAAGGAGACGCATCATTTACTTGTTTTCTTATTCCTTTATCTACACCAAAACTCTCCTATGAAAATCAGAAAACTGGGACTTGTTTTAAGAAAACTCATATTCTGATCCAAAATGGCACTATATTGACAAGAGTGAGTTCTGAGCATACAAATAAGAAGTAGAGACTCCTAAAGGTCGAAGGAGACGCATCATTTACTTGTTTTCTTATTCCTTTATCTACACCAAAACTCTCCTATGAAAATCAGAAAACTGGGACTTGTTTCTAAGAAGACTCATATTCTGATCCAAAATGACACTATATTGACAAGAGTGAGTTCTGAGCATACATATAAGAAGTAGAGACTCAAGTAGAGACTCCTAAATGTCGAAGGAGACGCATCATTTACTAGTTTTCTTATTCCTTTAGCTAAACCAAAACTCTCTTTTGAAAATTAGAAAACTGGGACTCTTTCTGAGAGAAGTCATATTCTGATCC
>NW_006256321.1:1826-3010 GCF_000478725.1 Eutrema salsugineum
ATGAAAATCAGAAAACTGAGACTTGTTTTAAGAAAACTTATATCTGATCCATAATGGCACTATATTGACAAGAGTGAGTTCTGGGCATACAAATAAGAAGTAGAGACTCCTAAATGTCGAAGGAGACGCATCATTTACTAGTTTTCTTATTCCTTTAGCTAAACCAAAACTCTCCTTAGAAAATCAGAAAACTGGGACTCTTTTTAAGAAAACTCATGTTCCGATCCAAAATGGCACTCTATTGACAAGAGTGAGTTCTGAGAATACAAATAAGAAGTAGAGACTCCTAAATGTCGAAGGAGACGCATCATTTACTTATTTTCTTATTCCTTTAGCTACACCAAAACTTTCCTTTGAAAATAAGAAAACTGGGACTCTTTTTGAGTAAACTCATATTCTGATCTAAAATAGCACTATTTTGACAAGAGTGAGTTCTGAGCATACAAATAAGAAGTAGAGACTCCTAAATGTCGAAGGAGACGCATCATTTACTTGTATTCTTATTCCTTTAGCTACACCAAAACTCTCCTTTGAAAATCAGAAAACTGGGACTCTTTCTGAGAGAACTCATATTCTGATCCAAAATGGCACTATATTGACAAGAATGAGTTCTGAGCATACAAATAAGAAGTAGAGACTCCTAAATGTCGAAGGAGACGCATCATTTACTTGTTTTCTTATTTCTTTAGCTACACCAAAACTCTCCTTTGAAAATCAGAAAACTGGGACTCTTTCTGAGAGAACTCAGATTCTGATCCAAAATGGCACTATACTGACAAGATTAAGTTCTGATCATACAAATAAGAAGTAGAGACTCCTAAATGTCGGAGGAGACGCATCATTTACTTGTATTCTTATTCCTTTAGCTACACCAAAACTATCCTTTGAAAATCAGAAAACTCGGACTCTTTCTGAGAGAAGTTATATTCTGATCCAAAATGGCACTATATTGACAAGAGTGAGTTCTGGGCATACAAATAAGAAGTAGAGACTCCTAAATGTCGAAGGAGACGCATCATTTACTTGTTTTATTATTCCTTTATCTACACCAAAACAATCAGAAAACTAGGACTTGTTTTAAGAAAACTCATATTCTGATCCAAAATGGCACTATATTGACAAGAGTGAGTTCTGAGCATACAAATAAGAAGTAGAGACTCCTAAATGTCGAAGGAGAGGCATCA
>NW_006256320.1:0-1163 GCF_000478725.1 Eutrema salsugineum
AACTGGGACTCTTTTTACTAAAAGTCATATTCTGATCCAAATTGGCATGATAATGACAAGAGGGCGTTGTGAGACTAGAAACAAGAGGTACACAGTCCTAATTGTGGAAGGAGATGCATCATTTACTTGTTTTCTTATTCCTTTAGATACACCTCAAATCTCCAATGAGAATAAAAAAACTGGGACTCTTCTTACTAAAAGTCATATTCTGATCAAAATTGGCATGATAATGACAAGGGGGCGTTGTGAGACTATAAAGAGGAGGTAGAGAGTCCTAAATGTGAAAGGAGATGCATCATTTACTTGTTTTCTTATTACTTTAGATACACCTCAAATCTCCTATGAAAATCAGAAAACTGGGACTCTTTTTTCTAAAAGTCATATTCTGATCCAAATTGGCATGATAATGACAAGGGGGCGTTCTGAGACTATAAAGAGGAGGTAGAGAGTCCTAAATGTGTAAGGAGATGCATCATTTACTTGTTTTCTTATTACTTTAGATACACCTCAAATCTCCTATGAAAATCAGAAAACTGGGACTCTTTTTACTAAAAGTCATATTCTGTTCCAAATTGGCATGATAATGACAAGGGGGCGTTGTGAGACTAGAAACAAGAGGTACAGAGTCCTAAATGTGGAAGGAGATACATCATTTACTTGTTTTCTTATTCCTTTAGATACACCTCAAATCTACTATGAAAATCAGAAAACTGGGACTCTTTTTACTAAAAGTCATATTCTGTTCCAAATTGGCATGATAATGACAAGGGGGCGTTGTGAGACTAGAAACAAGAGGTACAGAGTCCTAAATGTGGAAGGAGATGCATCATTTACTTGTTTTCTTATTCCTTTAGATACACCTCAAATCTCCTATGAAAATCAGAAAACTGTGACTCTTTTTACTAAAAGTCATATTCTGATCCAAATAGGCATGATAATGACAAGGGGGTGTTCTGAGACTATAAAGAGGAGGTAGAGAGTCTTAAATGTGGAAGGAGATGCATCATTTACTTGTTTTCTTATTCCTTTAGATACACCTCAAATCTCCTATGAAAATCAGAAAACTGTGACTCTTTTTACTAAAAGTCATATTCTGATCCAAATTGGCATGATAATGACAAGAGGGCGTTGTGAGACTATAAACAAGAGGTACGGAGTCCTAA
>NW_006256320.1:2456-3210 GCF_000478725.1 Eutrema salsugineum
TAATTGTGGAAAGGAGATGCATCATTTACTTGTTTTCTTATTTCCTTTAGATACACCTCAAATCTCCTATGAAAATCAGAAAACTGTGACTCTTTTTACTAAAAGTCATATTCTGATCCAAATTGGCATGATAATGACAAGGGGGCGTTGTGAGACTATAAAGAGGAGGTAGAGAGTCATAAATGTGGAAGGAGATGCATCATTTACTTGTTTTCTTATTACTTTAGATACACCTCAAATCTCCTATGAGAATCAGAAAACTGGGACTCTTTTTACTAAAAGTCATATTCTGTTCCAAATTGGCATGGTAATGACAAGGCGGCGTTGTGAGACTAGAAACAAGAAGTACAGAGTCCTAAATGTGGAAGGAGATGCATCATTTACTTGTTTTCTTATTACTTTAGATACACCTCAAATCTCCTATGAAAATCAGAAAACTGGGACTCTTTTTACTAAAAGTCATAATCTGATCCAAATTGGCATGATAATGACAAGGGGGCGTTCTGAGACTATAAAGAGGAGGTAGAGAGTCCTAAATGTGGAAGTAGATACATCATTTACTTGTTTTCTTATTCCTTTAGATACACCTCAAATCTCCTATGAAAATCAGAAAACTGTGACTCTTTTTACTAAAAGTCATATTCTGATCCAAATTGGCATGATAATGACAAGGGGGCGTTCTGAGACTATAAAGAGGAGGTAGAGAGTCATAAATGTGGAAGGAGATGCATAATTTACTCTCTGGTTCAGCTTC
>NW_006256319.1:0-1163 GCF_000478725.1 Eutrema salsugineum
CTGCAATATCGATATCTCTTACACCATATCAATCCAAATCCAGTGTTTCATATAGATATGGTAGACGTGAACTAGTACGTGATTATGTAGAAAACAATGTCTTGAAAGAAAAAACACAAGACATAGTTCACATAGCAATAAAATTCGTCCTCCATCTTTAAAAGCAACACCACATTAGAGCTACTCGTCAAGTTCCTCACAGACATCATAGCAGTCTCTTTCATCTCACTCACTAGTAAGAGGGATTTAAAAGAGAGGGTGAGTAATTTAGGGAAATTACTCAGTGAGTGCCAATCCAGGCTCCCTTTCCACTCATTTATTTTCCACCAACATGTCAAGAATAAATCCAACAAGCGACACACAAGCATCCTAGCGATGCACAAACAACTAGCAAGCAATGATGTGTCCAACCCGCCTATCACACAAGGCCACACCTCTCAGTCACACAGCTTCACAATATTCAGTCCCTCTGTAACACCCCGGTCCTGGGTTCCAAAGGAAACCAGACTAAACCGGTAGTATTATCTAACATAACCAATAATTCCTGAATAATCCTTAAATCTTATTCCAAATCAAACCAAATCTAGTCTTACAATAGAAATGAATAACTTGAATAAATCCGAAAATAATCAGAAAACAATATCTTAAAAGAAAAATACAAAAAAAACTTCTTAAAGCGATAAAAATCTTCCTCCATCTCTAAAAGCACACCACACTAGAGCTACTCGTCAAGTTCCTCCCAGACATCATCACAATCACATTCATCACACTCACCTGAAAGATGGATTTAAAAGAGAGGGTGAGTAATTTAGGGAAATTACTCAGTGAGTACCAAACCAGGCTCCCTTCCCACTCATTTATTTTCCACCAACATGTCAAGAATAAATCCAACAAGCGACACACAAGCATCCTAGCGATGCACAAACAACTAGCAAGCAATGATGTCTCCAACCCGCCTATCACACAAGGCCACACCTCCCAGTCACACAGCTTCACAATATTCAGTCCCTCTGTAACACCCCGGTCCTGGGTTCCAAAGGAAACCAGACTAAACCAGCTGTATTATCTAACATAACCAATAATTCCTGAATAATCCTTAAATCTTATTCCAAATCAAACCAAATTCAGTCTTACAATAGAAATGAATAACTTGAATAAATCCG
>NW_006256319.1:2443-3178 GCF_000478725.1 Eutrema salsugineum
TAACTTGAATAAATCCGAAAAAAATAAGAAAACAATATCTTAAAAGAAAATACAAAAAAAAAAGTTCTTAAAGCGATAAAAATCTTCCTCCATCTCTAAAAGCACACCACATTAGAGCTACTCGTCTAGTTCCTCCCAGACATCATCACAATCACATTCATCACACTCACCCGAAATATGGATTTAAAAGAGAGGGGTGAGTAATTTGGGGAAATTACTCAATGAGAACCAAACCAGGCTCCCTTCCCACTCATTTATTTTCCACCAACATGTCAAGAATAAATCCAACAAGCAACACACAAGCATCCTAGCGATGCACAAACAACTAGCAAGCAATGATGTCTCCAACCCGCCTATCACACAAGGCCACACCTCCCAGTCACACAGCTTCACAATATTCAGTCCCTCTGTAACACCCCGGTCCTGGGTTCCAAAGGAAACCAGACTAAACCGGCTGTATTATCTAACCTAACCAATAATTCCTGAATAAACCTTAAATCTTATTCCAAATCAAACCAAATCCAGTCATACAATAGAAATGAATAACTTGAATAAATCCGAAAATAATCAGAAAACAATATCTTAAAAGAAAATACAAAAAAAGTCATTAAAAATCTTCCTCCATCTCTAAAAACACACCACACTAGAGCTACTCATCTAGTTCCTCCCAGACATCATCACAATCACATTCATCAAACTCACCTGCAATATGGATTTATGCACACTTTATATCTT
>NW_006256318.1:0-990 GCF_000478725.1 Eutrema salsugineum
GTTTTGAGACTTGAAATAAGAGGTAGACACTACTAAATGTGGAAGGAGATGCATCATTTACATGTTTTCTAATTCCTTTAGATATACCTCAAATCTCCTATGAAAATCAGAAAACTTGGACTCTTTCTAGTAAAAGTCATATTCTGATCCCAATTAGCATTATATTGACAAGTGGGAGTTTTGAGACTTGAAATAAGAGGTATACGCTACTAAATGTGGAAGGAAATGCATCATTTCCAAGTTTTCTAATTCCTTTAGATACACCTCAAATCTCCTATGAAAACAAGAAAACTGGGACTCTTTCTAGTAAAAGTCTTATTCTGATCCCCATTGGCATTATATTTACAAGTGGGAGTTTTGAGTCTTGAAATAAGAGGTAGACACTACTAAATGTGGAAGGAGATGCATCATTTCCAAGTTTTCTAATTCCTTTAGATATACCTCAAATCTCCTATGAAAACCAGAAAACTTGGACTCTTTCTAGTAAAAGTCATATTCTGATCCCAATTAGCATTATATTGACAAGTGGGAGTTTTGAGACTAGAAAAAAGAGGTAGACACTCCTAAATGTGGAAGGAGATGCATCATTTACATGTTTTCTAATTCATTTAGATACACCTAAAATCTCCTATGAAAATCAGAAAACTAGGACTCTTTCTAGTAAAAGACATATTCTCATCCCAATTGGCATTATATAGACAAGTGGGAGTTTTCAGACTTGAAATAAGAGGTAGACACTACTAAATGTGGAAGGAGATGCATCATTTCCAAGTTTTCTAATTCCTTTAGATACACCTCAATCTCCTATGAAAACCATAAAACTTGGACTCTTTCAAGTAAAAGTCATATTCTGATCCCAATTGGCATTATATTGACAAGTGGGAGTTTTGAGACTTGAAATAAGAGGTAGACGCTACTAAATGTGGAAGGAGATGCATCATTTCCAAGTTTTCTAATTCCTTTAGATAATCCTCAATTCTCCTATGAAAC
>NW_006256318.1:2041-2947 GCF_000478725.1 Eutrema salsugineum
AAAAAACAAGGACTCTTTCTAGTAAAAGTCATATTCTGATCCCAATTGGCATTATATTGACAAGTGGGAGTTTTGAGACTTGAAATAAGAGGTAGACACTACTAAATGTGGAAGGAGATGTATCATTTACATGTTTTCTAATTCCTTTAGATATACCTCAAATCTCCTATGAAAACCAGAAAATTTGGACTTTTTCTAGTAAAAGTCATATTCTGATCCCAATTAGCATTATATTGACAAGTGGGAGTTTTGAGACTAGAAAAAAGAGGTAGACACTCCTAAATGTGGAAGGAGATGCATCATTTACATGTTTTCTAATTCATTTAGATACACCTAAACTCTCCTATGAAAATCAGAAAACTAGGACTCTTTCTAGTAAAAGACATATTCTCATCCCAATTGGCATTATATAGACAAGTGGGAGTTTTCAGACTTGAAATAAGAGGTAGACACTACTAAATGTGGAAGGAGATGCATCATTTCCAAGTTTTCTAATTCCTTTAGATACACCTCAAATCTCCTATGAAAACCATAAAACTTGGACTCTTTCAAGTAAAAGTCATATTCTGATCCCAATTGGCATTATATTGACAAGTGGGAGTTTTGAGACTTGAAATAAGAGGTAGACGCTACTAAATGTGGAAGGAGATGCATCATTTCCAAGTTTTCTAATTCCTTTAGATACACCTCAAATCTCCTATGAAAACAAGAAAACTGGGACTCTTTCTAGTAAAATTCTTATTCTGATCCCAATTGGCATTATATTTACAAGTGGGAGTTTTGAGTCTTGAAATAAGAGGTAGACACTACTAAATGTGGAAGGAGATGCATCATTTCCAAGTTTTCTAATTCCTTTAGATATACCTCAAGTCTCCTATAAAAACCAGAAAACTTGGACTCTTCTAG
>NW_006256317.1:0-1101 GCF_000478725.1 Eutrema salsugineum
TTACACCTAAACTTACCAATGAAAATCAGAAAACTGGGACTCTGTTTAGGAAAATTCATATTCTGATTCAAAATGGCACTATAATGACAAGAGGGAATTTTGAGCTTACAAATAATAAGTAGAGACTCCTAAATGTAGATGGAGATGCATCATTTACATGTTTTCTTAGTCCTTTGGATACACCTAAACTTACCAATGAAAATCAGAAAACTGGGACTCTGTTTAGGAAAAGTCATATTCTGATTCAAAATGGCACTATAATGACAAGAGGGAATTTTGAGCTTACAAATAAGAAGTAGAGACTCCTAAATAAGGAATGAGATGCGTCATTTACATGTTTTCTTATTCTTTTGGATACACCTATACTTACTAATAATAATCTGAAAACGAGGACTCTGTTGAGGAAAAGTCATATTCTGATTCAAAATGGCACTATAATGACAATTTTGAGCTTAGAAATAATAAGTAGAGACTCCTAAATGTGGAAGGAAATGCATCATTTACATGTTTTCTTATTCTTTTGGATACACCTATACTTACCAATGAAAATCAGAAAACGAGGACTCTGTTAAGGAAAAGTAATATTCTGATTCAAAATTTCACTATAATGACAAGAGGGAATTTTGAACTTTACAAATAAGAAGTAGAGACTCCTAAATGTTGAAGGAGATGCATTGTTTACATGTTTTCTTATTCCTTTGGATACACCTAAACTTACCAATGAAAATCAGAAAATTGGGACTCTGCTGAGGAAAAGTCATATTCTGATTCAAAATGGCACTATAATGACAAGAGGGAATTTTGAGCTTACAAATAAGAAGTAGAGACTCCTAAATGTGGAGGGATATGCATCATTTACATGTTTTCTTATTCTTTTGGATACACCTATACCTACCAATAAAAATCTGAAAACGAGGACTCTGTTTAGGAAAAGTCATATTCTGATTCAAAATGGCACTATAATGACAAAAGGGAATTTCGAGCTTACAAATAAGAAGTAGAGACTCCTAAATGTGGAAGGAGATGCATCATTTACATGTTTTCTTATTCTTTTGGATACACCTAAACTTACCAATGAAAATCAGAAAACTGGGACTCTGT
>NW_006256317.1:2382-3083 GCF_000478725.1 Eutrema salsugineum
TCAGAAAATTGGGACTCTGTTGAGGAAAAGTCATATTCTTATTCAAAATGGCACTATAATCACAAGAGGGAATTTTGAGCTTACAAATAAGAAGTAGAGACTCCTAAATGTGGAAGGAGATGCATCATTTACATGTTTTCTTATTCTTTTGGATACACCTATACTTACAAATAAAAATCTGAAAACGAGGACTCTGTTTAGGAAAAGTCATATTCTGATTCAAAATGGCACTATAATGACAAAAGGGAATTTCGAGCTTACAAATAATAAGTAGAGAATCCTAAATGTTGATGGAGATGCATCATTTACATGTTTTATTATTACTTTGGATACACCTAAACTTACCAATGAAAATCAGAAAATTGGGACTCTGTTGAGGAAAAGTCATATTCTGATTCAAAATGGCACTATAATGACAAGAGGGAATTTTGAGCTTACAAATAATAAGCAGATACTCCTAAATGTAGATGGAGATGCATCATTTACATGTTTTCTTATTCCTTTGGATACACCTAAACTTACCAATGAAAATCAGAAAACTGGGATTCGGTTTAGGAAAAGTCATATTCTGATTCAAAATGACACTATAATGACAAAAGGGAATTTCGAGCTTACAAATAATAAGTAGAGAATCCTAAATGTTGATGGAGATGCATCATTTACATGTTTTATTATTACTTTGGATACACCTAAACTACCAA
>NW_006256316.1:0-1798 GCF_000478725.1 Eutrema salsugineum
GTAAGCGCATAACTCCCTCTTGTCGATATAGTACCATTTGGATTAAAATATGACTTTTCTAAACAGAGTCCCAGTTTTCTGTTTTCGTAAGAGAGTTGTGGTGTAGCTAAAGGAATAAGAAAACAAGTAAATGATGCATTCCACATTTAGGACTCTCTACTTCTTCCTTGTAAGCTCAAAACCCTCTTGTCAATATAGTACTATTTTGGATCAGAATACAAATTTTCTTAAATAGAGTCCCAGTTTTCTGATTTTCGTAGGAGAGTTTTGGTGTAGCTAAAGGAATAAGAAAACAAGTAAATGATGCATCTCTTTCCACATTTAGGACTCTCTACTTCTTACTTGTAAGCTCATAACTGCCGCTTGTCAATATAGTACCATTTTGGATCAGAATATGACTTTTCTTAAACAGCGTCCCAGTTTTCTGATTTTGGTAGGAGAGTTTTGGTGTAGCTAAAGGAATAAGAAACAAGTAAATGATGTATCTTTTTCCACATTTAGGACTCTCTACTTCTTCTTTGTAAACTCAGAACTCCTCTTGTCAATATAGTACCATTTTCGATCAGAATACAACTTTTCTTAAACAGAGTCCCAGTTTTCTGATTTTCGTAGGAGAGTTTTGGTGTAGCTAAAGGAATAAGAAAACAAGTAAATCATGCATATCCTTCCACATTTAGGACTCTCTACTTCTTCTTTGTAAGCTCAAAACTTCCTCTTGTCAATATGGTACCATTTTGGATCAAAATATGACTTTTCTTAAACAGAGTCCCAGTTTTCTGATATTCGTAGGAGAGTTTTGGTGTAGCTAAAGGAATAAGAAAACAAGTAAATGATGCATATCCTTCCACATTTAGGACTCTCTACTTCTTCTTTGTAAGCTCAAAACTCCCTCTTCTCAATATAGTACCATTTTGGATCAGAATATGACTTTTCTTAAACAGAGTCCCAGTTTTCTGATTTTCGGAGGAGAGTTTTGGTGTAGCTAAAGGAATAAGAAAACAAGTAAATGATGCATTCCACATTTAGGACTCTCTACTTCTTCTTTGTAAGCTCAAAACTCCCTCTTGTCAATATAGTACCATTTTGGATCAGAATATGACTTTTCTTAAACAGAGTCCCAGTTTTCTGATTTTCGGAGGAGAGTTTTGGTGTAGCTAAAGGAATAAGAAAACAACTAAATGATGCATCTCCTTCCACATTTAGGAGTCTATACCTCTTATTTGTAAGCTCAAAACTCCCTCTTGTCAATATAGTACCATTTTCGATCAGAATACAAATTTTCTTAAACAGAGTCCCAGTTTTCTGATTTTCGTAGGAGAGTTTTGGTGTAGGTAAAGGAATAAGAAAAAACGTAAATGATGCATCTCTTTCCACATTTAGGACTCTCTACTTCTTATTTGTAAGCTATAACTGCCGCTTGTCAATATGGTACTATTTTGGATCAGAATATGACTTTTCTTAAACAGCGTCCCAGTTTTCTGATTTTGGTAGGAGAGTTTTGGTGTAGCTAAAAGAATAAGAAACAAGTAAATGATGTATCTCTTTCCACATTTAGGACTCTCTACTTCTTCTTTGTAAGCTCAGAACTCCCTCTTGTCAATATAGTGCCATTTTGTATCAGAATATGACTTTTCTTAAACAGAGTCCCAGTTTTCTGATTTTCGTAGGAGAGTTTTGGTGTAGGTAAAGGAATAAGAAAAAAAGTAAATGATGCATCTCTTCCACATTTAGGACTCTCTACTTCTTATTTGTAAGCTATAACTGCCGCTTGTCAATATGGTACTATTTTGGATCAGAA
>NW_006256315.1:0-831 GCF_000478725.1 Eutrema salsugineum
CAATAGGTAGAGAGTCCTAAATGTGGAAGGAGATGCATCATTTTACTTGTTTTCTTATTCCTTTAGATACACCTCAACTCTCCAATGAAAATCGGAAAACTGGGACATTTTTATACTAAAAGTGATATTCTGATCCAAATTTCTATGATAAAGACAAGGGGGTGTTGTGAGATTAGAAACAAGAGGTAGAGAGTCCTAAATGAGGAAGTAGATGCATCATTTACTTGTTTTCTTATTCCTTTAGATACACCTCAAATCTCCTATGAAAATCAGAAAAACTGGAACTCTTTTTACTAAAAGTCATATTCTAAACAAAATTAGCATGATAATGACAAGGGGGCATTGTGAGACTACAAACAAGAGGTAGAGAGTCCTAAATGAGGAAGTAGATGCATTATTTACTTGTTTTCTTATTCCTTTAAATACACCTCATATCTCTTATGAAAATCAGAAAACTGGGACTCTTTTTACTAAAAGTCGTATTCTGATCCAAATCGGCATGATAATGACAAGGGGGCGTTGTGAGACTAGAAACAAGAGGTAGAGAGTCCTAAATGTGGAAGGAGATGCATCATTTACTTGTTTCTTATTCCTTAAGATACACCTCAAATCTTATATGAAAATCAGAAAACTGGAACTCTTTTTACTAAAACTCATATTCTGAACCAAATTTGCATGATAATGACAAGGGGGCGTTGTAAGACTAGAAACAAGAGGTAGAGAGTCCTATATGTGGAAGGAGATGCATCATTTACTTGTTTTCTTATTCCTTTAGATACACCTCAGATCTCCTATGAAAATAAAAAACTAGGACTCTTTTTACTAAAAGTC
>NW_006256315.1:2059-2999 GCF_000478725.1 Eutrema salsugineum
CAAGAGGTAGAGAGTCCTAAATGTGGAAGGAGATGCATCATTTACTTGTTTTCTTATTCCTTTAGATACACCTCAAATCTCCTATGAAAATCAGAAAACTGGGACTCTATTTACTAAAAGTCATATTCTGAACCAAATTGGCATGATAATGACAAGGGGGCGTTGTGAGACTAGAAACAAGAGGTAGAGAGTCCTAAATGAGGAAGGATATGCATCATTTACTTGTGTTCTTATTCCTTTAGATACACCTCAAATCTCCTATGAAAATCAGAAAACTGGAACTCTTTTTACTAAAAGTCATATTCTGAACCAAATTGGCATGATAATGACAAGGGGGCGTTGTGACACTAGAAACAAGAGGTAGAGAGACCTAAATGAGGAAGGATATGCATCATTTACTTGAATTCTTATTCCTTTAGATACACTTCAAATCTCCAATGAAAATCAGAAAAAAGGGATTCTTTTTACTAAAAGTCATATTCCGATCCAAATTGGCATGATAAAGACAAGGGGGCGTTGTGAGACTAGAAAAAAGAGGTAGAGAGTCCTAAATGTGGAAGGAGATGCATCATTTACTTGTTTCTTATTCCGTTAGATACACCTCAAATCTCCTATGAAAATCAGAAAACAAGGACTTTTTTTACTAAAAGTCATGTTCTGAACCAAATTGGCATGATAATGAGAAGGGGGCGTTGTGAGACTAGAAACAAGAGGTAGAGAGTCCTAAATGTGGAAGGAGATGCATCATTTACTTGTTTTCTTATTCCTTTAGATACACCTCAAATCTCCTATGAAAATCAGTAAACTGGAACTCTTTTTACTAAAAGTCATATTCTGAACCAAATTGGCATATAATGACAAGGGGGTGTTGTGAGACTAGAAACAAGAGGTAGAGAGTCCTAAATGAGGAAGGATATGCATCGACATTCTTTAGGTCGTG
>NW_006256314.1:0-13428 GCF_000478725.1 Eutrema salsugineum
TGTTGCGGCAGGAGTTAGAGCTCAATGAAACAGAATGGCTTCCTAACGAACAGGTTCATTATGGCCCATCTCAAAATTATTACTTTGTTTATAGTTTCCAAAATTTCTTGTTGAAGATGGTTTTGTATGGTACCTTTTTTATTGATTGAGACATGAATTGCTTCAAACAGGTTAAAGCCGCCACAATATCCCAAACATGAAAGCGACGAACTAATCGAAGTAAAAAGCAAACAGTCAACCATTGTTAAAGTGCCAAGACGGGACGAAACCTTCGTTCGATGCATTCATGTGTCACATGATGATAAAGGAAACAATATTGCTTCTTCTAGTCATCATATGCAACTAAGAAGACTTGCTTCATCTCAATCTCGTGACTCTAACAAGAGTAAAGGAAAAGATTGTGTGGGAGTCATCCCAAGAAGGAGAGCTAAGAAACCCATAAGAAGAAGAAAGAAAGTTAGAAGAGTTAAGTTATATGAGCTTTCTGATACTCAGAATAGCTTCCAAGCTAAATCTTTGAGTCTACAATGGGGAAGACGTGGCATGCGTAGTACTCGCAGGACTTCATAATGAAGCCTCTTAAAAAAATACGTGAACTCTATCTAATTAAACCAGAAATCATATCCAAGATATGACTTGGATTCATGCATCACCAAATCATGACATTTTGTTTTTGGAGTAAACTCAATCAGACATACCATATAAGAAAATTTCATCCCCAAATCTGAAAACTCGATCCATTTATCGACATACTGATGTCACATTCAAATCACAAAAATTATAACAGAAAAATGACTAAGCATTTACACAAGGTGTGCATATACTATATACCAGTTTCATTAAACTAGTAAATGATTAACCAGAAAATACAAAGAGCATCGTAATATGCATGCAGATCTGATAAACCAACGGTATCAAACACGAGGAAAACACACAGAAAAATACAAGAAAAAAAAATGAAAAAAAAATTAGCTTACTGTCATTCCACAGTATCGATGAAAAACGAGTTCCGATTTAATTCTGATGTATAAGGAAAAAAAAATCCAAAAGCAAACGAGGATTAGATGTGAAACATAAAACGGAAAAGAAAACATCCAAGACTATACTCATTCAACGTAATGATACTCTCCCCCCCAATAACAACTATGTATGTATACCTTTATGTTCAGTACGAATACCTTTATGTTCAGTACGAATACCATCTCCACCTTCTTGCGTCAGTTGCTCATGATTTCTGCCTTTCAAGAGGCTTCTCAACTCGCGTAGTGACATTGCTTAATTATAAGGTTTCTAGTCGATTATTTCGAAACAGAGATCGAAAGCAGATGAAAATAGGAGAAACATAAAACTTTGTCTCTTTGGATTGACCCTTTATCTCTTTACTCTCTTGGCCTTTATAGGCGAAAATTGGAGGTTTGTGGTCTTCACCAATTCTATCTTAATGATAAAATATTACCAAATATTGGATTGAAAAATCGAGATCCGGTGATATAACACAAGGTCTTGCCCCAAAACGACTCCACTGCGTAGTCACTTGCATCGCACATGACGGTGCTCTGACCGATTGAACTATAATCCCGACGATTGAGAGGCTAAAGGATGAAGTAGGGTTTGGGATTACTGGCTTCATATAATTCAGAAAACACTCATTTTAATTATATATTTTGGTATTTGTTTTAACTAGATATTTAATTATTTATTCGTAGAAATTCATAAATTCCTATTTATGTAACATAGCGACGATAGAAATATATCTAATGTATTCTAGAATGAATCTTATAAAATTATACACAAAATAATTTATAATTTGCATTATATGTGGAAGAGTCTTTCTTTTTCAACAACAATATTTTTCCGTTGAGAGTAAGAATTTTTTTCATTTTACTATAATTTTGGCTTATAAATAAATGGGATGTGTCGAGAGAATATGAAATTGTTTTTCATTACTATAATTTTGGATAATGAGTAAATGGTATGTGTAAAAAAGGAACTCACGTTAAAAATAAATGAATCGGAAAATTTTGTTAGTAAACCTATGTAGTTTATAAAAAAAGTTCCAGTCTAAATTTATTTCTTCTATTTTCTGTCACCATTGACTAGTGGCGGACGAAAAAAAATATTGCGTATATGCACAGTAGATATCCATATGTTTTAATTAGATGTTCAATTATTCATTCGTAAAATTTCATAAATCCTATTTTAAACATGAAGAGAGGGTATACATATATTAATGTATTATTGAATGAATCTTATAAAACTGTAGACAAAATTCAAATTTCATATTTATATTATATGTGAAAGACTCTTTTATTTTCAACAACAATATTTTTTTCGTCGAGAGTAAAATGTTTTCTTTATTTGACTACAACTTTGGTTCGCGAATAAATGGTATGTGTCTAGAGTAGAAAATATTTTTTCATTTGACTATAATTTTGGTTACGAATAAATAGTATATACAAATAAGGGAATTAACGTTAAAAAAAATGAATCAAAAAATTTAATAATAAATCTATGTTTAAGAAAACAAAATGCAGCCCAACTTTATATCTTCTATTTTCTATCACCAATGACTAGTAGTGGCTGTAGAAAGATACTGTGTATAGACACAATAAAAATATATATGTTTTAATTAGATGTGTTATTATTCTAGTATCATATGTTGGATTTATAGATTCTGGTATTTGTTTTAATTTAAATTATTCATTCGTAAAAATTTATAAAACCCTACTTCTAAAAAAATATCAAGGACATACATATATCTAAGGTATTATAGAATGAATCTTACAAAATTGTAAACAGAATTGAATTTCAAATCTTTATATTTATTTGTGTAGTGAAAAGCTTATGTGTCAGCTCTACAGCCAGTTTCATAACGTTTTGCTTACTTGTCAGCTCCACTATGAGTTTTGGATGCAAAAAGACTTCTAAACCCTATTTTTCAATTACGTGTTATTTTTTTAATGGTTCTTATATGACGATGTGTTAAAATAACTTAAAACATACATCTTCAAATTATAATGGTTTGATACTTTATTATGTTGTCAATCTAATCATTTCTCAAATTTAATAAAATGATATTTAATTAAATCTAACGAAAAAGTAAAAATTAATAAATAGAATGTCTAATGAAATGATGGTATTTGTGATGTCTAGATTACGGTTTTCGACTTCTAATGTTTTGTGATTAGCTTTCGTCAGTTATATAGTATACATAATTCTATAACCTAAAATAAATAATATATGAATTTTGTTTTTGCAGCTATAGAAGCTTCGTTTATTTCTACCTATCTTTTGATGGATTCTATAGATAAATATATATATATATATATATATATATATATTATATAAGCTTACTGTTTTCTCTTTGTTTGGTTCTGTTTTCTCTCAACCTTTTTCTTAATATTTGTCACCATTGCTTTCTTCATTAACCAAAATTTTGTTTTAATTTGTTAATGAGTGATTATGTATACGTTTCTGATATTCTTCTTCGTAGGTATAATTTCGTTTCCCTATTGATATAGCATCGATCTTCTTAATCTTCTTCGACCAGTACTTTTCTAAATCTATTGGTTTTGGTGACAAGTCGTGTTTTTCGTTGATTGTGATTGTTATTCAATGTTTGTGAAGATGTGTCTTGCACCACTCTTCGGCCAGTAATAATGAAGTCTACAATGGGGAAGACGTGACTATATGTGTCATGTATTTTTTTAACGTAGACTTTATTATAAAGACTAGGTAATTATATAGTCACTGATAAGCTTGCATTGGTTTTTAGAAATGAATTAGGTTAAATAAAAAATACATGACACATAAACTTCATTATTAAGTTAGGTTTGCAGCTTAGTTGAGGTTTTTTCAAATTTGATATTTTTTGCTCATCTATTGTGACAAGCAAGACATGAACTGATTTTTTAATACCAATTGAAATAGCAAAAAATAAGTAGCGTTTAACGTAAGACAAAGTTTTCTGAATTTTCATACCTTCTCATGAGTCTTGTAGGGATTCTGAAGAAGATGAGCCCCAAACCGGTTTCTCCTAACCGTCTGGTATAAGTAAAAGCTGGAAAAAATAATAAGAAGAATTAGTTAAAGAAAACGACAATGATACAAATGAAAATCAAAGATGATGAAAAAGAATAAGAAAAATACGAGGAAGAAAAAAAATTAAAAATATAAAGAGAAACACACAGATGATTCTGAAATAGAAGAGGAATAATATATATATATATATGTATATATATGACATAAGTAAAAATAAGAGGCGAAACAAAATCAGAAAAATAGGATGAAGAAAAACTGGAAAAAAAAGAAATAGAAGAAATAGAAGTCGAAGAAGAAGAGGAGAAAAAAGGAGAAAAAAGTTAAGAAGAAAAAGAAGAATAACATTAAACTGATGAAGAGAAATTTTAGAAAATACGAGGTCAAAAATGTTGAATAAAAGGATATCGAAAATGAAAATAACAAACTATGATAATATGAATATTGAGAAAAAGTCTAATAAAATATTTCTCTTTACTCTTGTTAGAGTCACGAGATCGAGATGAAGCAAGTCCTATGAGTTGCATATGATGATTAGAAAAAGCTTATTAAATAAGATATCCTCACTTTTGGGCAAGGGCTGACGTATCCATTGGTGCATACACCCAGTAATTTTTTTAAATATACTATGTGAATAAATTACATAATATTCATGAGTGAAATTTTTTTTTTAAACAGCCCTTACCATTCTGAGTATTGTCACGTTCAATATTCAATAACTATTGCCCCCACTCATTTAATATATTTTCCTTCTTAATTTTTTGCTTCCTTTTTGTTCAACATTCTCCAAAATTATACGATTTCTTTCTAAAGATTTCTGTAAATATTTCCTTATAACCTGATTAATTTCGTTGTCTTTATTATGTGTTTTCACAATTGCATTTTTTTTCCTTTTCCAGAAGTTGAGACATGCATACCGATCTTTTACATACTTATCATTTTATTTAAATTTATTGTTTACTATATATTTTTTTTTTGCTTTTTCTAAACTGTATCTCTAATTTCTTATGAAAAAAATAGAACATGCGTAAAATATCTTTGAAAATTTTATATTTTCCATAATTTGAATATTCATGAAAAAGCTAAACGCCAAAAGCTAAATACTATAGATTTGATATTAAAATTAATATATATATATATACAAATATAGTGTATTAATCTTTAGTATATTATTTATGACTCCATTAAAAAATCTTTCTGAATCCGCCGCTGGTTTTGTATATTTCTATAATATAAATTATCTAAAAAAAGATTTTATTTCCTTTCTTCTGAAATTCAAAGATTTTTTGCTTTTTTTTAATATAGTGTTGTACCAATTTAGTTAGAAATAGACAATACAGAAAATAAAACAATACGTACATCGCTAATGCATGAACCAAAAAAATCAAAGTGAATAAATTATTACCTTTATCTAAAAAGGATTTTATTTTCTTATTCTGAATTTCAAAGATTTTTTACCTTTTTTGTGCTGTGTCAATTTAGTTAAAAAGTTTTTTTTACCTTTTTTGTGTATGTATAGTATTATATACATAGTATTTGATAGTTTAATTATATATTTGTACTATACAGAACAACAAAATTATCATCAATACATAATTTGAAAAATTTAGGACTAGGACTTTTTCAAAACAAATATGATATTCTTACCTGTTAAAAAAGATGGAAAGGGTAACTTTCAAATACTAAATAATTAGAGTTTATGTATTCTTTTGGAATTCATGCGTTAAAATATTTCAGATACTTTTTCAAAGTTAGGAGGCCTTGGCAAGGGTTGGAACCAAAATATCCCTGACTTTTGGTTAGTAGTCTTCTATATATTCCCTTTATATATCTTAGATATTCAGAGTATGACTATTTTTCAATTTCTTAGATATTCATAATTGACCATATATAGTTTGACTATATAATTCCTCTATCTTTTAGATATAATCTTATATAGCTTGGCTACATATTATCTTTAATACATTTTGAATTGATCCATATCCCTCATATTCTATTATAATTTACATCAAAATTTTGAAGTGGAATTCCTAACATGCTCAATTTGGGTCAAGATAAAAGTTATTCCGGTTTATTTCTTACTGAATCTCACTCGGGCAACATGTCCTACATTACAACATGCTCTATTTAGATCATTCTATAGAGACACTAAGTGTGAGTTCTGATACCATATCAAGTTTTATGGATTTGTAACTCAAACCAATTAGCAATGGATATAATATATAGTACGTTTTCCGTTATGCTTAATCGTTTTTCTGTTTTTAATTTTTGTGGCTTGATTATGATTCAGTATGTTAATATGTAGATCGAGTTTTCAGATTTTTGGGAGTTATTCTTCTTATATGTTATGTCTGATTGAGTTTACAATTTTAGAAAAAAAGTTGTCATGATATGAGGATGGAAGATTCCAAGTTATGTCTTGGATAGTTTTATTGGTCATATTGTAAAACAAGGCATTGTCAGTTTGCCAGGGATTTTCTATGACTAACAAATCAAAATCCAGCTATATCGAGTTTAGCGACAATATGTGGCTACCTTGCTAGTTGCTAACGACCAATTCGTACATGATTTTGCTAGCGTCTTTTTAGTTACGCTTATTTCATTCATCAGCATAAGATATATTTTGAAGCTGGATATGTTGTTTGTTGAAATGGTGATGAACAATGTCTCTTGGTCTACGAAAGACCTGCTAATATGATAATATCAGTATCAGGTAAATGTATAACAGTATGGAGTATTAATATTTCATCTAAAGTTTATTAAATTGAATTTCAATAATTAAGAAAACATTTTTATTATAAAAAAGAGAGAGTAGAGATATAGTGTTAAAAATTACTGAGACGGGTACGGGTACAAGAAACGGAGACGGGAACGGGTATGGGAAACGGCAAAATAAAAATTTATGGATACGGGTACGGCATGGATAGGTCAATAACTTTATAAGAAATAGTACCCATGACTTAGGATATGAAAAATATCACATTTGAGTCTTAACATTTATAAAATACTTAGTTTGATTTCTTGAAAAAAAAACAAAACAAGCTAAGTCTGTGAGTAGTGACTTGTGAGATTAAGAACAGAGGAAGACAATGAGTTTCGATGTCAAAAAAAAACGAAGGCAAAGAGTCTTTTTCCTTTTATTCTCTTTCTATGTTAGTATGTTTCTGTTTCCTTTTGAAATAATAAGTTAATTTAGGGATTAAGTTAAACTATATATATAAGGGTACACGTATATTTACGCCACAACTTATCGGAGACGTCCCCATCTCCCAACTTTGCCGTCTCCGTTCGATGGTTGCCGTCCCTGGTTAACTTGAAACGGGTCGGGGACGTTTCCTGCAAGTACGAGTGCCGTATCTGTCCCCATGCTGTACCCGGTACGGGTACTTGGTCCAAATACACGTACCCGTGCATCACAATATATATTTACCTATAGAATCCATCGAAAGATAGGTAGAAATAAACGAAGGTTCAATAGCTGCAAAAACGAAATTCATATGTTACTTATTTTAGATTATAGAACTATGTATACTATATATATGATGAAAGCTAATCACAAAACATTAGAAGTCGAAAACCCTAATTTAGACATCACAAGTCATTCCATCTTGTCATTCCATTAGACATTCCATTTATTAATTTTTACTTTTCGTTAGATTTAATTAAATATCATTTTATTAAATTTGAGAAACGATTAGATTGACAACATAATAAAGTATTAAACCACAATAATTTGAAGCTGTATATTTTAAGTTATTTTAACACATCTTCAGATAAAAACCATTACAAATGACACGGAAAAATAGGTTTAAAATTTTTTTTTGCATCCAAAACTCATTGTGGAACTAACACGTAAGCTAAACGTTCTGAAACTGGCTGTGGAGCTGACACATAAGCTTTTCACCACACAAATAAGTGTATAAATTTGAAATTCAACTTTGTTTACAATTTATATGATTCATTCTATAATACATTAGACATATGTATATCTTTGCTATTTTTTTTAGAAGTAAGATTTTATGGATTTTTACGAATAAATAATTTAAATTAAAACAAATACCAGAATATATAAATCCAACACATGATACTAGAATAATTAAACATCTAATTAAAACATATACATTTTTATTGTGCCTATACACAGTATCTTTCTGCATCCACACTAATCATTGGTGATAGAAAATAGAAGATATAAATTTGGGCTGAATTTCTTATTTTTTTTCTTAAACATAGATTTATTATAAAATTTTCTGATTCATTTCTTTTTAACGTTAATTTCACTTTTTGTATATACTATTTATTCGTAACCAAAATTATAGTCAAATGAAAAAATATTTTCTACTCTCGACACATACCATTTATTTGCTAGCCAAAATTGTAGTCAAATAAAGAAAACATTTTACTCTCGACAGAAAAAATATTGTTGTTAAAAATAAAAGACTCTTTCACATATAATGTAAATATGAAAGTTCAATTTTGTCTACAGTTTTATAAGATTCATTCAGTTATACATTAGATATATATATACCCTCTCTTCATTTTTAAAATAGGGTTTTATGAATTTTTACGAATGAATAATTAAACATCTAATTAAAACCTATGGATTTCTATTGTGCATATACACAATATCTTTCTGCATCCGCTACTATTCAACGGTGACAGAAAATAGAAGAAATAAATTTAGACTGGAACTTTTTTTTTATAAACTACATAGATTTACTAACAAAATTTTCTGATTCATTTACTTTTTAAGGTCAGTTCTCTTTTTTACACATACCATTCACTCGTTGACCAAAATTATAGTAAATGAAAAACAATTTCATATTCTCTCGACACATACAATTTATTTGTAAGCCAAAATTATAGTAAAATATGAATCTGAGTACATTTTTTGTCATTGATTTTAATTTTATAAAAATGAACTCATAATCTCACGTACATTAATATTTTGTCTTATTATATGTAGATAATAAATATTTAAAAATTACGTATGTTCCTAGCATATCAAATAGATATGCACTACGTATGATATACTAAATTAAGATAGTATAATTTTATTAAAAGGTAAGTCACACGAATACGATTGGGTTTTTGTTTTCTTTGAAACAGGTCTCAAAAAGGTCCATCAAAACTTAAAAGAGCACCATATGTGAGAGGTATGGATTTCTTACACGCTTCTTCATGTTTGCTGATCCTTCTTCTTCACTTTGTTTTTCTTATTTTCATTTTGACTCTTTCATCTTCTTATAACTAATCCAATCATTCTCTGCAACACCTAACCTCAGATGAACCTCTCTAACCCAAGTCTCATCAATGTCTCTAATCAACGTTACCATGTTCTACAGATCATACCTTAAAAGAGTGTCTTGGTAGTACCTAGAAAAACTACTAACCATGTGGCCAGAAATTCCTGAACACCCCTCAACAAATCTTGAAGATTAACAAATACATGCATATGTACTTGATAAATGCCACACATTATGATTGAAATTATTCGTTGCCAAAAAAAAAAGACGAAATCATTCATACATGGTTCATCACCAGATGAATAAGATTCAAAATCGATCAATATGGTGGTATTATGGAGGATCTCCGAAGATAGCTCACACATCTACAATATCACATTGTTGCGATATAACCTTGCAAATAATCGAAAACCAGTTTGATTAATCCAATATGGCTTTGATCATCAGAATTTTGGTTAGCTTGAAAAAAAAGAATAACATTATAACGCCATATATAAAATATGGCATCTCCAAAATAAGCCGTAGAAAAAACCAATCTACGAAACATATTATTCTTCCCTAATTGCAAAGAGGATCTAACGCAAATTGCTTCTTTAAAACCCATTCCTCAGATAATGAACCTAACTGAAACTAATAGTCTAGTACACGTACACTCATAAGAAACTTTACTCCCAGCCAATGACGAAAATCCTTCGCATCAAAGACCAATAGCAAGAATGGTGCAAGACACATCTTCACAAACATTGTATAACAATCACAATCAATGAAGAACATGACTTATCACCAAAAACCAATAGATTTAGAAAAGTACTGGCCGAAGAAGATCAAGAAGATCGATGCTATATCAATGGGGAAACGAAATTTCAGACCTACGAAGAGATATCAGAAACGTATACATAATCACGACTCATCACAAATAAAAAATAATCTCGTCAAATGAAGGAAAGCACATGTGAAAATTTTAGGAAAAGGTCCGGTTGAGAGAAAACCGGAACAACCAAAGAGAAAACGATTAAGCCATCTCATAATTTGAAGTATTAAACCCAATAATTGAAGCTGTATATTTTTAAGTTATTTTACACATTCTTCAGATAAAAACCCTTAAAAAATGCCACGTAATTGAAAAATAGGGTTAAAAAAAGTTTTTTTTGCATCCAAAATTTATTGTGGAACTGACACGTAAGCAAAACGTTCTGAAACTGGCTGTTGAGCTGACACATAAGCTTTTCACCACACAAATAAGTATATAGATTTGAAATTTAACTTTGTTTACAATTTATATGATTCATTCTATAATACATTAGATATATGTATATCCTTGCTATTTTTTTTAGAAGTATGATTTTATGGATTTTTACAAATAAATAATTTAAATTAAAACAAATACCAGAATCTATAAATCCAACACATGATACTAGAATAATTAAACATCTAATTAAAACATATACATTTTTATTGTGTCTATACACAGTATCTTTCTGCATCCACTATTAATCATTGGTGATAGAAAATAGAAGATATAAATTTGGGCTGAATTTCTTTTTTTTTTCTTTCTTAAACATAGATTTATTTTAAAATTTTGTGATTTATTTCTTTTTAATGTTAATTCCACTTTTTGTGTATACTATTTATTCGTAACCAAAATTATAGTCAAATGAAAAAATATTCTCTACTCTCGACACATACTACTTATTTGCTAATCAAAATTGTAGTCAAATAAAGAAAATATTTTACTCTCCACGGATAAAATATTGTTGTTGAAATAAAAGATTCTTTCACATATAATGTAAATATGAAACTTGAATTTTGTCTACAGCTTTATAAGATTCATTCAGTAATACATTAGATATATGTATACCCTCTCTTCATTTTTAAAATAGGGTTTTATGGATTTTTATGAATGAATAATTAAATATCTGATTAAAACATATGGATTTCTACTGCGCATATACACAATATCTTTCTGCATCCACCACTAGTCAATGGTGACAGAAAATAGAAGAAATAAATTTAGACTGGAACTTTTTTTTTATAAACTACATAGATTTACTAACAAAATTTTCCGATTCATTTATTTTTTAAGGTCAGTTCCCTTTTTTACACATACCATTCACTCATTAACCAAAATTATTGTAAATGAAAAATAATTTCATATTTTCTCGACACATACCATTTATTTGTAAGCCAAAATTATAGTAAAATATGAAAAAAAAATTCTTACTCTCAACAGAAAATGTTTTTGTTGAAAAAAGAAAGACTCTTCCACATATAATGCAAATTATAAATTATTTTGTGTATAATTTTATAAGATTCATTCTAGAATACATTAGATATATGTATATCGTCGCTATATTACATAATTAGGAAGTTATGAATTTTTACGAATAAATAATTTAATATCTAATTAAAACAAATACCAAAATATATATTAATAAAATGAGTGTTTTCTGAATTATATGAAACCAGTAATCCCAAACTCCATTTCATCCTTTAGCCGCTCAATCGTCGGGATTGTAGTTCAATCGGTCAGAGTACCGTCATGTGCGATGCAAGTGACTACGCAGTTGGAGTCGTTTTGGGGCAAGACCTTATGTTATATCACCGGATCTCGATTTTTCAATCCAATATTTGGTAGTACTATTAAGATAGAATTGGTGAAGACCACAAACCTCCAATCTCCGCCTATAAAAGCCAAGAGAGTGAAGAGATAAAGGGTCAATCCAAAGAGAAAAAGTTTTATGTTTCTCCTATTTTAATCTGCTTTCGATCTTTGTCTCGAAATAATCGACTAGAAACCTTAGAATTAAGAAATGTCACTATGCGAGTTGAGAAGCCTCTTGAAAGGCAGAAATCATGAGCAACTAACGCAAGAAGGTGGAGATGGTATTCGTACTGAACATAAAGGTATACGTACATAGTTGTTATTGGGGAGAGAGTATCATTACGTTGAATGTGTATAGTATTGGATGTTTTTATTTCCGTTTTATGTTTCACATCTAATCCTCGTTTGCTTTTGGATTTTTTTTCCTCATACATCAGAATTAAATCGAAACTCGTTTTTCATCGATATAGTGGAAAGACAGCAAGCTAATTTTTTCATTATTTTTTTCTTGTATTTTTCTGTGTGTTTTCCTCGTGTTTGATACCATTGGTTTATCAGATCTGCATGCATATTACGATGCTCTTTGTATTTTCTGGTTGATCATTTACTAGTTTAATGAAACTGGTATATAGTATATGCACACCTTGTGTAAATGCTTAGTCATTTTTCTGTTAGAATTTTTGTGACTTGAATGTGACTTCAGTATGTCGATAAATGGATCGAGTTTTCAGATTTGGGGATGGATTTTTCTTACATGCTATGTCTGATTGAGTTTACTCCAAAAAAAAAATGTCATGATTTGGTGATGCATGAATCCAAGTCATATCTTGGACATGATTTCTTGTTTAATTAGATAGAGTTCACGTATTTTTTTAAGAGGCTTCATTATGAAGTCCTGCGAGTACTACGCAAGCCACGTCTTCCCCATTGTAGACTCAAAGATTTAGCTTGGAAGCTTTTCTGAGTATCAGAAAGCTCAGATAACTTAACTCTTCTAACTTTCTTTCTTCTTCTTATGGGTTTCTTAGCTCTCCTTCTTGGGATGACTCCCACACAATCTTTTCCTTTACTCTTGTTAGAGTCACGAGATTGAGATGAAGCAAGTCTTCTGAGTTGCATATAATGACTAGAAGAAGCAATGTTGTTTCCTTTATCATCATATGACACAGGAATGCGTCGAACGGCGGTTTCGTCACCTCTTGGTGCTTTAACAATGGTTGACTGTTTGCTTCTACTTCGATTAGTTCGTCGCTTTCATGTTTGGGATATTGTGGTGGCTTTAACCTGTTTAAAACAATTCGTGTCTCAATCAATAGAAAAGGTACCATACAAAACCATCTTCAACAAGAAAGTTTGGAAACTAGAAACAAAGTAATAATTTTGAGATGGGCCATAATGAACCTGTTCATTAAGAATCCGTTCTGTTTCATGGAGCTCTAACTCCTGCCGCAACATAAAAAAAAGGATTTGATGAAATGATGGAAAAAGCTCTATAATAGTATTATTATCAATCATATATATAAGGGACACTATATATAATCT
>NW_006256313.1:0-926 GCF_000478725.1 Eutrema salsugineum
GAGAGGAAATATGTTTGACTTTTTAAGAAAACTCATATTTTGATCCAAAATGGCACTATATTGACAAGAGTGTGTTCTGAGCATACAATTAAGAAGTAGAGACTTCTAAATGTCGAAGGAGACGCATCATTTACTTTCTATCTTATTCCTTTAGTTACACCAAAACTCTCCTATGAAAATCAGAAAACTAGAACTCTTTTTAAGTAAAGTCATATTCTGATCCAAAATGGCACAATATTGGCAAGAGGGAGTTCTGAGCATACAAATAAAAAGTAGACACTCCTAAATCTCGAAGGAGATGCATCATTTGCTTGTTTTCTTATTCCTTTAGCTACACCAAAACTCTCCTATGAAAATCAGAAAACCAGGATTCTTTTTAAGAAAAGTCATATTCTCATCCAAAATGGCACTATATTGACAAGAGGGAGTTATGATCTTACAAATAAGAAGTAGAGACTACTAAATGTAGACGGAGATGCATTATTTACTTGTTTTCTTATTCCTTTAGCTACACCAAAACTCTCCTATGAAAATCAGAAAACTGGAACTCTTTTTAAGTAAAATCATATTCTGATCCAAAATGGCACTATATTGACAAGACGGAGTTCTGAGCATACAAATAAGAAGTAGAGACTCCTAAATGTCGAAGGAGACACAACATTTACTTGATTTTTATTCCTTTAGCTACACCAAAACTCTCCTATGAAAATCAGAAAACTAGGACTTTTTTTAAGTAAAGTCATTTTCTGATCCAAAATGGCACTATATTGACAAGAGGGAGTTCTGAGCATACCAATTAGAAGTAGAGACTCCTTAATGTCGAAGGAGACGCATCATTTACTTGTTTTCTTATTCCTTTAGCTACACCAAAACTCTCCTATGAAATCACAGAACTGGTACTCTTTTTAAGGAAAGTCATATTCTGA
>NW_006256313.1:2155-2991 GCF_000478725.1 Eutrema salsugineum
AAACTCTCCTATGAAAATCAGAAAACTGGTACTCTTTTTAAGGAAAGTCATATTCTGATCCAAAATGGCACTATATTGACAAGAGGGAGTTCTAATCTTACAAATAGAAACTCCTAAATGTGAAAGGATAGACATGATGTACCTGTTTTATTATTCCTTTAGCTACACTAAAACTATCCTATGAAAGTCAGAAAACTGGGACTCTTTTTAAGAAAAGTCATATTTTGATCCAAAATGACACTATATTGACAAAAGAGGGTTTCTGAGCATACATATAAGAAGTAGAGACTCCTAAATGTCTAAGAAGACGCATCATTTACTTGTTTCTTATTCCTTTAGCTACACCAAAACTCTCCTATGAAAATCAGAAAACTGGGACTTTTTTTAAGTAAAGTCATATTCTGATCCAAAATGGCACTATATTGACAAGAGGGAGTTATGATCTTAGAAATAAGAAGTAGGCTCTACTAAATGTAGACGGAGATGCATCATTTACTTGTTTACTTATTCCATTAGCTACACCAAAACTCTCCAATGAAATTCAGAAAACTGGTAATCTTTTTAAGGAAAGTCATATTCTGATCCAAAATGGCACTATATTGACAAGAGGGAGTTCTAATCTTACAAATAGAGACTCCTAAATGTGGAATGAGAGACATCATGTACCTGTTTTATTATTCCTTTATCTACACCAAAACTCTCCTATGAAAATCAGAAAACCAGGATTCTTTTTAAGAAAAGTCATATTCTCATCCAAAATGGCACTATATTGACAAGAGGGAGTTATGATCTTACAAATAAGAAGTAGAGACTACTGTTAAACGAAATGACCCAGT
>NW_006256312.1:0-945 GCF_000478725.1 Eutrema salsugineum
AAGATGAGATTAGAGAGAAAATAAGAGAAATAAGCCACCAGATTCAGCAACCTGGCTCTGATACCATGAAAGAATGTATAGATTAGCAGCGGATAATAGAAGATTAAGAGATTAAGAGAGATTGTATGAGAGATTATTGAAGAACACGATGAAGAGAGAATAGAGAGAGAGAATGGTGAGAAAGAGATATCTTCTCATTTCTTAGGAAAACAATTACAGAGAGTATACAGCTATATAAAGTAAAAGAGCAACAAGAATATTCTCTAGATTCCTAAGCTATAGTCCAAAAGAGGAAAAAGCAAAAGTAAAAGGTAAAGCTACTTTTCTCCTTCTCTCCAACGGTCACAAGGAGATCATATCCAGCCTGGCTCCTTCCTCTCTTATCTTTAAACGTTAAGAAGAGAATGAACATAAGAGAAGAAGGCTCCCCTAGATAACTTGATGAAGAAGCAACCCAAATGATGACCTTGTACGGATATGTACGGATGTGTACGGTCATACATGAGAAGATCAGCTGATGCTTAGATGATAATGATCTCTCTTGATTAACACTAAATGTGGAAGGAGATGCATCATTTTCTTGTTTCTTATTCCGTTAGATACACCTCAAATCTCCTATGAAAATCAGAAAACAAGGACTCTTTTTACTAAAAGTCATGTTCTGAACCAAATTGGCATGATAATGACAAGGGGGCGTTAGGAGACTAGAAACAATAGGTAGAGAGTCCTAAATGAGGAAGGAGATGCATCATTTACTTGTTTTCTTATTCCTTTAGATACACCTCAGATCTCCTATGAAATCAGAAAACTGGAACTCTTTTTACTAAAGTCATATTCTAAACAAAATTGGCATGATAATGACAAGGGGCATTGTGAGACTAGAACAAGAGGTAGAGAGTCCTAAGAGGAAGGAGATGCATCATTTACTTGTTTTCTTATTCCTTT
>NW_006256312.1:2149-2920 GCF_000478725.1 Eutrema salsugineum
CTAAAAGTCATGTTCTGACCCAAATTGGCATGATAATGACAAGGGGGCGTTGGGAGACTAGAAACAATAGGTAGAGAGTCCTACATGTGGAAGGAGATGCATCATTTACTTGTTTTCTTATTCCTTTAGATACACCTCAAATCTCCTATGAAAATAAAAAAAACCGGGACTCTTTTTACTAAAAGTCATATTCCGATCCAAATTGGCGTGAGAATGACAAGGGGGCATTGTGAGACTAGAAACAAGAGGTAGAGAGTCCTAAATGTGGAAGGAGATGCATCATTTTAGTTGTTTTCTTATTCCTTTAGATACACCTCAAATCTCCAATGAAAATCAGAAAAAAGGGATTCTTTTTACTAAAAGTCATATTCCGATCCAAATTGGCATGATAAAGACAAGGGGGCGTTGTGAGACTAGAAACAAGAGGTAGAGAGTCCTAAATGTGGAAGGAGATGCATCATTTACTTGTTTCTTATTCCTTAAGATACACCTCAAATCTTCTATGAAAATCAGAAAACTGGAACTCTTTTTACTAAAACTCATATTCTGAACCAAATTGGCATGATTATGACAAGGGGGCGTTGTGAGACTAGAAACAAGAGGTAGAGAGTCCTAAATGTGGAAGGAGATGCATCATTTACTTGTTTTCTTATTCCTTTAGATACACCTCAAATCTCCTATGAAAATCAGAAAACTGGAACTCTTTTTACTAAAAGTCATATTCTAAACAAAATTGGCATGATAATGACAAGGAGGCATTGTGAGACTAGA
>NW_006256311.1:0-904 GCF_000478725.1 Eutrema salsugineum
GTTTCGTCGGCGATGCGAGACTTGCCTTTAATCCCTGGTTTGGAGCGTGTTATGAGAAGCAGCTACAAGAGGCCCATGTTTCTCAGTTTCCTAACAGATTTGAGCCGTGTTGTTAAAGGGTGAAATCTTGTCGTAATTGATGCATCTCTATCCACCTTTTTGACTCTCTACCTCTGGTTTCTAGTCTCACAACGCCCCCTTGTCTTTATCATGCCAATTTGGATCGGAATATGACTATTAGTAAAAAGAGTCCCAGATTTCTGATTTTCATAGGAGATTTGAGGTGGGTATTTAAAGGAATAAGAATTCAAGTAAATGATGCATCTCTATCCACATTTAGGACTCTCTACCTCTTGTTTCTAGTCTCACAACGCCCCTTTGTCATTATTATGCCAATTTGGTTTAGAATATGACTTTTAGTAAAAAAGAGTTCCAGCTTTCTGATTTTCATAGGAGATTTGAGGTGTGTATTTAAAGGAATAAGAATTCAAGTAAATGATGCATCTCTATCCACATTTAGGACTCTCTACCTCTTGTTTCTAGTCTCACAACGCCCCCTTGTCATTATCATGCCAATTTGGTTCAAAATATGAGTTTTAGTAAAAAGAGTTCCAGTTTTCTGATTTTCATAGGAGATTTGAGGTGTATCTTAAGGAATAAGAAACAAGTAAATGATGCATCTCCTTCCACATTTAGGACTCTCTACCTCTTTTTTCTAGTCTCACAACGCCCCCTTGTCATTATCATGCCAATTTGGATTAGAATACGACTTTTAGTAAAAAGAGTCCCAGTTTTCTGATTTTCATAAGAGATATGAGGTGTATCTAAAGGAATAAGAAAACAAGTAAATGATGCATCTCCTTCCTCATTTAGGACTCTCTACCTTTTGTTTCTAGTCTCAAAA
>NW_006256311.1:2238-3031 GCF_000478725.1 Eutrema salsugineum
CCCCCTTGTCATTATCATGCCAATTTGGTCAGAACCATGACTTTTAGTAAAAAAGAGTCCTTGTTTTCTGATTTTCATCGGAGATGTGAGGTGTATCTAACGGAATAAGAAACAAGTAAATGATTCATCTCCTTCCACATTTAGGACTCTCTACCTATTGTTTCTAGTCTCCCAACGCACCCTTGTCATTATCATGCCAATTTGGTTCAGAACATGACTTTTAGTTAAAAAGAGTCCTTGTTTTCTGATTTTCATCGGAGATTTGAGGTGTATCTAACGGAATAAGAAAACAAGTAAATGATGCATCTCTATCCACATTTAGGGCTCTCTACCTCTTGTTTCTAGTCTCCCAACGCCCCCTTGTCATTATCATGCCAATTTGGTTCAGAACATGACTTATTGTAAAAAGAGTCCTTGTTTTCTGATTTTCATCGGAGATTTGAGGTGTATCTAACGGAATAAGAAACAAGTAAATGATGCATCTCCTTCCACATTTACGACTCTCTACCTCTTGTTTCTAGTCTCACAACGCCCCCTTGTCATTATCATGCCAATTTGGTTCAGAATATGAGTTTTAGTAAAAAGAGTTCCAGTTTTCTGATTTGCATAGAAGATTTGAGGTGTATCTAAAGGAATAAGAAAACAAGTAAATGATTCATCTCCTTCCACATTTAGGAGGCTCTACCTATTGTTTCTAGTCTCCCAACGCCCCCTTGTCATTATCATGCCAATTTGGTTCAGAACATGACTTTTAGTAAAAAAGAGTCCTTGTTTTCTGACTTTCATCGGAGAT
>NW_006256310.1:0-748 GCF_000478725.1 Eutrema salsugineum
TATTCTCAGAACTGCGATCTTGTCAATATAGTTCCATCTTAGATCAAAATATGACTTTTTCTAATCAGAGTCCAGTTTTCCGATTTTTATAGGAGAGATTGGGTGTACCCATAGGAATACGAAAACATAGAAATTATGTTTCTCCTTCCACATTTAGGATTCTCTACTTCCTATTTGTATTCTCAGAACCCTCCCTTGTCAATATAGTGCAATTTTTGATCAGAATATGACTTTTCTGAAAGAGAGTTTTCAGTTTTCTGTTTTTCATAGGAGAGATTGAGTGTATCCAAATGAATAAGAATACATTTAAATGATGCATCTCCTTCTACATTTAGGATGCTCTACTTCCTATTTCTATTCTCAGAACTACCCATTGTCAATATAGTGCCATTTTGGATCAAAATATGACTTTTCCGAAGGAGAGTCCCAGTTTTCTGTTTTTCATAGGAGAGATTATGTGTATCCAAATGAATAAGAAAACATGTAAGTGATGCATCTCCTTCCACATTTAGGATTCTCTACTTCCTATTTCTATTCTCAGAACTACCCCTTGTCAATATAGTGCCATTTTGGATCAAAATATGACTTTTCCTAAGGAGAGTCCCAGTTTTATGTTTTTCAAGGAGAGATTATGTGTATCCAAATGAATAAGAAAACATGTAAGTGATGCATCTCCTTCCACATTTAGGATCTCTACTTCCTATTTCTATTCTCAGACTCCCCCAATGTCAATATAGTGCCATTTTGG
>NW_006256310.1:2126-3044 GCF_000478725.1 Eutrema salsugineum
TATTCTCAGAACCCTCCCTTGTCAATATAGTTCGATTTTGGATCAAAATATGAATTTTCCTAAAGAGAGTCCCAGTTTTCTGTTTTTCATAGGACAGATTGGGTGTATCCAAATGAATAAGAAAACATGTAAGTGATGCATCTCCTTCCACATTTAGGATTCTCTACTTCTTATTTCTATTCTCAGAAGCCCCCAATATCAATATAGCGCCATTTTGGATCAGAATACGACTTTTCCTAAAGAGAGTCCCATTTTCTGATTTTCATAGGAGAGATTGGGTGTATCCAAAGGAATAAGAAAACATAGAAATGATGCATCTCCTTCCACATTTAGGATTCTCTACTTCCTATTTCTATTCTCAGAACTCCCCCTTGTCAATATAGTCCCATTTTGGATCAGAATATGACTTTTCCTAAAGAGAGTCCAGTTTTCTGTTTTTCATAGGAGAGATTGGGTGTATCCAAAGTAATAAGAAAACATGTAAGTGATGCATCTCCTTCCACATTTAGGATTCTCTACTTCCTATTTCTATTCTCAGAAGCCCCCAATATCAATATAGCGCCATTTTGGATCAGAATACGACTTTTCCTAAAGAGAGTCCCATTTTCTGATTTTCATAGGAGAGATTGGGTGTATCCAAAGGAATAAGAAAACATAGAAATGATGCATCTCCTTCCACATTTAGGATTCTATACTTCCTATTTCTATTCTCAGACCTCCCCCTTGTCAATATAGTTCCATTTTGGATCAAAATATGACTTTTGATTAATAAGAGTCCAGTTTTCTGATTTTTATAGGAGAGATTGGGTGTATCCAAAGGAATAAGAAAACATATGAATGATGCATCTCCTTCCACATTTAGGATTCTCTACTTCCTATTTCTATTCTCAGAACTCCCCCTTGTCAATATAGTGCCAT
>NW_006256309.1:0-847 GCF_000478725.1 Eutrema salsugineum
AGTCATATTGGGCTCACAAATGGCAGTATATTGACAAGGGGGAGTTCTGAGAAAAGAATTAGGAAGTAGAGAATCCTAAATGCGGAAGGAGATGCATCACTTACATGTTTTCTTATTCCTTTGGATACACCCAATATCTCCTATGAAAATCAGAAAACTGGGACTCTCTTTAGGAAAAGTCATATTCTGATCCCAAATGGAACTATATTGACAAGGGGGAGTTCTGAGAATAGAAATAGGAAGTAGAGAATCCTAAATACGGAAGGAGATGCATCACTTACATGTTTTCTTATTCCTTTGGATACACCCAATCTCTCCTACAAAAAACAGAAAACTGGGACTCTCTTTAGGAAAAGTCTTATTCTGATCCCAAATAGAACTATATTGACAAGAGGGAGTTCTGAGAATAAAAATAGGAAATAGACAATCCTAAATGCGGAAGGAGATGCATCACTTACATGTTTTCTTATTCCTTTGGATACACCCAATCTCTCCTATGAAAAACAGAAAACTGGGACTCTCTTTAGGAAAAGTCATATTCTGATCCCAAATGGAACTATATTGACAAGGGGGAGTTCTGAGAAAAGAAATAGGAAGTATAGAATCCTAAATGCGGAAGGAGATGCATCACTTACATGTTTTCTTATTCCTTTGGATACACCCAATCTCTTCTATGAAAATCAGAAAACTGGGACTCTTCTTCATGAAAAGTCATATTCTGATCCAAAATGGAACTATATTGACAAGGAGGAGTTCTGAGAATAGAAATAAGAAGTATAGAAATCCTAAATGTGGTGAAGGAGATGCATCACTTTACATGTTTTTCTTATTTCCTTTGGATACACCC
>NW_006256309.1:2029-2828 GCF_000478725.1 Eutrema salsugineum
GAAAAGTCATATTCTGATCCCAAATGGAACTATATTGACGAGGGGGAGATCTGAGAAATAGAAATAAGAAGTATAGAATCCTAAATGTGGAAGGAGATGCATCACTTACATGTTTTCTTATTCCTTTGGATACACACCAATATCTCCCTATGAAAATCAGAAAACTGGGACTCTCTTTAGGAAAAGTCATATTCTGATCCCAAATGGAACTATATTGACAAGGGGGAGTTCTGAGAATAGAAATAGGAAGTAGAGAATCCTAAATGCGAAAGGAGATGGATCACTTACATGTTTTCTTATTCCTTTGGATACACCCAATATCTCCTGTAAAAAACAGAAAACTAGGACTCTCCTTAGGAAACGTCATATTCTGATCCCAAAATGAAACTATATTGACAAGGGGGAGTTCTGAGAAAAGAAATAGGAAGTAGAGACTCCGAAATGTAGAAGGAGATGCATCATTTACATGTTTTCTTATTCCTTTGGATACACCCAATCTCTCCTACAAAAAACAAAAAACTGGGACTCTCTTTAGGAAAAGTCATATTCTGATCCCAAATGGAACTATATTGACAAGGGGGAGTTCTGAGAAAAGAATTAGGAACTAGAGACTCCTAAATATGGAAGGAGATGCATCATTTACATGTTTTCTTATTCCTTTGGATACACCCAATCTCTCCTATGAAAATCATAAAACTGGGACTCTCTTTAGGAAAAGTCTTATTCTGATCCCAAATAGAACTATATTGACAAGAGGAAGTTCTGAGAATAGAAATAGGAAGTAGAGAATCCTAAATGG
>NW_006256308.1:0-828 GCF_000478725.1 Eutrema salsugineum
TCAGTCTTTCTTTTGTAGAGATTGTTGGTCACTTATTAGGCTTGGAACATTATGCTTGTTAATTGCTTGGTTATCTCTAATGGTTGTTAGACTTGATTAAGTGATTTGCAAAGGGATTTCTGTCATGAGAGTGGATTAATCTGATCATGAAGCCTAGACTAAAGAGTTGCAAGTGTTGCATTGTTGTTTAGCATCATTAGTTTGCATTGAAAGCACCCTAATCAATGACCACACCTAGAGGCTTAGTCTTCTCTTCTTGTTTACCATATATCATTTGCTTCTTGTTTTAATCATTGTTAGTTTGTTAATCTTGTTTAGTTTCCTTTTAATCACCTGTTTGAATCAAACCCCTACTTGTTTGCTGGAATTAAGTAACAAATCATATAGTCTAGTGTCTAGCTTCCACATTCTTGGATTGACACCCCTTATACTACTTTGACAAGGGGATTGATAGCCCTCAAGATCCTAAAAACTCCTATCTATCACGTCGGCCTCATAGCCGGCCATCATCTCATTCACTGCGGCATAAAACTAAGAAAGACGGAAGATCAAAATCAAGTTTTAACGCAAGAAAATGTTAAAGATAAAACAGGGAACCATACCTTGGTCTCGCGATGTGCCATCGCGGCATAAGACTTCGAATGTCTAAGCTTCTCGGGACATGGTAGGACAACATTGGCATTGTTGATCTTCGAGAAAATATCTTGTCAGAATCTCGTTCTTGGTCCCGTGCTGTGTCATCGACACAAGCTTTTTGGGGACCACCTTCTGCTTCTTCTTCGGAATCTCATTCTTGTCAGAAGCTACTCCTTTGGTTTTCTCCTCAGC
>NW_006256308.1:1986-2797 GCF_000478725.1 Eutrema salsugineum
TGTCTTTGCTCGGAAAACCACTAATAATCCAACATTTTGACTTGCTGGAGATGTTAAATTTATTTCCCCCCGGGGCCTTACGAATTTCCAACAAGTTGAGCAGGTGATTCAGCTCGACATCAACCCCCAGTCAAAACTCCGAACAAGAATGCCAACCATATGCCATAAACCCCTCGGCATGATTTGCCCGATCGAGATCTCATGTTTCTATAAATATTCAAGGATAACATTGGGAATTGGAAACCAGAGGAACCACAAGTCAAAAAACGCTTTGTATACGGTGAAGTGATTCGCAGGAGGACGGTCGGCTCGGTCGGTCTTCCAGGGACAATGAATTCTACTGTCTCAGAGATTCCGAAGTGGTGTCCTAATGCCTCGAGAGATTCAGGGGATGAGGGAGTTGAACCGGGAGGATCGAGTTCTTCTTCCCTGAAGAGGAAGCACCTCGACTCGCCATGAGACGAATTTTGCTTTGACCAGATCGAAAGGAAAAATTTCTTCCTCAGTTTGTATAGGACCCCGGGAAGAAATCGTAGAAGCAGACACCTTGTTATTTACTGAGCGGTCACAGGAATGGCTCGTCGAGTCAAATGCCTCGTCTTTTATTGGATGAGCAGGAGAAGGATTCGCCGAAGAAGACGCCTCGGGAGACTGTGAACTACATGACCCCGTCGCATTTATCGCCTCGGCGTTTGCAGGGAACGACTCGTAATGAAAGAGAGAATCTAGCGAATCTTGAGAACGGCTCGACATAATTTACAAAACAATACAGAAGCTACAGAAGATACTTCGCGACAAGGCTTGTTGGGAA
>NW_006256307.1:0-1631 GCF_000478725.1 Eutrema salsugineum
CTAGACTCCCTTCCCACTCATTTATTTTCCACCAACATGTCAAGAATAAATCCAACAAGCAACACACAAGCATCCTAGCGATGCACAAACAACAAGCAAGCAATGTGTTTCCTACCCGGCTATCACACAAGGCCACACCTCCCAGTCACACAGCTTCACAATATTCATTTCCTCTGTAACACCCCGGGCCTGGGTTCAAAGGAAACCAAACTAAACCGGCGGTTTTATCTAACCTAACCAATAATTCCTGAATAATCCTTAAATCTTAATCCCAATCAAACCAAATCCAGTCTTACAATAAAAATGACTATATTGAGTTTATCCAAAAATAATCTGAAAAGAATATCTTAAAAGAAAATCTGAAAGAAAGTTCTTAAAGTGATAAAAATCTTCCTCCATCTCTGAAGGCACCCCACACTAGAGCTACTCGTCTAGATCCTCCCAAATATTCAGTTCCTCTGTAACACCCCGGTCATGGGTTCCAAAGGAAACCAGACTAAACCGGCAGTATTATCTAACCTAACCAATAATTCCTGAATAATCCTTAAATCTTATTCCAAATCAAACCAAATCCAGTCTTACAATAGAAATGAATAACTTGAATAAATCCGAAAATAATCATAAAACAATATCTTAAAAGAAAATACAAAAAAAAAGTTCCTAAAGCGATAAAAATCTTCCTCCATCTCTAAAAGCACACCACACTAGAGCTACTCGTCTAGTTCCTCCCAGACATCATCACAATCACATTCATCACACTCACCTGAAAGACGGATTTATAAGAGAGGGGTGAGTAATTTGGGGAAATTACTCAGTGAGAACCAAACCAGACTCCCTTCCCACTCATTTATTTTCCACCAACATGTCAAGAATAAATCCAACAAGCAACACACAAGCATCCTAGCGATGCACAAACAACTAGCCGGCAATGATGTCTCCAACCCGCCTATCACACAAGGCCACACCTCCCAGTCACACAGCTTCACAATATTTAGTTGCTCTGTAACACGCCGGTCCTGGGTTCCAAAGGAAACCAGACTAAACCGGCAGTATTATGTAACCTAACCAATAATTCCTGAATAATCCTTAAATCTTATTTCAAATCAAGCCAAATCCAGTCTTACAATAGAAATGAATAACTTGAATAAATCCGAAAATAATCAGAAAACAATATCTTAAAAGAAAATACAAAAAAAAGTTCTTAAAGCGATAAAAATCTTCCTCCCTCTCTAAAAGCACACCACACTAGAGCTACTGGACTAGTTCCTCCCAGTCAGCATCACAATCACATTCATCACACTCACCTGAAATATGGATTTATAAGAGAGGGGTGAGTAATTTGGGGAAATTACTCAGTGGGAACCAAACCAGACTACCTTCCCACTCATTTATTTTCCACCAACATGTCAAGAATAAATCCAACAAGCAACACACAAGCATCCTAGCGATGCACAAACAACTAGCCAGCAATGATGTCTCCAACCCGCCTATCACACAAGGCCACACCTCCCAGTCACACAGCTTCACAATATTTAGTTCCTCTGTAACACCCCGGTCCTGGTTTCCAAAGGAAACCAGACTAAACCGGCAGTATTATCTAGACTAAACCGGCAGTATTATCTAACCTAACC
>NW_006256306.1:0-849 GCF_000478725.1 Eutrema salsugineum
CTTGTTTTCCTCGTACCGAATTGCAGCAGACCAATCCGAATTTCTGGTTTGACTCTGGTTGCCTGATTTCCTAAATTTTTTTTTTTTTTTTTTTTTGAATAGAAGCAAGTGACAAGCGACACCGAAGGTGGTGTCGCTCGACACTAACATCTGCTTCACCTGAGACACGAAAAGAAAAACGAAAATCAACTGAAACAAAAAGACTTATGTACAGACTCACCAGTGGATTGCCTTCCACCAAGCGCTTGTTTAAAGTCATTAGCTTGACTATGGATAGACTATGCATCTGGTGGATCAGACAGTGGCAAAGAGTGCCTCTGTGAAATTCGTCTCATCCATGGTGGTGTGTAAGCGTTTTGCGCATGAGGTCGTCCAAGGAATGCAGGAATAGCACCAGGGTGAGATCTGTGTTTGGGTGGCCTTGACCTATTCCCTGCAATATCATCAAACGAAAAACCAAGTGCTCTACGATAATCTCGTAGCTTGCGTCGTGAGACAGAGCCTGCATCCTTTGAATCAGTTCCAATGATATCACGAGAATTAGGCTTAGGTTCAAGAGGTGTGTACCTTTGCTTTGGTGGAGATGGATGGAGTGCAATGTTTGGAGCTTCCTGATCAAAAGCACTCATTGGTTCTGTAGACGTCTTAGTCAACTCAGGTTGATCTTTCACCTTCTCAGCATCAAACACGTTCTGATCTCCCACTATCACTTCAGGTATTGCACTGACTTGGAATGTCTGACCATCTATGGTGGGATCCTTCAGCTTCTCCATCTTGAAAGTCATAATGGTATCTCCCAGTGGAGATCAGGTTACCGTGCTTGACATCAATTACTGCTCCAGCTGTAGC
>NW_006256306.1:2040-2814 GCF_000478725.1 Eutrema salsugineum
TGAATCACAGTACTGACCTGTTCATTGATCATCATCACTCCTTCCTCATGACTCAGATTATTATTTACCATTCTCTTCACATAGTGTCTGAGAGTAGGAGCAATCTTCACAGCATCAACCAAAGGAATCTCAATCACAAGTTTCTCCATCAAAGTCTTGCATCTGGCATCATCTATCTCCTGCTTGGACTTCCTAGGACTCCTTGGGTAAGGAACCTTAGGTTTGTAAACCTTTTCCTCAGCAGAGTTCGAATTTTGAGCAATATCAGCATTGCTCTGCAATTGGTGACGCGCGACACTGGTTGTGGTGTCGCTCGACACCGGCTCTGCAACTTCGAAATTTTCTTCAGATTCGTCCAACTCCACGATTCCATCCTCAGAAACACCCTTTTTCAGCACAGGAGTCAACTTTTTACCACTTCTTAACGAGATGGCACTGCAGTAATGCCTAGGATTGGTATCAGTCTTCCCAGGAAGGAATCCTTCTTGCCTTTTTACAGACTCTGCAGTCTGAGCAACCTGAGTATCAAGCTTCTTGACATGAGTGTTCAGAACTTCAATTTTTCCATTCAGATCCAGATATAGAGCATCAATCTTCCCATTGAAATCCACAGTCATCTTCTGCTGACCTTCCAAAATCTGTTCCAGCATAGACTTCACCTCATTATCTGGAGTTTGAGTAGGAAGAGAACCATAGTTCCTTGAAAACCTGTTGTTGGAGTAGGATGTCTGGTACTGAGGTTTGGAGCTGTAACCAGATTTGCTTGTCTTCACC
>NW_006256305.1:0-1588 GCF_000478725.1 Eutrema salsugineum
TGGCATTTTTAGAATGAAACAAACGGTGAAAACAGTATCAACATATGCGGTCATTAGAACCTAAGTAAATAGGTTGTCAATAAATAAATAAAAGACTCATTGGAGAAAACAACATGTTTGAAACCTCCATATATCCTAGGAAAACGTGCGAGAACTTGAAAGAAGTGCACACTTTAGTAGCAAGACGGTATGTTTTGATGGTGATGGATCCCTCGGTGAAATCGGAGACAGAAAATAATACACAACTATTCGATGTAGGAGCACATGAGGAAGCTAGTGCAAGACTACTCCCCATATCAGGCCAAGGCAGTCCAATGCGTTCATGGGTAAATGGATTTAAAAAGAAGGTATCTCTGAAATTTCTATGGCGCACAAGTAACCAACCGTCTGTAGAACAATGAATGTGTGAACCGCGTAACACAGGGGATGACTTACAAATATGTGTTTTATCGAGTAATGGATCGTATAGCTCGTATTCTTCTCTACAAGGAGAGCGCATAAGCAATGGTGTTGAGTACTCCTTAACACGAACGGAAACACAAGCTACTTGCCATGTTTTGCAAACAATGGAAGCACGAATGTTGTCTTTCAAAGAGAGACGCTCCAATATTAGTAAAGTGAGTTCGAAAGGAAGGTTTGAAAAAGTTTGGTTATTTGCCTCTGTACGCTTCTTCTTCTTCATCATGGACAATTTAGAAACCGAGTCTTAAAGATTGTATATACAGTAAAAACTTTATAAATTAATAATGTTGAGATTTGATATTTTATTAATTTATAGTGTTATTAATTTATGAATTTTAAATAATTTTTTTTATTAATTATTAAAATTTAAAAGAAAATTTCTTTGAAGTTTGTAATATCTAAAAAATTCTTCAAAAATTAAAAATTAGTTCCAAAAAGTTTTCTATATAAAAAATAAATAAAAACTTATATTTTTGTATATTATCTCATTTATATGTTTATATCAAATTTAATTTATGATAATAATGGGACTATAAATATATGAAGAAGTTTTGTTAAAGTTATTATTTTATTATCTTTTCGAATTGTGTCATATTTTGAACTGGCCCAACTCGGGATCATGAAATATTATTAATTTATAGTGTTTATTATTTTATCGAGTATTAATTTATATAGTTTTTAGTGTATATAGAGAGCTTTCTTTGTCGATTAAATCAAGGAAAGAAACCGAGTTTCCTTTTATTTTGGTGGTGGTTGAGATCCGGAAGATTTCATAATTTCCTTTTTTGTGGGATTCAATTTCATAAATTCCATTTAATTTAGTTTTTTTTTAAGGATTATTTTAACACTTGATATTTCTTTTTAATTCAATTTCAAAGGGATGATCTAATCTAAACATCAAGGGAAAAACATATTTCTGTTTAATTGGCCTAAAGTTGTCAGTTACAAAAACTGATCATAAAACACATTCATGATCCTGCTCATGAGCTTTCATGAGAGTCTAAACCCATAATAAAGATCATGGTGTTTCCATGTGGGATCTGTTCTTCTTAGTAAGGCTTAAACTTACGAGCAGCTCGAAGTTGTGAAATCGGAGGACAGAGGATATTACACAACTATTTGATGT
>NW_006256304.1:0-13362 GCF_000478725.1 Eutrema salsugineum
GGCTCACCAATTTCTTTGCAACCCATAACAAAACCATGTTCAGAGTTACCGACCACAAATTCCCAATCTGCTTCACCGACTTAAGACAGTCTCTTTAAATAGTCTCTGATGGGTCCTAAGATACAATTTATAACTTTGCTCCACCTCATTTCCTAGCACAGCCATGGCGTGTCCAATCTCAATTGCTCTCGCTCAAATCCAAAGACACATGTTCTTCAATAAGGTTGAATCTATATTTAAGAGGTCTTTGTTTTGAGGCTACTCCTTCTAAAAGGTATTCATTATGCTTTCAAACGGTGTAAAAATTCTAACGCTGATTCTTTTTCACTCCCATGACTTAAATTGACAAAGTATGTTTTAAATGTTTTAGATTTATCGAGAATACATTAAATCCATTCATTTTTATATTGATTTTCTGTTGTCTGTTGATTGGGTTATGAATGTGAAGTATCAAGCTCTACGTAACTGTTGCTGTCAGGTTCACATGGTGTTCTTATCAACAGTGCAAGTCTTCTTGGGAATACTTTTAAAGCATAACCATATGTCCGATTGGAAATGTAAGGATTTGTCTTTTTGCATATGTTTTTGCATATGTTTACCGGGTACTGCAAATCTGCAACAAATAGAAAATGCAAGCAATCAGTTCTAAAATGTCTACGGCTTTACAGGTTTTGAAGTAGCTCTTTCATAGAGTAATCTTATATTCTATACCCGAATATGCCAGCCTCAACTTGAAAGTGACTGCAGCAACTATGACTACTTGCTCTACTTCATGCCTAAGTATGTAACTAAATTTGGAGGGTGAATTACAAAGCCGTTATTATGCTTCAGATGATGGAAACATTTCTTCAGAGTAAATTCTATTTTGTGCCATTAGTTTCCAGATATAATTTCTGCATTGCAATATATACTCTAGATAGTTCATATATATGAAGGACTGATGAGATACGTCTTCTTCTTTTTGAAATTTTTGTTTCAGTTACATGTTAAAAAAAGAAAGTACAGGTGATGTTGGTACCCAAATTTTTGCAGGTATGTATATTTGATTCTTGGTTCACTGGTGTATTAGAATGGGCTGACGTTGCAGATTCTACATCGTGGAGAACGTGGCTTTGTGGGTAGGAAGACGCGTTCATGGAGATGTTGAATTTCAAATGGGAGGAAGGAGAATCGTTACTGGCTTTTTTTATTTCTGTAATTTCGGTCACAGATGCGTAGACAACAAAGAAGCGTAGCAGACTGATTTAGGTTTTCTGTTTTGGCTGAGTTGTTGAACTATATTGGGCTTCATTATTGGGCTGCCCTCTATTCTTCTTTCGTTTTCAGGGGTCTACTTTTGTATTCAAAGTCAAGTTTTAGGTTATTTTTAGCAAAAACCCCTATAAAAAAATTAGCCATAAAGCTATAATCACAATTTTTGTCTTTCTTTAATTATTGAAAATTCCATTAAACAAAATTTAAGACACAAAACTTATTATCCACACATATCCAAATCTTATATATAAAAGAGGATCAACTCTCTCCAATTTTTTGACACATCAGCAGTGGAGAGAGTGACACATGTCCACTTAAATTTTAATTAATAAATTTTAATGTTAAGTTTTACTATTTAAAATTACTTAAAAATGAAAAGTTTTGTTTGTTAATTAATAAAACTTGCATGTTATGTGAGGGTATTCACCTAATTTTAGTAAATCGGAAAAAGATTGGGTAAAAGCAAAGTTTTAATTGATTGTATGAGAGATATTCTTATAAGAGCTGAAATTAAAATCACAGAAAATATGATTGAAAAAACAAAAACGATATAAACGAATACCAAAACAAGTGGAAGCGAGATAATGAATTTCTTTCTGTAATTTTTTTGAATCATCCCAGTGTGACGAGATTTTCCAATTCAAGTACTGCAAAATACAACCACTCTAATCCGTTTTTACAAGTACTAGAAAACAAGGTTTTTATACGAACTTAACTCTACGATACTTTCAAAATACTTATTTTAAAATTAACAGAGAGAGATTGCTGGATTTCTTAGATATGAAGTTTTTGTGTTTCTAGGTGAAGAAGACGACATAACATTGTGTATTTATATAGAGATTTCTGGATAAAATTGATTTTGAAATCAAAGAGATTTTTTTAACGCAAATCTCACATTTGTTCTTTCCACGTTTATTCTTTCCATGTTTGGTGATGGTGTTTTAATAAGTTTAACTTGAACGCAAATCTCACATTTTTCTTTACTTATTTTTTTGTTTAGGAATCATATTCATATTCATCAATCTACTTATAGTTTTGAAGTTAACATGTCTTAAATGTTCATGCCATAAACTAAAAGACTCAGATAAATAAACAACTGATTTCTTATTCTCATTCATCTTTGAGGTGGAAGCCTCAATGACAACATTGCTGCAAATAACAGCTTCAAGAGACATCTTAAAAAGACCATCACTAACAAATCCCTTTCCCAAATACATATCATGTTTGGATAGCATCAGCTTATCCGCATCTAACTTAACAGTGAATCCATGCTTACTCAGGAGAGATCCAGAGATCAGATTCTTGCTCATGTCTGACATGTAGACCACATTCGTAACGGTGAGCTCACGTCCAGAGATAAGCTTCAAAACAACCTTTACATAACCTTCGATCTTTGAGGTGGTAAAGTTTCCCATGAAGGATTTTTTGTCACTCTTGTTCTTCGTGTAGGCAGAGAACATTGACCTGTCCAAGCAAATATGCTTGGTTGCACCAGTATCGAACCACCAAATCTTTGGGTGGCTTTCAGCGACGTTAGCTTCAGTGACCATCACGCACATGTGTGGTTCAGCGAGATTGGCTTCGTTCTTGCCTTCATTTTTCTTTGGAGCTTTTTTGTTGCAGCACTCAAAGGAGTTACGGCCTGTTTTGCCACAGTTGTGACATGTTCCAATGAACTTCTGCGAGCTCTCACAACCAGATTTTTTCTTCTTGAACTTCTGTGAGTTCTGTTGTGGGACTTTGCCTTTCCTTTTGTCTTGGCATCCTTTGTTATGGCGCCCCTTGTTTTGGAGTTCCACCACATTCGCATTGGGTTCACGAATTTCAACACCTACTCTAATGTTTTTCTGGTTTGTTGACTCCATACAGAGCTCCATTGTTAAGTCTTCGAGACTCATCCACTTCTTCTTCAGCTTCAGGTAGTTTTTTGAAGGCTGTCCAGTTAGGTGGGAGCTTCTCAATGATGCATGCGGCCTGATAGATCTCACACAGCCTCATACCCTCAGGAGGAGAGTTTGTAGCTCTCTGAATTGAACCATTATTGGCTGCGAGTCCACCATTTTGTAGTCTTGAAATTTTGTCACAGCGTATTTCTAAGATCCATCATCTTCTGTGTGATACTTCTTGTCTAGAGAATCCCACAATTCTTTAGATGTTTCAACATTGCTATACACATCGAACAGTGAATCAGCAAGGCGACTTTGGTTGTATCCTTTCCACAGAAATCTCTGTGTTCTCAAGCTAACATGCTCGCAAGCGCGTAAGCATCATCATTATCCGCTGGAAGAGAGGTCTCTCTTCATGGGTGTACTTTCCAGTTTAAGTGCGGCTAGATAGAAAAACATCTTCTTCTGCCACATTTTAAAATTGGTCCAATAGAACTTTCTGAGAAGGACACCTACTGAATTCACAGTTGGCATTTGAACCGATTGATACTGTCCAGTGACCACAGTTTGAACAGTAGCAGGGATCAAAGCAGGGATGGCAATAATCACTGGTGGGAGTCCCAAACTGGATCTGTTCAGTCCTGATTGCAACAGTGGAGGTGTTAGCTTCCGTCACTCCAATGTTAAAGGTGAAGATCTCGGCCTCAGGCACGAAAACGTTGTTGTTGTTTTTATTTTCTATTCTAAAAAACAGAGCAACCACCAAAAACGATTAGAAAAGATTTTAGTGGAGGATGTGTATTAAATTTAGTAACCCAAGACAAAGTAATAATACAATCTAAAATTTTCAATTATTATCAAAAGATCAAATGATTAGACAAAATTTTAATCACACATCTCAGTAACAAAATACGCTCTCGATAATTAAAAGAGAACATGCTCAAACCAAACTACACCAAGTGTTGGTCTGCGAAATCCAAACAAAAAATGTGAGGTTTCAAATGAAATGAAAATTGCAGGTTTAATTGAAATAAAAAATGGGAGAATTGCTTTTATAATGCCAATTCAATTGATATTTGTCTCCTTAATGTTTTCTATTTTTTTCATAGTTGCCCTTTTAAATCAGTTATGGCAATTCTAATAAAAAAATAAATTCAAAACTAATTTCTAAAAATTTCAAAAATACCTAAAAAGGAAATAAAAATATTTTCGGTATCATTTAAGGAAAACAAATATTTTAAAAATTTGTTCTACGCATTTTAGAATGCGTGTTCTACGTCCACGTAGAATCCCATTTCTATAGTTCTTTATATATTCTACTAGCCTGTAGAATTTGTTTTCTATAGCTGTTTTTATATTCTACGAAGTGGTAGAAAACATATTCTATATATTTTTTATATTCTACATTACGGTAGATTATAAAATCTACTGGATAGACTATATTCTACATATTGGTAGAATACAACTTCTACTTATTAGACCAGGTTTTACGTTATTATAGAACAGTTTTTCTACATATGGTCTTCATTCTACTTTAACGTAGAATACAACTTCCACCAAAATCTGAGAAAATATAGGAAAATTCGTGAACTCTCAGATCTGAATATTTTTGAAAATTGTTTTTTCCATTTTTATTATCTGTTTTTGACGTTTTTTTTCTTTTTTTTGCTGTCATTGTATCGTTCTCTTCTTCTTCTTTCCCCATTGATCAAGTTTATTTTCTCTAAATTTGCATATCTATATCACTTATAGTTTATGGAAATCAAAGACAGATCGATAAAGAGTAGATTTTTGTGGCTGATGAAGAAAAACGAGCTAGGTTAATTGCTGTTGAATTGAAATAAATGAACTAAGGTTGCCTAATAATTACTTCTTCATAATATTAACATATCAAAACTTAATTTGTCTTTATACGAACTCGAGTACTTCTCTGCATAATCTAAAATATGGTTCTCTATGGGGCCAGTCCAATCAAAATTTCGTATATATTTTTATCATAATTTATTGAATTTAAAATTTTGACAAAGTGAATAACATTTCAAATTGATAATTTGTAATTCCTCATACGTAATTGCATCATAAAGATATATTCAGTTAAAGAAAATAACTTATTGGGGTAACCGATGGATTTGGTCTCGGCGACATAATGGCATAATACAATAAACACATGGACGATTCCTTGTACATGAATCTAACTCTAATAATGTAATAATGTTTAGTAAAATTTAATAAATTGATAATCAAAGGGTAAAACAGGGTTAATATTAATTTAAACATTAAGGGGACAATTTTTTTAAAAAAACATTAAAGGAACAAATCTAAATTGAATTTACATTATAAAAGTAATTCTCTCGTAAAAAATTGCAGGTTTCATTGCAGCATTTAAAATGAGACTTCCAATAGCAAGTAAATAAAAAAGTTACGATACAATAGAATCTCAATTCAAGTCTGTATCAAAATTCAAATTTTGTAAAACCAGAAATAAAAACTTTGTATCAAGTTTTTATAATCGATCACTTTTTCCTGTTTGGAGTAGAATAGAAAAAAAATTGTAGAGAAATTACAGGTCTCGTTTCAGACTTCTAAATCACAATTTCACATCTGAGATCAAACCACAAAGTATCATTCACTCTAATGAGAGTTCAACGGAATCACTCACTACACAATTTTGAGACTCGCAAGCTCTCGTATTGTGTTCAAAGTTTAATTAATCACAACTGGTAAACTAAATCATACGTTTATGAAAACTCAGAACTGCAACTTAAATCGCCATCGAATTCGAAAGGCACCACGACCGTGCGTTGTAAGTTTGAGCCTCCAATGAGATTTTGATCGCAGGTGGGTAAACAATTTGAGAAAACGTTTATATTCTCGTAAATCAATCTGTTAGATGTTTATAGAACACCAACGGATTCAAAGAGTTATGTGTAGGAGCTGAAAATTAGCACTACGAAAAATTTGATTAAAAAAATGAGAACGATGTAAACGATATTATGGTAAGAGAAACGAGTGGAGGCGAAATAATGAATCTCTTTCCATAACTCTTTGAATCACCCACAGTACGACAAAATTATCCGATTCCAGAGCTGTGGGATACAACCACTTTAACCCCTTTTTACAAGCACTAGAAAACAAGGATTCTATACAAACTTAACTCTACAATACTCTCAAAATACTTACTTAAAAAACAGAGAGAGATGGCTGGATTTTCTTAGTTATGATGAAGCTTTGTTTTGCGGTGAAGAAGACGACATAACACTGTGTGTTTATATAGAAATTTCTGGATAATGTTGATTCTGAAATCAAAGAGATTTCTTGAACGCAGATCCAGGAGGTAGGCAACATAATCTTATGCGACGATCTCTCCATGAAACCGATTCTCTGAGAATTGTGTAAACAAAGAGACCAAGTCTCATGGAAGCACAAGATTAGGCTTGAGTTTTGTTTTTTTTTTCTATTCAACTCGACCTGACCACCACCAGAGCTCCGACTTGAGCATATTTCTCATCACACCATTTGATTTTACTAAGCCCAGTTAGCTTTAAGTAAAAAAATCGGTCCAACAGCCAAAAAGTGAAGATCTTTCTGAGAAGGAAAATTGGGAGGTTCTGGATATTAAGATTCAGTGGTTTTGAGTCACCAGCGGCAATTTGAAAGGGTGCTTTCAACGGTAGGGTTTCTGTTAGAGACGAGCATGACGACAGAGATAGCGAGAGAGAAGAAACGAGGAGTCGTTGAAAGGAGATGAAAAATTTATTGGGGAAGAAATAAAGAAGAAAGAAGAAAAATTTCATTAAAATTTTCTGTCCAATGCAAATTTGACAAATAGGGTTTAAGAACTGGTTCTTAAAAATCTTAAATAAGAGTCGGCTTTTAGCTTAACTATAATTTATTGTTTTACCTGCTGCTGAAGTGATAACGCCAAATGATTCCTGTCCATAAAATGTTAGCTCAAGACATCTTCGTAAGAGTTTGCAGAGGTAGTAGGAGCCAAAGGAAAGTTGTTACTCGATGGAGCGCCACTGCCAAACCCATAGGCAGAAGGAGGCAGAACAGGAGGAGCGGTTGCCTGATTCTTGTACTGCAGATGCATTGCAGCTAGAGTCTGATGGTTACTAGTGGGAAACGCTTGTTGAAAAGCCAAAGGCATGTAAGGGTTGTAACTTTGTGGCATGAATGGGTAGCTTATCAAGTTACCATAATGACCTACAGGCATCCTAGGCTGATGAACGTATGGGTTTAAGGCAAGGTGTTGAGCAAGTGCTGCTGCTTGTTGTCCTGCACCGGGCATTGCGTTTTGACTAGACATACTCGCGGCTCTTAGTGCCTGCAAAAGAAAATTGTGTACGCAATGATATTAAGAGGAAAGATAGGAGTATGTTTATGCTAAAGAGAATGCAGTTTACTACCTCGGCCATGGATATTGCTGGACCGCTGGGTGAAGAGAGAGTGGCAGTGTTGTATTTTGTTTGGAAAGGCGAGTAGTGAATATCAAGTTCTCTTGTATCTTGAATGCCTGATGGTAGCAGATTGTTAGGTAATGAACTTGTATATCCTTGCTGCTGAACATTATGGAAAAAAAGAGACATTGTTAGATCTTTGGAACGAACTTTTGATGGATTTCTATAAAAGCTAAATAGCATTTTTTTTTTTACCATTACATTGGGAAAGGCATCCAAATTCTGCATCTGAGGATTTGTTTCAGATAGAGGATTCAATTGTTTCCTGTTTTCAAATCCATAATCTGCAGGAGATGAAAACTTGTACTGATGATCTTCTTGATGAGGTTCTTGTTGCGCCGCTTCTGTCTCAGAATCAGAGGAAACATGGTAATTCCGGGCCGTTGAATCAATTTGATAGGATGTTTGTTCATTTTCAGTAGTAACATTCCTGAGTTGTTGTCCCTCTTCCTCTCCATAGTAATCAGTGTCGGGGTGTCTGAATGATGACTCATCTTGTGTTTCCTCCAAGGTTTCATTCAAGCCACTAGCTTGGCCAGATCCTATCCGGGAGCTAAAACTACCAAACATTAGGTGCGAGCATTCTGAGGTATTGACTTGCAGGTGATTGGAGATTATCACTGCAGGTTTGTCATCTTTCGGTAATGTTTCATGCTCTTCATCATTGTCTATAGTAAGTTGCTGAAAACCGGTAGCAACAGATGCAGAAACATCTTCCGCTGAAAATAGAGCAAACAAAACTCAGAAAACATGAACAAAGAGGAAGAAAAGAGCTAAAAAAAAAAAAGCAAGACTCACACAGAGAATTAAAAAGAATAATCTAACCTCCATTTTCCTCAAAAGCATGTCGCTCCGCGTTGTTGCTTTCGTCGTCATATACCGAGGACTCTCTAGAATCACCATCAACCAAGTTTCTGCTGGATACTGAAGCAGGCGGAAGAACCTGCTCCGCATTAGGAGGATAAGCAATAGGATTTTCGTCATCCAAATGAGTCTTGTTCAGATGTTGAGACTCGCTGAATTGGTTGGTGGATAAACTAGATTCAGCAGATGGCTTCACAAGAGATGATAATGGATCTTGCTTCTCAATTGAAGGCCATTCATCCTTTAAAGGAGCTTTACTTCCACTCTCTTGAATCTCTAATGAACGAGACGCAGTGACGTTCTTCTGGTAGAGAGGCCTACCCATTTTCACAATATTAGCCATGGTTCTCTGTCCAAGGTTGGCATTGGCCCAAGCGGATTGATATGCAGGAGATGGCAGCGAAGACGAGGTAATTTCATCACTCGAACCTGTTGGTGCTTTCTTAACTTCAACGTTTGTAGGATCACTGCAAAAGCAATGGAGATACACTAAGAAAACCACAAAACAGCGACATTTTTTGACTAAGTTAGATAAGAAACGATCACGTGAAGAAATAAAACCTGTTCGATAGAGGTTGGCGCCCGAGGACACCAGATGAAGAAGAAGAAGAGACAGCCCAATGATTGTGTGTTCTGTTTTCTCTTCTGTTTGCAGGTACTCCTTGAACACTTCCCGACTCTGAAAAAGTTTTTAAACAGTTTTTATTAGATTTTCAAACCACAACCATCAGAAGAAAAATATAAACACACTCTCTCTAGCAATTTGTTACCATTCGAGTTATATCTGTTTCCGCCACCTCGAGCGGTGTTGTAGCTGTCATTACCGCTGCTTCTAGCTCTACAATTTGGGGTGCTACGTGTCCAGGATTCTGCTGGATTTTTGGTCTGACCAAACAGACAAAGTAAGTGAGAATAAGACAAAAAAGGAACTCATCTTCTGATACTATAATGTGTTAGATTAAACAAATTTGTACAACTAACCTTTTTCTTCTTGTCTCGTTTGCTCTTCACCTCGTGAAAAGTATCTGAAAGTTTTTTAAAACAAAGCAGCATTGTACAAAACTGAATGAACAAGCCAAGAATATAAAAATCACATAATCAGTACCATAGAACAAACATAGGAGAAGGCAAAAAAAAGGACAAAAACTGATTTTTATGTTCTTTCGAGAAACAGGTAACAATGATAATTCAACCAAATCGTAAAAGTATTACTATTTCAACTAACATAAGGAAAACAAATAAAGTTCTGACATTCTCTTACACGAATCTCAATATGATAGACAAATTCTTCAAAAGCTTAAGTTAAGAATTGTTTTAAAGTTTGTTTTTTTTTTTTCATTTCTTTTGGTTCTGTTCTACTTCCACAAACAAATTCAAAGCTAAAACCAAGAAAAAACAAATAGAAAAAAGTTATGGAAGCTTGAAGTAAAAAAGATGAAAAAAACCTTGAGAAAGCAGACGATTAACTGTTTCGTCAGGATCCATATCGCACTCAACAAGCATCACATAGATCTCTAAGTCAGAGCAGTTCACGATCTCTTTCAAACTCTGAACCACCTTTCTCGAAGATGCCGAAACACCCGTGTTCACGTTACTGACGCCTCTGTCGCCGCCACTGCCTAGACCGCCCATTTTTTCCCTTCTCTCTCCGGATTACCAGGGGAAAAAATAAATCAGATCTGAAACGGAAATTTCTCAGAATCGCGATTCCTTCTCTCGAACTCCCACAATCGCGATTCTACAAATAAAAAGGATCTCGATGTTTCTCTCTATCTCTCTATCGCTCAAGTATCAGAGAGAAAAAACCTCAATTTATGCTTTTGCACTCTGGGTTTGGGGCTAATGGTTTTGGGAAAATGGAGAAAGATTCAAATTTTTGGAACTATGTAATGAGAAATGGTAATTTGGAGATAAATACTGTTAATTAAGAAATTTCTCTTTTGGTAGATTAATTAGCTAGAAGAACCTTTTAAAAGGTATTTCAATTATTTCTATATATTTTTCCAGTTGTTGTCTGAGATTCGATTAGAAAAATATTAATAATTGAGATTTGAATTTAAGATTTGAGAAAATCAGTCCACACGCCAATAAACACGTGGAGAGGGAATCTAAGATTTTTGATTTGTTTTTTTTATTAATTGAATAATAGGAATAATGGATAAGGACGTCGTTGTGGGACTAGTTAGAAAACCTCCTTTATATAAAAGGGACTAGTGTGTGATCCGCGCTACACGCCGGCGTTTACCATTGTTTTTATATTATGATTCTTCGCTATTATATTATACACGTGTTTTTTCCTTTTTTATAGTTTTATATCTCGGGGACTTATGTCTCTTATAGAAGGTGTTATTCGGGGTTGTTTTTTTTTATAATTTTTTGGTTTATGTTATGGAAGTGTTATGTTTATTCTTGTTAATTTATTTTTGTTTCTGAAGTATTTGTTTCTTTGTTTTTTTAATTTGTAATTGTGAAAACACTTTGTCCGTTAGTATATTTTGTATAAGACCTTGAGTCAGTGGAAGTACAATGTGTCTATATTGAAATTGGGTTTGGATGGTTAGTGTGAAAGTTTTTTTTTTAGTCTGTAATTTTTTGTATTATTTTATATTGGCTCATTTTTCTGCTATATTTCTTTGTTCGTTCGATGTTTATGAAATCCCATTTTGATTATACAAAGTCGTGTCCGTTTTTAGCCCTTCATAATTGTAGGTATTAATCGATAGCTCTCTCAAATGTTGGCAAAACCCTTCTATTGTTGGAATTTTGGTTTAATGATAGAGGGTGCTTCCATTGAAAGAGGGTGATTGAAATTTTGGTCGGACCAACCTTTTGTTCATATCCATTCCTTTGGTCTCTAATTGAGTCATTTTTTCCATCCTCTTTCTCTTTCTTCCTTGGGTGATTCAGGGACGTTTAATTTCGGTATCCTCCACTCTTGCGGTGTTTTTTTCCAGAATTGGTGCCGGTCTAACCCCTCCCCATGATTTCTTAGATATACCTCTATTTGTCATCATCTTGGGGAGCCCGATCGGTTTCTCAACTTTGGAATTGGTTTTTTGGGTGTGTCGTAGGTGACTCCAATTTGGCGTGGATTTCATGGATCCTTTTTGGGATTGGTAGAAAGTCCAGCGTTTATGGTTAAGCTGAGCTGAGTTGAGTTTTTTTTTCTGGAAAATATCACTTTCGTCGAAAAATCTGTTTATGCAATTCCCTTTTGATGGTGATTCCATGATTGTTGTCGTTCATATGATTTGTTTAATTTCAGTTTATGGTAGTGTGATATTTGATTTATTTAAAGTGTCTCATCATTTGCCGTAATTAGAGAAACCGGACAAACCAAAAGTTTTTAAAAAAAATAATTGTACAGGTGGCTGCTGAGGTGGCTGCTGAGATGGCAGCACCAGAAGAGAGAAAAGCTATTTTTATATATATAGATTACTTTTCTGGCTTCTCAGCTATGCCACATATGCCAAAATATTCAGGGAAATAATCAGCCAATCAAAACATCAATTCATTACACGTCACTTAAAACATTAAACAGTCAGCCAATAAAAACATACTCACATCCCTGCAGCCCAATAATCAAGCCCATTATAGTTCAACAACCACTCCCAAACAAAAAACACCAACGAAAGAAGAATAGAGGGCAGCCAAATAATGAAGCCCACTATAGTTCAACAACTCAGCCCAAACACAAAACATAAATCAGTCTGCTACGCTTCTTTGTTGTCTACGCATCTGTGACCAAAAGTTACAGAAATAAAAAAGCCAGTAACGATTCTCCTTCCTCCCATTTGAAATTCAACATCTCCATGAACGGCTCGTTTTCCTACCCACAAAGCCACGTTCTCCTGCTGTAAATACCCACAATGTGGAATCTGCAACATCAGCCCATTCTAATAAATTAGGAAACATCACCGCAACTCCTTCCCCTTTATATAGTCTTCGATCATAGCAGAGAAACAATACGAAAATTGGGCGCACACAACATATATACACTATCACAGCTATGGCAGCCTCTGCTTCAAAGGCCCTCGCACCAGTCCACTGGCAGCTACTCTTCAATGAAGTCGAATCCGGACTAAGCAAGGAAGAACTGGCTTTTAGACTCATCCACCTCTGGGAAGCAAGGAACCCTACGAAAGGTAGCTTACTCATAAGGCTTGAGTTACTCCTCATTGATGAACACTGCATTTAAAAGACTCATCAATAGATAACACTGCATTATACTCGCTTTGTATGATTAGTTCTAGCTCCGTCTACAACTTTGATTTTGTAGGCTCCATCTCATATTGTCATTTTATTAACAAATTATGGCTAATCAAACAATGCTACTTCGATCTACATATACTAACTTATAATTGTAATTTTCTAAACCGACACAGGGAACCCTTATTCAAGGTCTCATTGCACCCAACAGAATTGCACGTTATAAAAGCAGACTCAAACCAAACTTCATCTACAGGCTCACCAATTTCTTTGCAACCCATAACAAAACCATGTTCAGAGTTACCGACCACAAATTCCCAATCTGCTTCACCGACTTAAGACAGTCTCTTTAAATAGTCTCTGATGGGTCCTAAGATACAATTTATAACTTTGCTCCACCTCATTTCCTAGCACAGCCATGGCGTGTCCAATCTCAATTGCTCTCGCTCAAATCCAAAGACACATGTTCTTCAATAAGGTTGAATCTATATTTAAGAGGTCTTTGTTTTGAGGCTACTCCTTCTAAAAGGTATTCATTATGCTTTCAAACGGTGTAAAAATTCTAACGCTGATTCTTTTTCACTCCCATGACTTAAATTGACAAAGTATGTTTTAAATGTTTTAGATTTATCGAGAATACATTAAATCCATTCATTTTTATATTGATTTTCTGTTGTCTGTTGATTGGA
>NW_006256303.1:0-727 GCF_000478725.1 Eutrema salsugineum
AATGTGGAAGGAGATGCATCATTTACTTGTTTTCTTATTCCTTTAGATACACCTCAAATCTCCTATGAAAATCAGAAAACTGGGACTCTTTTTACTAAAAGTCATATTCTGATCCAAATTGGCATGATAATGACAAGGGGGCGTTCTGAGACTATAAAGAGGAGGTAGAGAGTCCTAAATGTGGAAGGAGATGCATCATTTACGTGATTTCTTATTACTTTAGATACACCTCAAATCTCCTATGAGAATCAGAAAACTGGGACTCTTTTTACTAAAAGTCATATTCTGATCCAAATTGGCATGATAATGACAAGGGGGCGTTGTGAGACTTGAAACAAGAGGTACAGATTCCTAAATGTGGAAGGAGATGCATCATTTACTTGTTTTCTTATTCCTTTAGATACACCTCAAATCCCCTATGAAAATCAGAAAATTGGACTCTTTTTACTAAAAGTCATATTCTGTTCCAAATTGGCATGATAATGACAAGGGGGCGTTGTGCGACTAGAAACAAGAAGTACAGAGTCCTAAATGTGGAAGGAGATGCATCATTTACTTGTTTTCTTATTCCTTTAGATACACCTCCAATCTCCTATGAAAATCAGAAAACTGGGACTGTTTTTACTAAAAGTCATATTCTGTTCCAAATTGGCATGATAATGACAAGGGGGCGTTGTGAGACTATAAAGAGGAGGTAGAGAGTCCTAAATGTGGAAGGAGATACATC
>NW_006256303.1:1980-2810 GCF_000478725.1 Eutrema salsugineum
CAAGGGGGCGTTGTGAGACTAGAAACAAGAGGTAGAGAGTCCTAAATGTGGAAGGGAGATGCATCATTTACTTGTTTTCTTATTCCTTTAGATACACCTCAAATCTCCTATGAGAATCAGAAACTGGGACTCTTCTTCTAAAGTCATATTCTGATCAAAATGGCATGATAATGACAAGGGGGCGTTCTGAGACTATAAAGAGGAGGTAGAGAGTCCTAAATGTGGAAGGAGATGCATCATTTACTTGTTTTCTTATTACTTTAGAAACACCTCAAATCTCCTATGAAAATCAAAAAACTGTGACTCTTTTTACTAAAAGTCATATTCTGATTCAAATTGGCATGATAATGACAAGGGGGCGTTGTGAGACTAGAAACAAGAGGTACAGAGTCCTAAATGTGGAAGGAGATGCATCATTTACTTGTTTTCTTATTCCTTTAGATACACCTCAAATCTCTTATGAGAATCAGAAAACTGGGACTCTTCTTACTAAAAGTCATATTCTGATCAAAATTGGCATGATAATGCCAAGGGGGCGTTCTGAGACTATAAAGAGGAGGTAGAGTTCCTAAATGTGGAAGGAGATACATCATTTACTTGTTTTCTTATTCCTTTAGATACACCTCAAATCTCTTATGAGAATCAGAAAACTGGGACTCTTCTTACTAAAAGTCATATTCTGTTCCAAATTGGCACGATAATGACAAGGGGGCGTTGTGAGACTAGAAACAAGAGGTACAGAGTCCTAAATGTGGAAGGAGATGCATCATTTACTTGTTTTCTTATTCCTTTAGATACACCTCAAATCTCCTATGAAAATCAGAAAACTG
>NW_006256302.1:0-718 GCF_000478725.1 Eutrema salsugineum
AGGAGTAGAGAATCCTAAATGTGGAAGGAGATGCATCATTTACATGTTTTCTTATTCATTTGGATACACGCAATCTCTCCTTTGAAAAACAGAAAACTGGGACTCTCTTTAGTAAAAGTCATATTCTGATCCAAAATGGCAATATATTGACATTGGGGGCTTCTGAGAATAGAAATAGGAAGTAGAGAATCCTAAATGTGGAACGAGATGCATCACTTACATGTTTTCTTATTCTTTTGGATACATCCAATCTCTCCTATGAAAATCAGAAAACTGGACTCTCGTTAGGAAAAGTCATATTTTGATCCAAAATGGCACTATATTGACAAGGGGGAGTTCTGAGAATAGAAATAGGAAGTAGAGAATCCGAAATGTGGAAGGAGATGCATCATTTACATGTTTTCTCATTCATTTGGATACACCCAATCTCTCCTATGAAAATCAGAAAACTGGACTCTCCTTAGGAAAAGTCATATTTTGATCCAAAATGGCACTATATTGACAAGGGGGAGTTCTGAGAATAGAAATAGGAAGTAGAGAATCCTAAATGTGGAAGGAGATGCATCACTTACATGTTTTCTTATTCATTTGGATACACCCATTCTCTCCTATGAAAAACAGAAAACTGAGATTCTCTTTTTGGAAAAGTCATAATCTGATGCAAAATGGACCTATATTGACATCGGAGGGCTTCTGAGAATAGAAATAGGAAGTACAG
>NW_006256302.1:1984-2820 GCF_000478725.1 Eutrema salsugineum
TTCTGAGAATAGAAATAGGAAATAGGGAAACCCCAAACTGTGGAAGGGGGATGCTCCCTTTCATTTTTTTCTTCATTCCCTAGCGACACCCCCCAATCTCTCACAGGAAAAAACAGAAAACTCGAGATTCTCTTTAGGAAAAAGTCATATTCTGGATCCAAAATGGCACTATATTGACATGGGGGGCTTCTGAGAATAGAAATAGGGAAGTAGAGAATCCTAAATGTGGAAGGAGATGCATCACTTCCATGTTTTCTTATTCCTTTGGATACACCCAATCTCTCCTTTGAAAAACAGAAAACTGGGACTCTCTTTAGTAAAAGTCATATTCTGATCTAAAATGGCAATATATTGACATTGGGGGCTTCTGAGAATAGAAATAGGAAGTAGAGAATCCTAAATGTGGAAGGAGATGCATCACTTACATGTTTTCTTATTCCTTTGGATACACCCAATCTCTCATATGAAAAACATAAAACTGGGACTCTCTTTAGGAAAAGTCATATTCTGATCTAAAATGGCACTATATTGACATTGGGGGATTCTGAGAATAGATATAGGAAGTAGAGAATCCTAAATGTGGAACGAGATGCATCACTTACATGTTTTCTTATTCTTTTGGATACATCCAATCTCTCCTATGAAAATCAGAAAACTGGACTCTCGTTAGGAAAAGTCATATTTTGATCCAAAATGGCACTATATTGACAAGGGGGAGTTCTGAGAATAGAAATAGGAAGTAGAGAATCCGAAATGTGGAAGGAGATGCATCATTTACATGTTTTCTCATTCATTTGGATACACCCAATCTCTAAAGAAAACATGAAAACTGGAGT
>NW_006256301.1:0-795 GCF_000478725.1 Eutrema salsugineum
AGTAAAAAAGAGTCCTAGTTTTCTGATTATCATAGGATATTTGAGGTGTATCTAAAGGAATCAGAAAACATGTAAATGATGCATCTCCTTTCACATTTAGGACTCTCTACTTCCTCTTTCTAATCTCACAACTTACCCTTGTCAATATGATGCCAATATGGATTAGAATATGACTTTTAGTAAACAGAGTCGTAGTTTTTTATTTTCATAGAAGATTTGAGGTGTATCTAAAGGAATAATAAAACATATAAATGATACATCTCCTTCCACATTTAGGACTCTCTACCTTATATTTCTAGTCTCATACCTCCCCCTTGTCATTATAATGCCAATTTGGATTAGAATATGACTTTTAGTAAAAAGAGTCCCAGTTTTCTGATTTTCATTGGATATCTGAGGTGTATCTAAAGAAAAAAAACAACATGTAAATGATGCATCTTCCTACCACATTGAGGACTCTCTACCATCTGTTTTTAGTCTCACAACTCCCCCTTGTCATTATAATGCCAATTTGGATCAGAATATGACCTTTAGTAAAAAGAGTCCCAGTTTTCTGATTATCATAGGAGATTTGAGGTGTATCTAAAGGAACTAGAAAACATGTAAATGATGCTTTTCCTTTCACATTTAGGACTCTCTACTTCCTATTTCTAGTCTCACAACTTACCCTTGTCAATATAAAGCCAATATGGATTAGAATATGACTTTTAGTAAACAGAGTCGTAGTTTTTTGATTTTCATAGAGATTTGAGGTGTATCTAAAGGAATGAGAAAACATATAAATGATACATCTCC
>NW_006256301.1:2100-2844 GCF_000478725.1 Eutrema salsugineum
TGATTTTCCTTGGGATATCTGAGGGTGTATATAAAAGGAATAAGAAAACATGTTAAATGATGCATCTTCTACCACATTTAGGACTCTACCATCTGTTTCTAGTCTCACAACTCCCCCTTGTCATTATAATGCCAATTTGGATCAGAATATGACCTTTAGTAAAAAGAGTCCTAGTTTTCTGATTATCATAGGATATTGAGGTGTATCTAAAGGAATCAGAAAACATGTAAATGATGCATCTCCTTTCACATTTAGGACTCTCTACTTCCTATTTCTAATCTCACAACTTACCCTTGTCAATATGATGCCAATATGGATTAGAATATGACTTTTAGTAAACAGAGTCGTAGTTTTTTTATTTTCATAGAAGATTTGAGGTGTATCTAAAGGAATAAGAAAACATATAAATGATACATCTCCTTCCACATTTAGGACTCTCTACCTTATATTTCTAGTTTCATACCTCACCCTTGTCATTATAATGCCAATTTGGATTAGAATATGACTTTTAGTAAAAAAAGTCTTAGTTTTCTGATTTTCATTGGATATTTGAATTGTATCTAAAGGAATACGAAAACATGTAAATGATGCATCTCCTTCCACATTTAGGACTCTCTACTTCCTATTTCTAGTCTCACAACTTACCCATGTCAATATAAAGCCAATATGGATTAGAATATGACTTTTAGTAAACAGAGTCGTAGTTTTTTTTATTGCTAGACACGGATTCGAAGTGACGAAATC
>NW_006256300.1:0-759 GCF_000478725.1 Eutrema salsugineum
TGGGACTCTCTTTACGAAAAGTCATATTCTGAACCCAAATGGAACTATATTGACAAGGGGGGATTCTGAGAATAGAAATAAGAAGTAGAGAATCCTAAACGTGGAAGGAGATGCATCACTTACATGTTTTCTTATTCCTTTGGATATACCCAATCTCTCCTATGAAAATCAGAAAACTGGGACTCTCTCTATGAAAAGTCAGATTCTGATCCCAAATGGAACTATATTGACAAGGGGGAGTTCTGATAATAGAAATTAGAAGTAGAGAATCCTAAACGTGGAAGGAGATGCATCACTTACATGTTTTCTTATTCCTTTGGATATACCCAATCTCTCCTATGAAAATCAGAAATCTAGGACTCTCTTTACGAAAAGTCAGATTCTGATCCCAAATGGAACTATATTGACAAGGAGGAGTTCTGATAATAGAAATTAGAAGTAGAGAATCCTAAACGTGGAAGGAGATGCATCACTTACATGTTTTCTTATTCCTTTCGATACACCCAATCTCTCCTATGAATAACAGAAAACTGGGACTCTCTTTAGGAAAAGTCATATTCTGAACTCAAATGGAACTATATTGACAAGGGGAAGTTCTGAGAATAGAAATACGAAGTAGAGAATCCTAAATGTGGAAAGAGATGCATCACTTACATGTTTTCTTATTCTTTTGGATACACCCAATCTCTCCTATGAAAATCAGAAAACTGGGACTCTCTTTAGGAAAAGTCAGATTCTGATCCCAAATGGAACTATATT
>NW_006256300.1:2067-2802 GCF_000478725.1 Eutrema salsugineum
GAATCTAAACGTCGAAGGAGATGCATCACTTACATGTTTTCTATTCCTTCGGATACACCCAATCTCTCCTATGAAAATCAGAAAACCTAGGACCTCTCTTTAGGAAAAGTCAGATTCTGATCCAAATGGACCTATATTGACAAGGGGGAGTTCTGAGAATAGAAATTAGAAGTAGAGAATCCTAAACGTGGAAGGAGATGCATCACTTACATGTTTTCTTATTCCTTGCGATACACCCAATCTCTCCTATGAATAACAGAAAACTGGGACTCTCTTTAGGAAAAGTCATATTCTGATCTCAAATGGAACTATATTGACAAGGGGAAGTTCTGAGAATAGAAATACGAAGTAGAGAATCCTAAATGTGGAAGGAGATGCATCACTTACATGTTTTCTTATTCTTTTTGATACACCCAATCTCTCCTATGAAAATCAGAAAACTAGGACTCTCTTTAAGAAAAGTCATATTCTGATCTAAAATGTAACTATATTGACAAGGGGAAGTTCTGATAATAGAAATAGGAAGTAGAGAATCCTAAACGTGGAAGGAGATGCATCACTTACATGTTTTCTTATTCCTTTGGATACACCCAATCTCTCCTATGAAAATCATAAAACTGGGACTCTCTTTACAAAAAGTCAGATTCTGATCCCAAATGGAACTATATTGACAAGGGGGAGTTCTGATAATAGAAATTAGAAGTAGAGAATCCTAAACGTGACCGCAAATGTTAC
>NW_006256299.1:0-779 GCF_000478725.1 Eutrema salsugineum
TTACTTGTTTTCTTATTCCTTTAGATACACCTCAAATCTACTATGAAAATCAGAAAACTGGGACTCTTCTTACTAAAAGTCATATTCTGATCAAAATTGGCATGATAATGACAAGGGGGCATTGTGAGACTAGAAACAAGAGGTACAGAATCCTAAATGTGGAAGGAGATGCATCATTTACTTGTTTTCTTATTCCTTTAGATACACCTCAAATCTCTTATGAGAATCAGAAACTGGTGTTAATCAAGGGAGATCTATCAAGTCAATCCGTACAATTCATACAAGATCATCTTCTAAACTTGGGTTTACTTCTACAGCAAGCAAGAAGATGTCTTTCCCTCCAAGTCTCTCTTCTTGTGACCGTTTGAAGATAAAGGAAGAAGAGTCTCTCCCCTTATCCTCTTTATGACCGTTGTACATAAAGACAAAAGCTGCTTTTGCTTTTCTCTTTTACTTTTTTTCCTTATTTGAAGAATAGCCTAGGAATCTCTTTAGTATATTCTTTCTGCTTTTACTTTAAATATCTGTATACAGCTGTAATTGCTTACTAAGAAATGAGAATCATCTCTTTCTCACCATTCTCTCTACTCTTCATCGTGTTCTTCATTCAAACTCTCTTAATCTCTCTTAATCTTATCTTAATCCGCTGTTAATCTTTACATTCTCTCAATATTCTGTTCCAAATTGGCATGATAATGACAAGGGGGCGTTGTTCGACTAGAAACAAGAAGTACAGAGTCCTAAATGTGGAAGGAGATCCATTATTTACTTGTTTTCTT
>NW_006256299.1:2102-2777 GCF_000478725.1 Eutrema salsugineum
TTTTACTAAAAGTCATATTCTGTTCCAAATTGGCATGATAATGACAAGGGGGCGTTGTTCGACTAGAAACAAGAAGTACAGAGTCCTAAATGTGGAAGGAGATCCATTATTTACTTGTTTTCTTATTCCTTAAGATACATCTCAAATCTCCTATGAAAATCAGAAAACTAGGACTCTTCTTACTAAAAGTCATATTCTGATCAAAATTGGCATGATAATGACAAGGGGGCATTGTGAGACTAGAAACAAGAGGTACAGAGTCCTAAATGTGGAAGGGGATGCATCATTTACTTGTTTTCTTATTCCTTTAGATACACCTCAAATCTCTTATGAGAATCAGAAACTGGGACTCTTCTTACTAAAAGTCATATTCTGATCAAAATTGGCATGATAATGACAAGTGGGCATTCTGAGACTATAAAGAGGAGGTAGAGAGTCCTAAATGTGGAAGGAGATACATCATTTACTTGTTTTCTTATTCCTTTAGATACACCTCAAATCTCCTATGAGAATTAGAAAACTGGGACTCTTTTTACTAAAAGTCATATTCTGATCCAAATTGGCATGATAATGACAAGGGGGCGTTCTGAGACTATAAAGAGGAGGTAGAGAGTCCTAAATGTGGAAGGAGATGCATCATTTATTTGTTTTCTTATTCCTTTAGAAACACCTCAA
>NW_006256298.1:0-749 GCF_000478725.1 Eutrema salsugineum
GATGCATCAGTGGATGTCTTCTTATTCTTTTGGATACACCCAATCTCTTCTATGAAAAAGAGAAAACTGAGACTCTCTTTAGGAAAGGTCATAAACTGATCCAAAATGGCACTATATTGACATTGGGGGCTTCTGAGAATAGAAATAGGAAGTAGAGAATCCTAAATGTGGAAGGAGATGCATCACTTACATGTTTTCTTATTCCTTTGGATACACCCAATCTCTCCTATGAAAAACAGAAAACTGGGACTCTCTTTAGGAAAAGTCATATTCTGATCCAAAATGGCACTATATTGACATTAGGGGCTTCTGAGAATAGAAATAGGAAGTAGAGAACCCTAAATGTGTAAGGAGATGCATCACTTACATATTTTCTTATTCCTATGGGTACACCCAATCTCTCATATGAAAAACAGAAAACTGAGACTCTCTTTAGGAAAAGTCTTAATATGATCCAAAATGGCAGTATATTGACATTAGGGGATTCTGAGAATAGAAATAGGAAGTAGAGAATCCTAAATGTGGAACGAGATGCATCACTTACATGTTTTCTTATTCTTTTGGATACATCCAATCTCTCCTATGAAAATCAGAAAACTAGACTCTCCTTAGGAAAAGTCATATTTTGATCCAAAATGGCACTATATTGACAAGGGGGAGTTCTGAGAATAGAAATAGGAAGTAGAGAATCCTAAATGTGGAATGGAGATGCATCATTTATATGTTTTCTTATTCCTTTGGATACACCC
>NW_006256298.1:2125-2824 GCF_000478725.1 Eutrema salsugineum
GTTTTCTATTCTTTTGGATACACCCAATCTCCTCTTATGATAGTCAGAAAACTGGACTCTCCTTTGGAAAAGTCATATTTTGATCCAAAATGGCATTATATTGACACGGGGGAGTTCTGAGAATAGAAATAGGAAGTAGAGAATCCTAAATGTGGAAGGAGATGCATCACTTACAAGTTTTCTTATTCATTTGGATACACCCAATCTCTCCTATGAAAAAGAGAAAACTGAGACTCTCTTTAGGAAAGGTCATAAACTGATCCAAAATGGCACTATATTGACATTGGGGGCTTCTGAGAATAGAAATAGGAAGTAGAGAATCCGAAATGTGGAAGGAGATGCATCACTTACATGTTTTCTTATTCCTTTGGATACACCCAATCTCTCCTATGAAAAACAGAAAACTAGGACTCTCTTTAGGAAAAGTCATATTCTGATCCAAAATGGCACTATATTGACATTAGGGGCTTCTGAGAATAGAAATAGGAAGTAGAGAACCCTAAATGTGGAAGGAGATGCATCACTTACATGTTTTCTTATTCCTATGGGTACACCCAATCTCTCATATGAAAAACAGAAAACTGAGACTCTCTTTAGGAAAAGTCATAAACTGATCCAAAATGGCAGTATATTGACATTGGGGGATTCTGAGAATAGAAATAGGAAGTAGAGAATCCTAAATGTGGAACGAGATGCATC
>NW_006256297.1:0-639 GCF_000478725.1 Eutrema salsugineum
CTGCCCCCGCTGCAAGCGACATTTAGTAGTGTCTACATCTTATTTCAAGTCTCAAAACGCCCACTTGTCAATATAATGCCAATTCGGATCAGAATATGACTTTTACTGAAAGAGTCCCTATTTTTTGATTTTCATAGGAGGATTGAGGTGTATCTAAAGGAATTAGAAAACATGTAAATGATGCATCTCCTTCCACATTTAGTAGTGTCTACCTCTTATTTCAAGTCTCAAAACTCCCACTTGTCAATATAATGCCAATTGGGATCAGAATATGACTTTTACTGGAAAGAGTCCCAGTTTTGTGATTTTCATAGGAGAATTAAGGTGTATCTAAAGGAATTAGAAAACAAGGAAATGATGCATCTCCTTCCACATTTAGCAGTGTCTACCTCTTATTTCAAGTCTCAAAACTCCCACTTGTCAATATAATGCCAATTGGGATCAGAATATGACTTTTACTGGAAAGAGTCCCAGTTTTGTGATTTTCATAGGAGAATTAAGGTGTATCTAAAGGAATTAGAAAACAAGGAAATGATGCATCTCCTTCCACATTTAGCAGTTTCTACCTCTTATTTCAAGTCTCAAAACGCCCACTTGTCAATATAATGCCAATTGGTGATCAGAATATGACTTTTACTA
>NW_006256297.1:2022-2812 GCF_000478725.1 Eutrema salsugineum
TTTCTGATTTTCATAGGAGATTTGAGGTGTATCTCAAGGAATTAGAAAACTTGGAAATGATGCATCTCCTTCGACATTTAGTAGTGTCTACATCTTATTTCAAGTCTCAAAACGCCCACTTGTCAATATAATGCCAATTCGGATCAGAATATGACTTTTTTCTGAAAGAGTCCCTATTTTTTGATTTTCATAGGAGGATTGAGGTGTATCTAAAGGAATTAGAAAACATGTAAATGATGCATCTCCTTCCACATTTAGTAGTGTCTACCTCTTATTTCAAGTCTCAAAACTCCCACTTGTCAATATAATGCCAATTGGGATCAGAATATGACTTTTACTGGAAAGAGTCCCAGTTTTGTGATTTTCATAAGAGAATTAAGGTGTATCTAAAGGAATTAGAAAACAAGGAAATGATGCATCTCCTTCCACATTTAGCAGTGTCTACCTCTTATTTCAAGTCTCAAAACTCCCACTTGTCAATATAATGCCAATTGGGATCAGAATATGACTTTTACTGGAAAGAGTCCCAGTTTTGTGATTTTCATAGGAGAATTAAGGTGTATCTAAAGGAATTAGAAAACATGTAAATGATGCATCTCCTTCCACATTTAGTAGTGTCTACCTCTTATTTCAAGTCTCAAAACTCCCACTTGTCAATATAATGCCAATTGGGATCAGAATATGACTTTTACTGGAAAGAGTCCCAGTTTTGTGATTTTCATAGGAGAATTAAGGTGTATCTAAAGGAATTAGAAAACAAGGAAATGATGCATCTCCTTCCACATTTAGC
>NW_006256296.1:0-1120 GCF_000478725.1 Eutrema salsugineum
TAGAATAAGTGGTAGACACTCCTAAATGTGGAAGGAGATGCATCATTTCCATGTTTTCAATTCCTTTAGATACACCTCAAATCTCCTATGAAAGTCAGAAAACTGGGACTCTTTCTAGTAAAAGTCATATTATGATCCCAATTTGCTTTATATTGACAAATGAGAGTTTTGAGACTAGAAATAAGAGGTAGACACTCCTTAATGTGGAAGGAGATGCATCATTTCTATGTTTTTAATTCCTTTAGATACACCTCAATTCTCTTATGAAAGTCAGAAAACAGGGACTCTTTCTAATAAAAGTCGTATTATGATCCCAATTTGCTTTATATTGACAAATGAGAGTTTTGAGACTAGAAATAAGAGGTAGACACTCCTTAATGTGGAAGGAGATGCATCATTTCTATGTTTTTAATTCCTTTAGATACACCTCAATTCTCTTATGAAAGTCAGAAAACAGGGACTCTTTCTAGTAAAAGTCATATTATGATCCCAATTTGCTTTATATTGACAAATGAGAGTTTTGAGACCAGAAATAAGAGGTAGACACTACTAAATGTGGAAGGAGATGCCTCATTTCCATGTTTTCTACTACTGATAGACACAACACAGGTACTCTATCTAGTACAAGACATATGATGATCTCAATTGTGCTATTATATTGTACAGATCGTCAGTTTTGAGTACTAGATATAAGAGGTAGACACTACTAAATGTGGAAGGAGATGCATCATTTCCATGTTTTTAAATCCTTTAGATATACCGCAATTCTCCTATGAAAGTCAGAAAACAGGGACTCTTTCTAGTAAAAGTCATATTATGATCTTAATTTGCTTTATATTGACAAATGGGAGTTTTGAGACTAGAAATATGAGGTAGACACTCCTTAATGTGGAAGGAGATGCATCATTTCAATGTTTTCAATTCCTTTAGATACACCTCAAATCTCCTATGAAAATCAGAAAACTAGGACACTTTCTAGTAAAAGTCATTTTCTGATTCCAATTGGCATTATATTGACAAGTGGGAGTTTTGAGACTAGAAATAAGAGGTAGAAAATTCTAAATGTGGAAGGAGATACATCATTTCCATGTTTTCTAATTCCTTTAGATCCACCTCAATT
>NW_006256296.1:1516-7795 GCF_000478725.1 Eutrema salsugineum
CTAGATATAAGAGGTAGACACTACTAAATGTGGAAGGAGATGCATCATTTCCATGTTTTTAAATCCTTTAGATATACCTCAAATCTCCTATGAAAGTCAGAAAACTGGGACTCTTTCTAGTAAAAGTCATATTATGATCCCAATTTGCTTTATATTGACAAATGAGAGTTTTGAGACTAGAAATAAGAGGTAGACACTCCTAAATGTGGAAGGAGATGCATCGTTTCTATGTTTTTAATTCCTTTAGATACACCTCAATTCTCTTATGAGAGTCAGAAAACAGGGACTCTTTCTAATAAAAGTCGTATTATGATCCCAATTTGCTTTATATTGACAAATGAGAGTTTTGAGACTAGAAATAAGAGGTAGAAACTACTAAATGTGAAGGAGATGCCTCATTTCCATGTTTTCTCCTATGAAAGTCAGAAAACAGGGACTCTTTCTAGTAAAAGTCATATTATGATCTCAATTTGCTTTATATTGACAAATGGGAGTTTTGAGACTAGATATAAGAGGTAGACACTACTAAATGTGGAAGGAGATGCATCATTTCCATGTTTTTAAATCCTTTAGATATACCTCAAATCTCCTATGAAAGTCAGAAAACTGGGACTCTTTCTAGTAAAAGTCATATTATGATCCCAATTTGCTTTATATTGACAAATGAGAGTTTTGAGACTAGAAATAAGAGGTAGACACTCCTTAATGTGGAAGGAGATGCATCATTTCCATGTTTTTAATTCCTTTAGATACACCTGAATTCTCCTATAAAAGTCAGAAAACAGGGACTCTTTCTAGTAAAAGTCATATTATGATCTCAATTTGCTTTATATTGACAAATGGGAGTTTTGAGACTAGATATAAGAGGTAGACACTACTAAATGTGGAAGGAGATGCATCATTTCCATGTTTTTAATTCCTTTAGATACACCTGAATTCTCCTATAAAAGTCAGAAAACAGGGACTCTTTCTAGTAAAAGTCATATGATGATCTTAATTTGCTTTATATTGACAAATGAGAGTTTTGAGACTAGAAATAAGAGGTAGACACTCCTTAATGTGGAAGGAGATGCATCATTTCCATGTTTTCAATTCCTTTAGATACACCTCAAATCTCCTATGAAAATCAGAAAACTAGGACACTTTCTGGTAAAAGTCATTTTCTGATTCCAATTGGCATTATATTGACAAGTGGGAGTTTTGAGACTAGAAATAAGAGGTAGACAATTCTAAATGTGGAAGTAGATGCATCATTTCCATGTTTTTAATTCATTTAGATACACCTCAATTCTCTTATGAAAATCAGAAAGCAGGGACTCTTTCTAGTAAAAGTCATGTTCTGATCCCAATTTGCTTTATATGGACAAATGGGAGTATTGAGACTAGAAATAAGAGGTAGACACTACTAAATGTGGAAGGAGATGCATCATTTCCATGTTTTCTAATTCCTTTAGATCCAACTCAAATCTCCTATGAAAATCAGAAAACTGAGATTCTTACTAGTAAAAGTCATATTCTGATCCCAATTTGCTTTATATTGACAAATGAGAGTTTTGAGACTAGAAATAAAGTGGTAGACACTCCTAAATGTGGAAGGAGATGCATCATTTCCATGTTTTCAATTCCTTTAGATACACCTCAAATCTCCTATGAAAATCAGAAAACTAGGACACTTTCTAGTAAAAGTCATTTTCTGATTCCAATTGGCATTATATTGACAAGTGGGAGTTTTGAGACTAGAAATAAGAGGTAGACAATTCTAAATGTGGAAGTAGATGCATCATTTCCATGTTTTTAATTCATTTAGATACACCTCAATTATCTTATGAAAATCAGAAAGCAGGGACTCTTTCTAGTAAAAGTCATGTTCTGATCCCAATTTGCTTTATATGGACAAATGGGAGTATTCAGACTAGAAATAAGAGGTAGACACTCCTTAATGTGGAAGGAGATGCATCATTTCCATGTTTTCTAATTCCTTTAGATCCAACTCAAATCTCCTATGAAAATCAGAAATCTGAGAATCGTGGTAGTAAAAGGTCATATTACGATCCAAGTTCCTTCATATGACAAATGGAGAGTTTTGGGGACTAGAAATAAGAGGTAGACACTTCTAAATGTGGAAGGAGGATGCATCATTTCCCATGTTTTTTAATTCCTTTAGATACACCTGATTTCTCCTATAATAAGTCAGAAAACAGGGACTCTTTCTAGTAAAAGTCATATTATGATCTTAATTTGCTTTATATTGACAAATGGGAGTGTTGAGACTAGAAATAAGAGGTAGACACTCCTTACTGTGGAAGGAGATGCATCATTTCCATGTTTTTAATTCCTTTAGATACACCTCAAATCTCCTATGAAAATCAGAAAACTAGGACACTTTCTAGTAAAAGTCATGTTCTGATTCCAATTGGCATTATATTGACAAGTGGGAGTTTTGAGACTAGAAATAAGAGGTAGAAAATTCTAAATGTGGAAGGAGATACATCATTTCCATGTTTTCTAATTCCTTTAGATCCACCTCAATTCTCCTATGAAAGTCAGAAAACAAGAAAACAGGGACTCTTTCTAGTAATAGTCATATTATGATCCCAATTTGCTTTATATTGACAAATGAGAGTTTTGAGACTAGAAATAAGAGGTAGACACTCCTTAATGTGGAAGGAGATGCATCATTTCCATGTTTTTAATTCCTTTAGATACACCTGAATTCTCCTATAAAAGTCAGAAAACAGGGACTCTTTCTAGTAAAAGTCATATTATGATCTTAATTTGCTTTATATTGACAAATGGGAGTTTTGAGACTAGAAATAAGAGGTAGACACTCCTTAATGTGGAAGGAGATGCATCATTTCCATGTTTTCAATTCCTTTAGATACACCTCAAATCTCCTATGAAAATCAGAAAACTAGGACACTTTCTAGTAAAAGTCATTTTCTGATTCCAATTGGCATTATATTGACAAGTGGGAGTTTTGAGACTAGAAATAAGAGGTAGACAATTCTAAATGTGGAAGGAAATGCATCATTTCCATGTTTTTAAATCCTTTAGATATACCTCAAATCTCCTATGAAAGTCAGAAAACTGGGACTCTTTCTAGTAAAAGTCATATTATGATCCCAATTTGCTTTATATTGACAAATGAGAGTTTTGAGACTAGAAATAAGAGGTAGACACTCCTTAATGTGGAAGGAGATGCATCATTTCCATGTTTTTAATTCCTTTAGATACACCTGAATTCTCCTATAAAAGTCAGAAAAGAGGGACTGTTTCTAGTAAAAGTCATATTATGATCTCAATTTGCTTTATATTGACAAATGGGAGTTTTGAGACTAGATATAAGAGGTAAACACTACTAAATGTGGAAGGAGATGCATCATTTCCATGTTTTTAAATCCTTTAGATATACCTCAATTCTCCTATGAAAGTCAGAAAACAGGGACTCTTTCTAGTAAAAGTCATATTATGATCTTAATTTGCTTTATATTGACAAATGGGAGTTTTGAGACTAGAAATAAGAGGTAGACACTCCTTAATGTGGAAGGAGATGCATCATTTCTATGTTTTTAATTCCTTTAGATACACCTCAATTCTCTTATGAAAGTCAGAAAACAGGGACTCTTTCTAATAAAAGTCGTATTATGATCCCAATTTGCTTTATATTGACAAATGAGAGTTTTGAGACTAGAAATAAGAGGTAGACACTCCTTAATGTGGAAGGAGATGCATCATTTCTATGTTTTTAATTCCTTTAGATACACCTCAATTCTCTTATGAAAGTCAGAAAACAGGGACTCTTTCTAATAAAAGTCGTATTATGATCCCAATTTGCTTTATATTGACAAATGAGAGTTTTGAGACCAGAAATAAGAGGTAGACACTACTAAATTTGGAAGGAGATGCCTCATTTCCATGTTTTCTCCTATGAAAGTCAGAAAACAGGGACTCTTTCTAGTAAAAGTCATATTATGATCTCAATTTGCTTTATATTGACAAATGGGAGTTTTGAGACTAGATATAAGAGGTAGACACTACTAAATGTGGAAGGAGATGCATCATTTCCATGTTTTTAAATCCTTTAGATATACCTCAAATCTCCTATGAAAGTCAGAAAACTGGGACTCTTTCTAGTAAAAGTCATATTATGATCCCAATTTGCTTTATATTGACAAATGAGAGTTTTGAGACTAGAAATAAGAGGTAGACACTCCTTAATGTGGAAGGAGATGCATCATTTCCATGTTTTTAATTCCTTTAGATACACCTGAATTCTCCTATAAAAGTCAGAAAACAGGGACTCTTTCTAGTAAAAGTCATATTATGATCTCAATTTGCTTTATATTGACAAATGGGAGTTTTGAGACTAGATATAAGAGGTAGACACTACTAAATGTGGAAGGAGATGCATCATTTCCATGTTTTTAATTCCTTTAGATACACCTGAATTCTCCTATAAAAGTCAGAAAACAGGGACTCTTTCTAGTAAAAGTCATATGATGATCTTAATTTGCTTTATATTGACAAATGAGAGTTTTGAGACTAGAAATAAGAGGTAGACACTCCTAAATGTGGAAGGAGATGCATCATTTCCATGTTTTCAATTCCTTTAGATACACCTCAAATCTCCTATGAAAATCAGAAAACTAGGACACTTTCTAGTAAAAGTCATTTTCTGATTCCAATTGGCATTATATTGACAAGTGGGAGTTTTGAGACTAGAAATAAGAGGTAGACAATTCTAAATGTGGAAGTAGATGCATCATTTCCATGTTTTTAATTCATTTAGATACACCTCAATTCTCTTATGAAAATCAGAAAGCAGGGACTCTTTCTAGTAAAAGTCATGTTCTGATCCCAATTTGCTTTATATGGACAAATGGGAGTATTGAGACTAGAAATAAGAGGTAGACACTACTAAATGTGGAAGGAGATGCATCATTTCCATGTTTTCTAATTCCTTTAGATCCAACTCAAATCTCCTATGAAAATCAGAAAACTGAGATTCTTACTAGTAAAAGTCATATTCTGATCCCAATTTGCTTTATATTGACAAATGAGAGTTTTGAGACTAGAAATAAGAGGTAGACACTCCTAAATGTGGAAGGAGATGCATCATTTCTATGTTTTTAATTCCTTTAGATACACCTCAATTCTCTTATGAAAGTCAGAAAACAGGGACTCTTTCTAATAAAAGTCGTATTATGATCCCATTTTGCTTTATATTGGACAAATGAGAGTTTTGAGACCAGAAATAAGAGGTAGACACTACTAAATTTGGAAGGAGATGCCTCATTTCCATGTTTTCTCCTATGAAAGTCAGAAAACAGGGACTCTTTCTAGTAAAAGTCATATTATGATCTCAATTTGCTTTATATTGACAAATGGGAGTTTTGAGACTAGATATAAGAGGTAGACAACTACTAAATGTGGAAGGAGATGCATCATTTCCATGTTTTTAAATCCTTTAGATATACCTCAAATCTCTTATGAAAGTCAGAAAACTGGGACTCTTTCTAGTAAAAGTCATATTATGATCCCAATTTGCTTTATATTGACAAATGAGAGTTTTGAGACTAGAAATAAGAGGTAGACACTCCTAAATGTGGAAGGAGATGCATCATTTCTATGTTTTTAATTCCTTTAGATACACCTCAATTCTCTTATGAAAGTCAGAAAACAGGGACTCTTTCTAATAAAAGTCGTATTATGATCCCAATTTGCTTTATATTGACAAATGAGAGTTTTGAGACTAGAAATAAGAGGTAGACACTACTAAATGTGGAAGGAGATGCCTCATTTCCATGTTTTCTCCTATGAAAGTCAGAAAACAGGGACTCTTTCTAGTAAAAGTCATATTATGATCTCAATTTGCTTTATATTGACAAATGGGAGTTTTGAGACTAGATATAAGAGGTAGACACTACTAAATGTGGAAGGAGATGCATCATTTCCATGTTTTTAAATCCTTTAGATATACCGCAATTCTCCTATGAAAGTCAGAAAACAGGGGACTCTTTCTAGTAAAAGTCATATTATGATCTTAATTTGCTTTATATTGACAAATGGGAGTTTTGAGACTAGAAATATGAGGTAGACACTCCTTAATGTGGAAGGAGATGCATCATTTCAATGTTTTCAATTCCTTTAGATACACCTCAATCTCCTATGAAAATCAGAAAACTAGGACACTTTCTAGTAAAAGTCATTTCTGATTCCAATTGCATTATATGACAGTGGAGTTTTGAGACTAGAAATAAGAGGTAGAAATTCTAAATG
>NW_006256296.1:8265-14213 GCF_000478725.1 Eutrema salsugineum
ATATTGACAAATGGGAGTTTTTGAGACTAGATATAAGAGGTAGACACTACTAAATGTGGAAGGAGATGCATCATTTCCATGTTTTTAAATCCTTTAGATATACCTCAAATCTCCTATGAAAGTCAGAAAACTGGGACTCTTTCTAGTAAAAGTCATATTATGATCCCAATTTGCTTTATATTGACAAATGAGAGTTTTGAGACTAGAAATAAGAGGTAGACACTCCTTAATGTGGAAGGAGATGCATCATTTCCATGTTTTTAATTCCTTTAGATACACCTGAATTCTCCTATAAAAGTCAGAAAACAGGGACTCTTTCTAGTAAAAGTCATATTATGATCTCAATGTGCTTTATATTGACAAATGGGAGTTTTGAGACTAGATATAAGAGGTAGACACTACTAAATGTGGAAGGAGATGCATCATTTCCATGTTTTTAATTCCTTTAGATACACCTGAATTCTCCTATAAAAGTCAGAAAACAGGGACTCTTTCTAGTAAAAGTCATATGATGATCTTAATTTGCTTTATATTGACAAATGAGAGTTTTGAGACTAGAAATAAGAGGTAGACACTCCTTAATGTGGAAGGAGATGCATCATTTCCATGTTTTCAATTCCTTTAGATACACCTCAAATCTCCTATGAAAATCAGAAAACTAGGACACTTTCTAGTAAAAGTCATTTTCTGATTCCAATTGGCATTATATTGACAAGTGGGAGTTTTGAGACTAGAAATAAGAGGTAGACAATTCTAAATGTGGAAGTAGATGCATCATTTCCATGTTTTTAATTCATTTAGATACACCTCAATTCTCTTATGAAAATCAGAAAGCAGGGACTCTTTCTAGTAAAAGTCATGTTCTGATCCCAATTTGCTTTATATGGACAAATGGGAGTATTGAGACTAGAAATAAGAGGTAGACACTCCTAAATGTGGAAGGAGATGCATCATTTCCATGTTTTCTAATTCCTTTAGATCCAACTCAAATCTCCTATGAAAATCAGAAAACTAAGATTCTTACTAGTAAAAGTCATATTATGATCCCAATTTGCTTTATATTGACAAATGAGAGTTTTGAGACTAGAAATAAGAGGTAGACACTCCTAAATGTGGAAGGAGATGCATCATTTCTATGTTTTTAATTCCTTTAGATACACCTCAATTCTCTTATGAAAGTCAGAAAACAGGGACTCTTTCTAGTAAAAGTCGTATTATGATCCCAATTTGCTTTATATTGACAAATGAGAGTTTTGAGACTAGAAATAAAAGGTAGACACTACTAAATGTGGAAGGAGATGCATCATTTCCATGTTTTTAATTCCTTTAGATACACCTGAATTCTCCTATAAAAGTCAGAAAACAGGGACTCTTTCTAGTAAAAGTCATATTATGATCTTAATTTGCTTTATATTGACAAATGGGAGTGTTGAGACTAGAAATAAGAGGTAGACACTCCTTACTGTGGAAGGAGATGCATCATTTCCATGTTTTCAATTCCTTTAGATACACCTCAAATCTCCTATGAAAATCAGAAAACTAGGCCACTTTCTAGTAAAAGTCATGTTCTGATTCCAATTGGCATTATATTGACAAGTGGGAGTTTTGAGACTAGAAATAAAAGGTAGAAAATTCTAAATGTGGGAGGAGATACATCATTTCCATGTTTTCTAATTCCTTTAGATCCACCTCAATTCTCCCATGAAAGTCAGAAAACAAGAAAACAGGGACTCTTTCTAGTACTAGTTATATTATGATCCCAATTTGCTTTATATTGACAAATGAGAGTTTTGAGACTAGAAATAAGAGGTAGACACTCCTTAATGTGGAAGGAGATGCATCATTTCCATGTTTTTAATTCCTTTAGATACAGCTGAATTCTCCTATAAAAGTCAGAAAACAGGGACTCTTTCTAGGAAAAGTCATATTATGATCTTAATTTGCTTTATATTGACAAATGGGAGTTTTGAGACTAGAAATAAGAGGTAGACTCTCCTTAATGTGGAAGGAGATGCATCATTTCCATGTTTCCATTCCTTTAGAAACACCTCAAATCCCATATGAAAATCAGAAACTAGGACACTTTCTAGTAAAAGTCATTTCTGAATTCCAATTGGCATAAATTTGACAAGTGGGGAGTTTTGAGACTAGAAATAAAAGGTAGAAAAGTCTAAATGGGGGAGGAGATACATCATCTCCACGGTTATCCTTTAGACCCACCTCAATTCTCCTATGAAAGTCAGAAAACAAGAAAACAGGGACTCTTTCTAGTAATAGTTATATTATGATCCCAATTTGCTTTATATTGACAAATGAGAGTTTTGAGACTAGAAATAAGAGGTAGACACTCCTTAATGTGGAAGGAGATGCATCATTTCCATGTTTTTAATTCCTTTAGATACACCTGAATTCTCCTATAAAAGTCAGAAAACAGGGACTCTTTCTAGTAAAAGTCATATTATGATCTTAATTTGCTTTATATTGACAAATGGGAGTTTTGAGACTAGAAATAAGAGGTAGACACTCCTTAATGTGGAAGGAGATGCATCATTTCCATGTTTTCAATTCCTTTAGATACACCTCAAATCTCCTATGAAAATCAGAAAACTAGGACACTTTCTAGTAAAAGTCATTTTCTGATTCCAATTGGCATTATATTGACAAGTGGGAGTTTTGAGACTAGAAATAAGAGGTAGACAATTCTAAATGTGGAAGTAGATGCATCATTTCCATGTTTTTAATTCATTTAGATACACCTCAATTCTCTTATGAAAATCAGAAAGCAGGGACTCTTTCTAGTAAAAGTCATGTTCTGATCCCAATTTGCTTTATATGGACAAATGGGAGTATTGAGACTAGAAATAAGAGGTAGACACTCCTAAATGTGGAAGGAGATGCATCATTTCCATGTTTTCTAATTCCTTTAGATCCAACTCAAATCTCCTATGAAAATCAGAAAACTAAGATTCTTACTAGTAAAAGTCATATTATGATCCCAATTTGCTTTATATTGACAAATGAGAGTTTTGAGACTAGAAATAAGAGGTAAACACTCCTAAATGTGGAAGGAGATGCATCATTTCTATGTTTTTAATTCCTTTAGATACACCTCAATTCTCTTATGAAAGTCAGAAAACAGGGACTCTTTCTAATAAAAGTCGTATTATGATCCCAATTTGCTTTATATTGACAAATGAGAGTTTTGAGACTAGAAATAAGAGGTAGACACTACTAAATTTGGAAGGAGATGCCTCATTTCCATGTTTTCTCCTATGAAAGTCAGAAAACAGGGACTCTTTCTAGTAAAAGTCATATTATGATCTCAATTTGCTTTATATTGCCAAATGGGAGTTTTGAGACTAGATATAAGAGGTAGACACTACTAAATGTGGAAGGAGATGCATCATTTCCATGTTTTTAAATACTTTAGATATACCTCAAATCTCCTATGAAAGTCAGAAAACTGGGACTCTTTCTAGTAAAAGTTATATTATGATCCCAATTTGCTTTATATTGACAAATGAGAGTTTTGAGACTAGAAATAAGAGGTAGACACTCCTTAATGTGGAAGGAGATGCATCATTTCCATGTTTTTAATTCCTTTAGATACACCTGAATTCTCCTATAAAAGTCAGAAAACAGGGACTCTTTCTAGTAAAAGTCATATTATGATCTCAATTTGCTTTATATTGACAAATGGGAGTTTTGAGACTAGATATAAGAGGTAGACACTACTAAATGTGGAAGGAGATGCATCATTTCCATGTTTTTAAATCCTTTAGATATACCGCAATTCTCCTATGAAAGTCAGAAAACAGGGACTCTTTCTAGTAAAAGTCATATTATGATCTTAATTTGCTTTATATTGACAAATGGGAGTTTTGAGACTAGAAATATGAGGTAGACACTCCTTAATGTGGAAGGAGATGCATCATTTCAATGTTTTCAATTCCTTTAGATACACCTCAAATCTCCTATGAAAATCAGAAAACTAGGACACTTTCTAGTAAAAGTCATTTTCTGATTCCAATTGGCATTATATTGACAAGTGGGAGTTTTGAGACTAGAAATAAGAGGTAGAAAATTCTAAATGTGGAAGGAGATACATCATTTCCATGTTTTCTAATTCCTTTAGATCCACCTCAATTCTCCTATGAAAGTCAGAAAACAAGAAAACAAGGACTCTTTCTAATAAAAGTCGTATATGATTCCAATTTGCTTATATGACAAATGAGAGTTTTGAGACTAGAAATAAGAGGTAGACACTCCTTAATGTGGAAGGAGATGCATCATTTCCATGTTTTTAACTTCCTTTAGATACACCTGAATTCTCCTATAAAAGTCAGAAAACAGGGACTCTTTCTAGTAAAAGTCATATGATGATCCTTAATTTGCTTTATATTGACAAATGGGAGTTTTGAGACTAGAAATAAGAGGTAGACACTCCTTAATGTGGAAGGAGATGCATCATTTCCATGTTTTCAATTCCTTTAGATACACCTCAAATCTCCTATGAAAATCAGAAAACTAGGACACTTTCTAGTAAAAGTCATTTTCTGATTCCAATTGGCATTATATTGACAAGTGGGAGTTTTGAGACTAGAAATAAGAGGTAGACAATTCTAAATGTGGAAGTAGATGCATCATTTCCATGTTTTTAATTCATTTAGATACACCTCAATTCTCTTATGAAAATCAGAAAGCAGGGACTCTTTCTAGTAAAAGTCATGTTCTGATCCCAATTTGCTTTATATGGACAAATGGGAGTATTGAGACTAGAAATAAGAGGTAGACACTCCTAAATGTGGAAGGAGATGCATCATTTCCATGTTTTCTAATTCCTTTAGATCCAACTCAAATCTCCTATGAAAATCAGAAAACTGAGATTCGTACTAGTAAAAGTCATATTCTGATCCCAATTTGCTTTATATTGACAAATGAGAGTTTTGAGACTAGAAATAAGAGGTAGACACTCCTAAATGTGGAAGGAGATGCATCATTTCTATGTTTTTAATTCCTTTAGATACACCTCAATTCTCTTATGAAAGTCAGAAAACAGGGACTCTTTCTAATAAAAGTCGTATTATGATCCCAATTTGCTTTATATTGACAAATGAGAGTTTTGAGACTAGAAATAAGAGGTAGACACTACTAAATGTGGAAGGAGATGCATCATTTCCACGTTTTTAAATCCTTTAGATACACCTCAATTCTCCTATGAAAGTCAGAAAACTGAGACTCTTTCTAGTAAAAGTCATATTCTGATCTCAATTTGCTTTATATGACAAATGTAGTTTTGAGACTAGAAATAGAGGTAGACACTCCTTAATGTGGATGGAGATGCATCATTTCAATGTTTTCAATTCCTTTAGATACACCTCAAATCTCCTATGAAAATCAGAAAACTAGGACACTTTCTAGTAAAAGTCATTTTCTGATTCCAATTGGCATTATATTGACAAGTGGGAGTTTTGAGACTAGAAATAAGAGGTAGAAAATTCTAAATGTGGAAGGAGATACATCATTTCCATGTTTTCTAATTCCTTTAGATCCACATCAATTCTCCTATGAAAGTCAGAAAACAAGAAAACAGGGACTCTTTCTAGTAATAGTCATATTATGATCCCAATTTGCTTTATATTGACAAATGAGAGTTTTGAGACTAGAAATAAGAGGTAGACACTCCTTAATGTGGAAGGAGATGCATCATTTCCATGTTTTTAATTCCTTTAGATACACCTGAATTCTCCTATAAAAGTCAGAAAACAGGGACTCTTTCTAGTAAAAGTCATATGATGATCTTAATTTGCTTTATATTGACAAATGGGAGTTTTGAGACTAGAAATAAGAGGTAGACACTCCTTAATGTGGAAGGAGATGCATCATTTCCATGTTTTCAATTCCTTTAGATACACCTCAAATCTCCTATTGTTCACCTCACGTGGTTG
>NW_006256295.1:0-653 GCF_000478725.1 Eutrema salsugineum
AACTGCAAGCTCGTTTGGCGTTTCGTAGGAGAGTTTTGGTGTAGCTAAAGGAATAAAAAAACAAGTAAATGATGTATCTCTTTCCACATTTAGGACTCTCTACTTCTTATTTGTAAGATCATAACTGCCGCTTGTCAATATAGTACCATTTTGGATCAGAATATGACTTTTCTTAAACAGCGTCCCAGTTTTCTGATTTTGGTAGGAGAGTTTTGGTGTAGCTAAAGGAATAAGAAACAAGTAAATGATGCATATCCTTCCACATTTAGGACTCTCTACTTGTTCATTGTAAGCTCAAAACTCCCTCTTGTCAATATAGTACCATTTTGGATAAAAATATGACTTTTCTTAAACAGCGTCCCAGTTTTCTGATTTTGGTAGGAGAGTTTTGGTGTAGCTAAAGGAATAAGAAACAAGTAAATGATGTATCTCTTTCCACATTTAGAGACTCTCTACTTCTTCTTTGTAAGCTCAGAACTCCCGTTTGTCAATATAGTGCCATTTTGTATCAGAATATGACTTTTCTTAAACAGAGTCCCAGGTCTCTGATATTCGTAGGAGAGTTTTGGTGTAGCTAAGGAATAAGAAAACAAGTAAAAGATGCATATCCTTCCACATTAGGAGTCTCTACTTCTTATTTGTAAGCTCAAAAC
>NW_006256295.1:2080-2825 GCF_000478725.1 Eutrema salsugineum
CCTTGTAAGCTCAACACCCTCTTGTCAATATAGTACCATTTTGGATCAGAATATAACTTTTCGTAAATAGAGTCCCAGTTTTCTGATTTTTGTAGGAGAGTTTTGGTGTAGCTCAAGGAATAAGAAAACAAGTAAATGATGCATCTCTTTTCCACATTTAGGACTCTCTACTTCTTATTTGTCAGCTCATAACTGACGCTTGTCAATATAGTACTATTTTGGATCAGAATATGACTTTTCTTAAACAGCGTCCCAGTTTTCTGATTTTGGTAGGAGAGTTTTGGTGTAGCAAAAGGAATAAGAAACAAGTAATGATGTATCTCTTTCCACATTTAGGACTCTCTACTTCTTCTTTGTAAGCTCAGAACTCCCTTTTGTCAATATAGTGCCATTTTGTATCAGAATATGACTTTTCTTAAACAGCGTCCCAGTTTTCTGATTTTGGTAGGAGAGTTTTGGTGTAGCTAAAGGAATAAGAAACAAGTAAATGATGTATCTCTTTCCACATTTAGGACTCTCTACTTCTTCTTTGTAATCTCAGAACTCCCTTTTGTCAATATAGTGCCATTTTGTATCAGAATATGACTTTTCTTAAACAGAGTCCCAGTTTTCTGATTTTCGGAGGAGAGTTTTGGTGTAGCTAAAGGAATAAGAAAACAAGTAAATGATGCATATCCTTCCACATTTAGGGCTCTCTACTTCTTATTTGTAAGCTCAAAACTCCTTCTTGTCAATATAGTACCAT
>NW_006256294.1:0-740 GCF_000478725.1 Eutrema salsugineum
GAAGCGTCGATGACGTTACTAGAAAGAATCCCTGTTTTCTGATTTTCATAGGAGAATTAAGGTTTATCTAAAGGAATTAGAAAACATGGAAATGATGCATCTCATTCCACATTTAGCAGTGTCTACCTCTTATTTCAAGTCTCAAAACTCCCACTTGTCAATATAATGACAATTGGGATCAGAATATGACTTTTACTAGAAAGAATCCCAATTTTCTGATTTTCATAGGAGATTTGAGGTGTATCTAAAGGAATTAGAAAACTTGGAAATGATGCATCTCCTTCGACATTTAGTAGTGTCTACATCTTATTTCAAGTCTCAAAACGCCCACTTGTCAATATAATGCCAATTGGGATCAGAATATGACTTTTACTGGAAGAGTCCCCTGTTTTTTGATTTTCATAGGAGAATTGAGGTGTATCTAAAGGAATTAGAAAACATGTAAATGATGCATCTCCTTCCACATTTAGTAGTGTCTACCTCTTATTACAAGTCTCAAAACTCCCACTTGTCAATATAATGCCAATTGGGATCAGAATATGATTTTTACTGGAAAGAGTCCCAGTTTTGTGATTTTCATAGGAGATTTGAGGTGTATCTAAAGGAATTAGAAAACTTGGAAATGAAGCATCTCCTTCCACATTTAGTAGTGTATACCTCTTATTTCAAGTCTCAAAACTCCCACTTGTCAATATAATGCCAATTGGGATTAGAATATGACTTTTACTAGAAAGATTCCC
>NW_006256294.1:2196-2827 GCF_000478725.1 Eutrema salsugineum
AGTCTCAAAACTCCCACTTGTCAATATAATGCCAATTCGATCAGAATATGTCTTTAAGTGGAAAGAGTCCTAGTTTTCTGATTTTCATAGGAGATTTGAGGTGTATCTAAAGGAATTAGAGAACTTGAAAATGAAGCATCTCCTTCCACATTTAGTAGTTTCTACCTCTTATTTCAAGTCTCAAAACTCTCACTTGTCAATATAATGTCAATTGGGATCAGAATATGACTTTTACTAGAAAGAGTCCATGTTTTCTGATTTTCATAGGAGAATTGAGGTGTATCTAAAGGAATTAGAAAACATGGAAATGATGCATCTCCTTCCACGTTTAGTAGTTTCTGCCTCTTATTTCAAGTCTCAAAACTCCCACTTGTCAATATAATGCCAATTGGGATTAGAATATGACTTTTACTAGAAAGAGTCCCACTTATTTCAAGTCTCAAAACTCCCACTTGTCAATATAATGCCAATTCGGATCAGAATATGTCTTTTACTGGAAACCTTCCACTGTTTTCTGATTTTCATAGGAGATATGAGATGTATCTAAAGGAATTAGAGAACTTGGAAATGAAGCATCTCCTTCCACATTTAGTAGTGTATACATCTTATTCAAGTCTCAAAATGCCCACTT
>NW_006256293.1:0-644 GCF_000478725.1 Eutrema salsugineum
ACGTGGCTCACCGGAAGCACCCCACCTGAGAATACTCCTAAATTTGGAAGGAGATGCATCATTTACATGTTCTCTAATTCCTTTAGATACACCTCAATTCTCTTATGAAAATCAGAAAAAGGGACTCTTTCTAGTAAAAGTCATATTCTTATCACAATTGGTATTATATTGACAAGTGGGAGTTTTGAGACTCGAAATAAGAGGTAGCCGCTTCTAAATGTGAAAGGAGATGCATCATTTCCAAGTTTTGTAATTCCTTTAGATACACCTCAAATCTCCATGAAAACAAGAAAACTGGAACTCTTTCTAGTAAAAGTCATATTCTGATCCCAATTGGCATATTGACCAGTGGGAGTTTTGAGACTTGAAATAAGAGGTAGACACTACTAAATGTGGAAGGAGATGCATCATTAGCAAGTTTTCTAATTCCTTTAGATACACCTCAATCTCCTATGAAAACCATAAAACTTGGACTCTTTCAAGTAAAAGTCATATTCTGATCCCAATTGGCATTATATTGACAAGTGGGAGTTTTGAGACTTGAAATAAGAGGTAGACGCTACTAAATGTGGAAGGAGATGCATCATTTCGAGTTGTTCTAATTCCTTTAGATACACCTCAAATCTCCTATGAAAACAAGAAAA
>NW_006256293.1:2104-2831 GCF_000478725.1 Eutrema salsugineum
GACTCGAAATAAGAGGTAGCCGCATCTAAATGTGAAAGGAGCTGCATCATTTCCAAGTTTTGTAATTCCTTTAGATCCACTTCACATCTGCAAGAAAACAAGAAAACTGGGACTCTTTCTAGTAAAAGTCATATTCTGATCCCAATTGGCATATTGACAAGTGGGAGTTTTGAGACTTGAAATAAGAGGTAGACACTACTAAATGTGGAAGGAGATGCATCATTAGCAAGTTTTCTAATTCCTTTAGATACACCTCAAATCTCCTATGAAACCAGAAAACTTGGACTCTTTCTAGTAAAAGTCATATTCTGATCCCAATTGGCATTATATTGACAAGTGGGAGTTTTGAGACTTGAAATAAGAGGTAGACACTACTAAATGTGGAAGGAGATGCATCCTTTCCATGTTTTCTAATTCTTTTAGATACACCTCAATTCTCCTATGAAAATCAGAAAACTAGGACTCTTGTAGTAAAAGTCATATACTAATCTCAATTGGAATTATATTGACAAGTGGGAGTTTTGAGAATTGAAATAAGAGGTAGACGCTACTAAATGTGGAAGGAAATGCATCATTTCCAAGTTTTCTAATTCCTTTAGATACACATCAAATCTCCTATGAAAATCAGAAAACTGGGACTCTTTCTAGTAAAAGACATATTCTCATCCCAATTGGCATTATATTGACCAGTGGGAGTATTCAGACTTGAAAATAGAGGTAAACACTA
>NW_006256292.1:0-769 GCF_000478725.1 Eutrema salsugineum
ACTCCTAAATGTGGAAGGAGATGCATCATTACTTGTTTTCTTATTCCTTTAGCTACTCTAAAACTCCTATGAAAATCAGAAAACTTGGACTCTGTTTAAGAAAAGTCATATTCATATAAAAAAGGCGCTATATTGACTAGAGGGAGTTCTGAGCTTACAACTAAGAATTAAAGATTCCTAAATGTGGAAGGAGATGCATCATTTACTTGTTTTCTTATTCCTTTAGCTACACTTAGACTCTCTTATGATTATCGGAAAACTGGGACTCTGTCTAAGAAAAGTCAGATTTGGATAAAAAATGGCACTATATTGACAAGAGGGAGTTCTGAGCTTACAACTAAGAAGTAGAGACTGCTAAATATGGAAGGAGATGCATCATTTACTTGTTTTCTTATTCCTTTAGCTACACTTAACCTCTCCTATGAAAATCAGAAAACTGATACTCTGTTTATGAAAATTCATATTCTAATCCCAAATAGCACTATATTGACAAGAGAGAGTTCTGATCTTACAAATAGGAAGTAGAGACTCCTAAATATGGAAGGAGATGCATCATTTACTTGTTTTCTGATTCTTTTAGTTACACCAAAACTCTCTTATGAAAATCAGAAAATTGGTACTTTGTTTAAGAAAAGTCATATTCTGATCCAAAATGGCATTATATTGACAAGAGGGAGTTCTGAGCTTACAAATAAGAAGTAGAGACTCCTAAATGTGGAAGGAGATGCATCATTACTTGTTTTCTTATTCCTTTAGCTACACTAAATCT
>NW_006256292.1:2211-2807 GCF_000478725.1 Eutrema salsugineum
TATGAAAATCAGAAAACTGTGACTCTGTTTAAGAAAAGTCATATGCATATAAAAAAATGGCGCTATATTGACAAGAGGGAGTTCTGAGCTTACAACTAAGAAGTAAAGACTCCTAAATGTGGAAGGAGATGCATCATTTACTTGTTTTCTTATTCCTTTAGCTACACTAAAACTCTCCTATGAAAATCAGAAAACTGGGACTCTGTTTAAGAAAAGTCATATTCATATAAAAAAGGCGCTATATTGACTAGAGGGAGTTCTGAGCTTACAACTAAGAATTAAAGACTCCCAAATGTGGAAGGAGATGCATCATTTACTTGTTTTCTTATTCCTTTAGCTACACTTAGACTCTCTTATGATTATCGGAAAACTGGGACTCTGTCTAAGAAAAGTCAGATTTGGATAAAAAATGGCACTATATTGACAAGAGGGAGTTCTGAGCTTACAACTAAGAAGTAGAGACTGCTAAATATGGAAGGAGATGCATCATTTACTTGTTTTCTTATTCCTTTAGCTACACTTAACCTCTCCTGTGAAAATCAGAAAACTGATACTCTGTTTATGAAAATTCATATTCTGATCCAAAATAGCACTAT
>NW_006256291.1:0-682 GCF_000478725.1 Eutrema salsugineum
AGAGGTAGACACTCCTGAATGTGGAAGGAGATGCATCATTTACATGTTTTCTAATTCCTTTAGATACACCTCAAATCTCCTATGAAAATCAGAAAACTGGGACTCTTTCTAGTAAAAGACATATTCTCATCCCAATTGGCATTATATTGACAAGTGGGAGCTTTGAGACTAGACAAACAGGTAGACACTCCTAAATGTGGAAGGAGATGCATCATTTACATGTTTTCTAATTCCTTTAGATACACCTCCATTCTCTTATGAAAATCAGAAAACTTGGACTCTTTCTAGTAAAAGTCATATTCTGATCCCAATTAGCATTATATTGACAAGTGGGAGTTTTGAGAGTTGAAATAAGAGGTAGACACTACTAAATGTGGAAGGAGATGCATCATTTCCAAGTTTTCTAATTCCTTTAGATAATCCTCAATTCTCCTATGAAACTCAAAAAACAAGGACTCTTTCTAGTAAAAGTCATATTCTGATCCCAATTGGCATTATATTGACAAGTGGGAGTTTTGAGACTTGAAATAAGAGGTAGACGCTACTAAATGTGGAAGGAGATGCATCATTACATGTTTTCTAATTCCTTTAGATACACCTCAATCTCCTATGAAAATCAGAAAACTGGGACTCTTTCTAGTAAAGACATATTCTCATCCCAATTGGCATTATATTGACAAGT
>NW_006256291.1:2126-2792 GCF_000478725.1 Eutrema salsugineum
TCTTTCTAGTAAAAGACATATCTCATCCCAATTGGCATAATATTGAGAAGTGGGAGCTTTGAGACTAGACAAACAGGTAGACACTCCCTAAATGTGGAAGGAGATGCATCATTTACATGTTCTCTAATTCCTTTAGATACACCTCAATTCTCTTATGAAAATCAGAAAACTTGGACTTTTTCTAGTAAAAGTCATATTCTGATCCCAATTAGCATTATATTGACAAGTGGGAGTTTTGAGAGTTGAAATAAGAGGTAGACACTACTAAATGTGGAAGGAGATGCATCATTTCCAAGTTTTCTAATTCCTTTAGATAATCCTCAATTCTCCTATGAAACTCAAAAAACAAGGACTCTTTCTAGTAAAAGTCATATTCTGATCCCAATTGGCATTATATTGACAAGTGGGAGTTTTGAGACTTGAAATAAGAGGTAGACGCTACTAAATATGGAAGGAGATGCATCATTTACATGTTTTCTAATTCCTTTAGATACACCTCAAATCTCCTACGAAAATCAGAAAACTGGGACTCTTTCTAGTAAAAGACATATTCTCATCCCAATTGGCATTATATTGACAAGTGGGAGCCTTGAGACTAGACAAAGAGGTAGACATATTCTCATCCTAAATGTGGAAGGAGATGCATCATTTACATGTTCTCTAATT
>NW_006256290.1:0-1331 GCF_000478725.1 Eutrema salsugineum
TAAAGAGAGTCCCAGTATTCTGTTTTTCATAGGAGAGATTATGTGTATCCAGAATGAAAAAGAAAAACATGTAAGTTATGCATCTCCTTCCACATTTAGGATTCTCTACTTCTTATTTCTATTCTCAGAATCCCTCAATGTCAACATAGTGCCATTGTGGATCAGAATATGACTTTTCCTAAAGAGACTCCCAGTTTTGGTTTTTATATGAGAGATTGGGTGTATCCAAATGAATAAGAAAACATGTAAATGAGGCATCTCCTTCCACAATTAGGATTTTCTACTTCCTATTTCTATTCTCAGAAACCCCCCCCCCCCCCAATGTCAATATAGTGCCATTTTGGATCAGGATCAGAATATGACTTTTCCTAAAGAGAATCCCAGTTTTCTGTTTTTCATATGAGAGATTGGGTGTATCCAAAGGAATAAGAAAACATGTAAGTGATGCATCTCCTTCCACATTTAGGATTTTCTACTTCCTATTTCTATTCTCAGAATCCCCCAATGTCAATATAGTGCCATTTTGGATCAGAATATGACTTTTCCTAAAGAGAGTCCCAGTTTTCTGTTTTTCATATGAGAGATTGGGTGTATCCAAATGAATAAGAAAAATGTAAATGATGCATCTCCTACCACATTTAGGATTCTCTACTTCCTATTTCTATTCTCAGAACTCCCCCTCGTCAATATAGTTCCATTTTGGATCAAAATATGACTTTTCCTAAAGAGAGTCCTAGTTTTCTGTTTTTCATATGAGAGATTGGGTGTATCCAAAGGAATAAGAAAACATGTAAGTGATGCATCTCCTTCCACATTTTGGATTTTCTACTTCCTATTTCTATTCTCAGAACTCCCCCTCGTCAATATAGTTCCATTTTGGATCAAAATATGACTTTTCCTAATCAGAGTCCAGTTTTCTGATTTTTATAGGAGAGATTGGGTGTATCCAAAGGAATAAGAAAACATATGAATGATGCATCTCCTTCCACATTTAGGATTTTCTACTTCCTATTTCTATTCTCAGAAGCCCCCAATGTCAATATAGTGCCATTTTGGATCAGAATATGACTTTTCCTAAAGAGAATCCCAGTTTTCTGTTTTTCATATGAGAGATTGGGTGTATCCAAAGGAATAAGAAAACATGTAAGTGATGCATCTCCTTCCACATTTTGGATTTTCTACTTCCTATTTCTATTCTCAGAACCCCCCCTCGTCAAGATAGTACCATTTTGGATCAAAATATGACTTTTCCTAGTCAGAGTCCCAGTTTTCTGATTTTCATTTGAGAGATTGGGTGTATCCAAAGGGAATAAGAAAACATATGAATGATG
>NW_006256289.1:0-1325 GCF_000478725.1 Eutrema salsugineum
GTTTTCTTAAAACAAGTCCCAGTTTTCTGATCTTCATAGAAGAGTTTGTTGTAGATAAAGGAATAAGAAACAAGTAACTGATGCGTCTCATCGACATTTAGGAGTCTCTACTTCTTATTTTTATGCCCAGAACTCACTCTTGTCAATATAGTGCCATTTTGGATCAGAATATGACTTCTCTCAGAAAGAGTCCCAGTTTTCTGATTTTCAAAGGAGAGTTTTGGGTTTAGCTAAAGGAATAAGAAATCTAGTAAATGATGCGTCTCCTTCAACATTTAGGAGTCTTTACTTCTTATTTGTATGCTCAGAACTCAGTCTTGTCAATATAGTGCCATTTTGGATCAGAATATGAGTTTTCTTAGAACAAGTCCCAGTTTTCTGATTTTCATAGGAGAGTTTTGGTGTAGATAAAGGAATAAGAAAACAAGTAAATGATGCGTCTCCTTCGACATTTAGGAGTCTCTACTTCTTATTTGTATGCCCAGAACTCACTCTTGTCAATATAGTGCCATTTTGGATCAGAATATGACTTCTCTCAGAAAGAGTCCCAGTTTTCTGATTTTCAAAGGAGAGTTTTGGTGTAGGTAAAGGAATAGAAATACAAGTAAATGATGCGTCTCCTGTTAAACTAGGCTGATTCTTCTCTATCTGTCCGTACAAGACCGTACAGTCCGTACAAGATCAGCAAAGGTGCTTATCTACTCAGGTTAAGCGATATATAAGAGGACTTATCAAGAGGAGAAAAGATCTGGCCCTTCTCCCTTCTTTAGTGATCGTGTATAGATAAAGAGAGAAAGGGCTGCTTTTGGGACCACCTTATCTCTAAGATAACCGTTATACAGCTGTCTTTTCTTTTCTATTTTTGGACCTTAGTCTAGGTATCTTTTATGGCATATTCTCTTTGCTTTTGCTTTATATGTTGTATTTGCTGAAAATGTTCAATACAGAGAAATGAAATCTCTTTCTCCTGATTCTCTTTACTCTCTCTTTAGTCTTCCTAAAATACCGAATCTCTCATCACTCTTCTCTTAATCTCGTTCTTAATCTCTATTAATCCTCTGTAATTGTCTATTCTCACATCTCCTTCGACATTTAGGAGTCTCTACTTCTTATTTGTATGCTCAGAACTCAATCTTGTCAATATAGTGCCATTTTGGATCAGAATATGAGTTTTCATAAAACAAGTCCCAGTTTTCTGATTTTCATAGGAGAGTTTTGGCGTAGATAAAGGAATAAGAAAACAAGTAAATGATGCGTCTCCTTTGACATTTAGGAGTCTCTACTTCTGATTTGTATGCCAAGAACTCACTCTTGTCAATATAGTG
>NW_006256288.1:0-1319 GCF_000478725.1 Eutrema salsugineum
CTCATCAGCGCCTGAGTGGGTTCATGCAGCAAGGGGATTTCTCTATGACTGATCAAACTTTGGCAGAATGCTAAAGGTAAAAAGCAACCTATGCATACAAGGGCAAGGACTCATCCCACCCCACACTTTACTCAAAGCTTTCTCACTTGCTCACTCTCTCAAGAACCTCACTTTCCATACTCATTTTCCTCTCACTAGGGGACTCACTTTTTATTTTCACACTCAAGTCTTCGAGTTCAAACCTTACATAGCTCTTTTTCACTTTCTTTTGTAACCTCTAGCCTCTTTTTCTTTCTTTTTAAAACATTTGAGCTCTTTGGCTTCGTTTCTTTTCCTTTCACTTAGAGGCTAGACTCTTTCTTTTCAAAACACTAGAGCTCACTTTCTTTAACTCAAACTCCAAGACTGATTTTTTTTCTTTTTCTATCACCTAGTTCTCATCACTCTCCTTTTTCCACTCATCTCTCCTTTTTCCACTCACCAACAAGTATTCCCCCACACTTAGTTCTTGCCAAATCTCTCAGCTCCTTGATGATATAACTTAGCACTCAATGAGACTTGCCCTTGTCGCTCTAAACCTAACACTTTCTGCTAAGTTTGATCCAAGGTGGCCTGTCAATCACACACAAACATTTGTCTTGAAGGAAGGATGGGTTCAGGGTGAGGAGAACTGATCCATATGCGGGTTCAGTTATTTCAGCTAAGGAAGAGGATGGTAAAATCAGGGTTCTAGCTCAAATATGTATATTTGAGCTTATTCAGACAATGCACCATAAGATATTTTCAAGTCAAGTTCAAGGTTTTCACATATTAGAGTTGAGTTCAATTCAAACTTGCTTCTCAGATTCATATCATTTCAAGCCTTGCAAGCACAAAAATCATTTCACAAACATATTTAATCCCAATTCTCAAAGTGATTTACTCTCAAGGAAAAAACCTATCATTACTCCCATGCACAATGCAACCTATCTGATGCAACTAGACTCAATCCTAAAAATGTGAAATGCACTAGAATGAACATTTTTTTGTGAAAATTTTTTGATTTTTTCTATTTTTTTTTTGGGGTTTTCATCTGCACTTAGATGCAGACTCAAGATGCAAATCAAAATAAGAACAAGAGGAAACATGATTAGTAAACAGAAAGCCCCTCCCCCCACACACACACTTAAATAACACAGTCCCCTGTGTTATAAAAGCATGAGAAAGAGGAAAAATCAAATTCAAAAATGCAAATGACAAATGAAAAATGATGAATGCTCATTTACAAGTGTTTGGAGTGATACCTGGTGTGGTTTTTATGCAAAGTGGAGTGAGTAGCT
>NW_006256287.1:0-1313 GCF_000478725.1 Eutrema salsugineum
TCTACCAACTATATATAACTCTACCATTAAACAGATATATCTACCGCACGTATTGACAACTTTTTTCACATAAATCTACCGCTAAAGAAAATAAGTCTACCAACTCAGAAAATAAATCTACTTCATTGTCAATAAATCTACCGAAAAAGTCAACTATGCGAGAAATTCAACGCTTTTGTTAACAAGTCTACCAAAACTTTTGACAAGTCTGCCATTCATAACAACAAATCTACCGAAACATAATAAATCTACCTCTCATCGTCAAAACTCTACCAAGAAAAATCTACCAACATTTAAAAACTCTACCAACTCTTGAATAAATCTACCATCGCCCTAATAACTCTACCAACAAAATTTCTGCGTTGACCAAATTTTCATAAGTCTACCGCCATTGCTTGGTAGACTTATTAAATTTTGAACGCATAAATCTGCCTACGTGGCATTAAAAAGTAATGGCATTTTCGTAATAAGGTTTTTTTCAACAAAGGCGAAAAGGGTGTTTTAGGTATGCTAGGTTAGTTTTGTAAAAAAAATAAAAGTGCGTCGAACCAGTAATATAGATACTTTCTAAGGTTAGTGTAGTAATCCTCTATTTTTTTTATATGGATTTGTGATTTTCCTCATGATAACCTATCAGCAATTGACAACTTCTAGACGCTATTAATTTTGTTCTGAACTAATTATATCAAAGCCACTTACTAACTACTGTCTTATATATCATGTTTGCTTGGCATTTTTATTCAGGTTATTTTCTTCTTTACCATAGTTTTATATCATTTAATTTTCAAACTCATGCATAGAAGGAAAATAAAAGCTGATAAACAAGTTTACTTAACCATAGTAAGGGTCTGCGTAAACGTTTTGCAAAATACATAAGAGGTACACTTCTTTTTCCATTTCATAATCAAATTAAAATTTGGTGCTTTTTTTCATGATCTTAACTCAATGTAGGAGGAGTGGAGAGAAGGCTTGGTGGCTTTAAGAGCTGGAACAATATATAAATTGAAGAAAGCCCTCCGGAACTTGAGAAAGAGGTAAAATCTTATGCTTTTTTTTTTCTTTTCTTACGTCGTTTGTCTCTTTAAGTTAAAGGTCAGGAGGCGATCAAATTTTACAAATTTCTATGCTTATACCTCCGCTATTTTTAATAAGTAAGACTAGACTTAGCTCTCGCATCAGATATATGTATTAGGCATATACACTTTCATATATTATGTTTTTGTGACATTTGTTTACTATACAGTGCAGAGAAATAAAGAAGAGCATACACATGGAAATTATTTGCCAACTCCTACGTATTGTTATGGGATCGA
>NW_006256286.1:0-1292 GCF_000478725.1 Eutrema salsugineum
TGCATCATTTACTTGTTTTCTTATTCCTTTAGCTACACTTAAACTCTCCTATGAAAATCAGAAAACTGGGACTCTGTTTAAGAAAAGTCATATTCAGATAAAAAAAGCGCTATATTGACAAGAGGGAGTTCTGAGCATACAAATAAGAAGTAGAGACTCCTAAATGTGGAAGGAGATGCATCGATTTACTTGTTTTCTTATTCCTTTAGCTACCCTAACACTCTCCCATAAAAAGCAGAAAACTGGGACTCTGTCTAAGAAAAGTCAGATTCGGATAAAAAAAATGGCACTATATTGACAAGAGGGTGTTCTGAGCTTACAACTAATAATTAGAGACTGCTAAATGTGGAAGGAGATGCATCACTTACTTGTTTTCTTATTCCATTAGCTACACTTATACTCTCCTATGAAAATCAGAAAACTGAGACTTTGTTTAAGAAAAGTCATATTCTGATCCAAAATGGAATTATATTGACAAGCGGGAGTTCTGATCTTACAAATATCAAGTAGAGACTCCTAAATATGGAAGGAGATGCATAATTTACTTGTTTTCTTATTCCTTTCGCTACACTAAGACTCTCCTATAAAAATCAGAAAACTGGGACTCTACTTCGGATAAAACTGGGACTCAGTCTAAGAAAAGTCAGATTCGGATAAAGAAGATTGGCACTATGTTGACAAGAGAGAGTTCTGAGCTTACAACTAAGAAGTAGAGACTCCTAAATGTGGAAGTAGATGCATCAATTTACTTGTTTTCTTATTCCTTTAGCTACACTAAAACTCTCCTATCAAAATCAGAAAACTTGGACTTTGTCTAAGAAAAGTTAGATTAGCGATAAACATAATGGGACTATGTTGACAAGAGGGAGTTCTGAGATTACAACTAAGAAGTAGAGACTGCTAAATGTGGAAGGAGATGAATCATTTACTTGTTTTCTTATTCCTTTAGCTACACTTAAACTCTCCTATGAAAATCAGAAAACTGAGACTCTGTTGAAGAAAATTCATATTCTGATCCAAAATGGAACTATATTGACAAGAGGGAGTTCTGATCTTACAAATAGGAAGTACAGACTCCTAAATATGGATGGAGATGCATCATTTACTTGTTTTCTTATTCCTTTAGCTACACTAAAACTCTCCTATAAAAATCAGAAAACTGGGACTCAGTCTAAGAAAAGTAAGATTCGGATAAAAAAAATGGCACTATATTGACAAGAGGGAGTTATGAGCTTACAACTAAGAAGTAGAGACTCCTAAATGTGGAAGGAGATGCATCAATTTACTTGTTT
>NW_006256285.1:0-13212 GCF_000478725.1 Eutrema salsugineum
CCTGATAGACACTCAAAACATGTAAAGACTCATTGGGACCTAATGCATCTCCTAAGTTCTAAAACAAACCCTAAGGACCTAAAATGCATGAAATAAAACATGATTTGGAATGATTTATGCAACCTAAATGATGCAAATTATGAACATATCAACTCCCCCACACTTGTCCTTTGCTTGTCCTCAAGCAAAAAGAGCAAATGAGAGAAAGAGGTTGTATGCAATGGGAGTTCACATTTTCTTTTTGAGAGAAGTGATCACAATGAGAATTCAAGTTCATGCTCAATTATGCAATGCAAAGTCATACTCAGATATATATATCAACTCAGCAAGGAATCTCCACAAGTTCTTCTCTCTCTCAACTCTTTCACATTCATTAAGCTTTTATCAGGTGGATCTCATGATGCAAGGTTTAAACAAGCTGGCTTGGCTAGGGAGAGGCTATGAGATTAAAATGATCTCATCAGTGCTCAAGTGGGTTTAATGCAGCAAAGGGATCTCTCTATGAATGATCAAAATTTGGCAGAATGCTAAAGGTAAAAAGCAACCTATGCATACAAGGGCAAAGACTCATCACACCCCACCCTCTACTCAAAGCTTCCTCACTTGCTCAAAAATCCTCACTTTTCACTCTCATTTTCCTCTCACTAGGGGATTTACTTTTTTGCTTTTTCTTCTCCACTCTTGAACTCTAAACTTTCATATCTCTCTCGTTGCTGCATCAAATTGAGTGATTCCAACTGCATTGAACTCGTAATCCTGTCTAGTTTCTTGTTGCACATCCGTTTTACACTCGAAACTTGAAGATTCCAAGGTATTTAATCTGTTAAAACTCACATTTTCCATGCTTTAGAGTACTGTTCATGAACAGAGAAAACAAATGGAATCGATTTTAATGGGCCTCTTGATACCTTGGAATCATTTTGTGAGTATTGTGCAAGTAGAATGGATAGGGATTTCATGAATCTTGCTTGAGAATGACCTGTTCTTGGAATTTTTGAGAAATTTTCTTGAAAATCATCATGTGAATCGTTTTTTTAGAAATTGTGTTTCGAGCTGAACTCTTTGTGTGCATTGCTTCTTGCCATTGCTTTGAGTTTAATGAGTTTTATAATCAGCTTGAAATACCTTCTTTAAAAGAGAAATCGATTGGTGCTGCTCATGAACTTGGTGAATCTTTGAAAAACTTTTGTTGTTCTCTTGCTTTGGTGCTTACAATGGTTTGAGAAAATGCAGGATGGCAGGAACAAAAAGACAAGCAGCCGTGGACAAAGCCAGAAAAGAGAAAGCTGGAGCTTCAGAGGATAAGATTCTGCCTTTTGGGCACAAAGTTTTCAACAAACAGAAAAGGCGGAGAAAGCCAAAGGACCCAGCTGAAAAGAAAGCAAAGAAGGTTGCTGCACCAAAGAAAACAAAGGGCTCCACTTCAAAGACTCCTGGTAACGAGTTGGCATTGGTCGAGGTCGTTCACAGGGCAGGAAAAGAGGTGGCTTTGGCTGAGGATGAAGAAGGAACAGAAAGTGACCCTGAAACAGCATTGAAGCGGGCTAAGAAAGCAAAGTCAGGTTCTGAGGAAAGAGAGCCAACTTTTGATGACTACTTTGACATGTTCAGAGGTGCAAAAGTGCAGCAAACCAAGTTCCCTGATATGGAGCTGCTGCGGAGGATGGGTATTCTTGAAGAGGTTCAGCTCATTTTCAACAACATGGGGTTTGGTGGATTCTTTGAGATGAGAGATGTGGCTCATGATGGTGTTACACAAGAGTTTCTTGCATCCCTTCAAGTTTGTGGATATGGCCCTAGAGATGCAAGAATCAAAGAGGGCAATGGTCTTGGGCACATAGAGTTCACAATAGATGGTGCACAACACCATGTAAGCTTCAAAGAACTTGATGAGATCTTTGCTTTTACAAGACCTGCACAAGAAGAGACAGTGAAGTTCACATACCCTGATCACATGATCACTGACTTGTGGGATACAATTGCTTTTGGGAGCTTCAGAGGAGGAAGATGCAAGAGTTCATGGATAAGAAACCCAGCAATCCGCTATGCTCACAAGGTGCTTTGCCAAATGTTCTTTACCAAGCACAATGATGGAGTGGTGCATCTAGCTGACATGGAGCTACTGGGCATGGGTCTTCATCCTCTCATCAGTCACTTGAAGAGCAAGAGAGAGTTTCGCCTTCCACATTACATCCCTTCTAGTGGTGCATTCTTGGCACGCCAAATGCTGATTTACAAGGACATTGCTTGGAGTGAGGGTAAAAGAAAGAAGCTCACTAAGTTGCACAATGGATGGCTAGTGACAAGGATTCTGAAAGCAAGAGGTTTTGTCTTTGATAATGTTGCAGTCAGACCTGGGTTGATTGATGAAGTTACCCTCACCAAGGTTGGGTTTCTAAAAGAAAGCAATGGTGAACACTTCTTGTACACCTTCAAGCTCTTGCAAGATGAAAAAGTTCATGTTCTGTTGCCAAACCCAGCCATCACCACTCTCACAGAAAGGCACAATGTCTCCTTTATTGTCCTAAAAGATCAGCTCTACAACTCAGCCATTCACCCTCCAATTCCCAAATGTAAGAAGCCAATTAGTTCAAAGGGCAAAGAGCCAGCTGAAGAGGAGGACACAACTAGGACCGCTGGTTGTGAGAATGAGGAGCCAAGAGATTTTGAAAGAAGGATGGGAGCAGGGAGGTATCACTTTGATCCTTACTTTTGGGGTGAGCCTAACTATCACACAAGGAAGCTGTATTCCAGAGTTAACACCCTTCAGAAATGGTGCAAATGGCAAGATAAAACGATCAACAAGCTGGTTGACTGTGTTAGGCAGCTTAAGAAGAAGGTGAAAAAGCTCACAGCTCCAGCCACCTCACCCAAACGAGATACAAGAGAAGAGGTGGGAGAAAGCTCAGCTGCCAATGACCTTGTGCTACCACCAGGAAAAGAAGATTGGGTGAATCCGGCCACAGCGTTCCAACCAGACTCACCTGAGAGCAGCCCACCCAGATATTCCACCCCATCATGTTCAACCTCCAATCCATCCCATTACTTGGGATCAGACCTCAGCGATTGAGGTAAACACTCAAAACCTTGTAAATAGCATGTAGACTTTCTTTTTCTTTTGCATTTTGCCTGTTTGCTTTGGTTTCACTTCTTTCACATACTTTTATAACACAAGGGACTGTGTTATTTAAGTGTGGGGGAGGAGTTTTATCCTTTACTAATCATGTTTTCTATTTTCTTATTTTACACTTTGAGTCTTGAGTCACATTCTAGTTGCATATTCATCTAAGTGCATATAAAAACCAAAAAAATGGAAAAATCTGAAAAATTTACACAAAAAAATGATCATGTAGTTGCATTCTCATTTTTAGGATTGAGTCTAGATTGCATTTGCATGTAGGTTGCATCTTGCAGGGAGTAATGATAGGTTTTCCAGAGAGTACATCACTTTGAGAACTTGAATTGAATATGCTTGTGAATCTTTTTCTGTGCTTGCAAAGTCTGAAATGATCTGAATCTGAAAAGCAAGTTTGAATTGAACTCAACTCTAATTAAGTGGGAACCTTGAACTTGACTTGAAAATATCTTGTGATGCATTGTTTGAAAAAGCTTGTGGATACCAATATACATACTTGAGCTAGAACCACTGTTTTTACCACTCTTTTCCTTAGCTCAAGTAGCTGAATCCACATCATGGATCAGTTCCCATACCTTGAACCCATCCTTCTTTTAAGCCAATGTTTGTGTGTGAATTGAAAGGCCACCTTGGATCAAACTTAGCAGAAAGTGTTAGGTTTAGAGCGACAAGGGCAGGTCTCATTGAGTGCTGTGTTCCAACATCAAGGAACTGAGAGTTTTGGCGAGGAATAAGTGTGGGGGAAAAGACTTTTTGGTGAGTGGAAAAAGGTGAGATGAGTGGGAAAGAGAGAGTGAAAATAGCTAGGGGAATGAAAGAAAAAGAAATCAGTCTTGGTGTTTTGAGAAAGTGAGCTCTGGTTTGTTGAAAAGAAAGAGTCTAGCCTCTAAGTAAAAAGGAAGAAAAGAAGCCAAAAGGCTCAAATGTTTTGTTAAGAAAGGAAGAAGAGGCTAGAAGTTGTAAAAAAAAAAAAAAAAAGAGAGCTGTGTAAAGTTTGAGTTCCAAGACTTGAGAGAAAAAGTAAAAAAGTAAATCCCCTAGTGAGAGGAAAATGAGAGTGAAAAGTGTGGATTTTTGAGCAAGTGAGGAAGCTTTGAGTAGAGGGTGGGGTGTGATGAGTCTTTGCCCTTGTATGCATAGGTTGCTTTTTACCTTTAGCATTCTGCCAAATTTTGATCATTCATAGAGAGATCCCTTTGCTGCATTAAACCCACTTGAGCACTGATGAGATCATTTTAATCTCATAGCCTCTCCCTAGCCAAGCCAGCTTGTTTAAACCTTGCATCATGAGATCCACCTGATAAAAGCTTAATGAATGTGAAAGAGTTGAGAGAGAGAAGAACTTGTGGAGATTCCTTGCTGAGTTGATATATATATCTGAGTATGACTTTGCATTGCATAATTGAGCATGAACTTGAATTCTCATTGTGATCACTTCTCTCAAAAAGAAAATGTGAACTCCCATTGCATACAACCTCTTTCTCTCATTTGCTCTTTTTGCTTGAGGACAAGCAAAGGACAAGTGTGGGGGAGTTGATATGTTCATAATTTGCATCATTTAGGTTGCATAAATCATTCCAAATCATGTTTTATTTCATGCATTTTAGGTCCTTAGGGTTTGTTTTAGAACTTAGGAGATGCATTAGGTCTCAATGAGTCTTTGCATGTTTTGAGTGTCTATCAGGTGAATATGGAGCTGAAAAGATGAATCCAGGAGGTGGAATGGTGAGCAAAGCTTGAAAAAGTGGAAAAATTGGGTCTTGGGAGGTTATCGGCCATTCTCGCTGGCCAGGAAGGTTTCACCGGCCATTTTCATGTACCGCGGGAAGCTTTACCGGCCATTTTCATGTACCACGAATGAAGTGTTTCGGCCAAAATCTCCGGGTGTGAACGTGTCTCAGAAATCGCCTGTCCGGGGAGCCTTCCGGTCCGATTCGGATGGCGGGTGCTTCATAGAAGTTGGAGAAGACTTGATCACGGTTTCATAGCAAGTAGAATCGTGGAATTCGGACGCGTGAGCAGAGAGTTAAGCTCGTCGGAAGGAATCCCTGTCTCGCAGGTATTCCGGACCGAGCAGATCAGTTCTGAAGGATGCGAAGGACGGTGCACTTCCAGGCCGATTCAGTTTCCGGGGCCTTCATGAGAATCAGAGACATTTGAGTCCTCTTTCCAGAACATCCGAGATCAGTCAATTCGGAGCTTTGAGCAGAAAGATACGGTCTCCGGAATGGACACATGTCTAGACGCCTCTCTCTGGTCGTGTAAATGCACTGCAAAGATATGCCCTCCAGGAAGCCTTACACTTCCCAAGCATCGAAACTTCCTTCACAAAAGTCGGAGATAAATGAGTCCTCTGTCTTCTGCAACTGGAATCACTCAATTCGGACAAGTCTCCAGGAAGTTACACTCTCCGGAATGCGAGATGGTCCAGACAGCCCAGAGCGACTAAGTTAAGCATGCCGCGATAGAATGCCACGGTCCACACTTGGCCGTGGCAACTTTTGTGCACCCTCGGCAAATGGCACGATCTTCATGCCACGGTCTACACTTGACCGTGGCAAACACACACTTGGCTGAGAGGAACTTCTTGCAACCTTCGGCGATTGACACGGCCAAAATGCCACGGTCTGAGGCTTGACCGTGGCAACTTCTTGCAACCTTCGGCGATTGGCACGAGCTGAATGCCACGGTCTGGGACTTGACCGTGGCAAATGAACAAGTGGCTGGAGACAACTTCTACACAGTTTCGGCTTTTGACACGATTTCAAAGCCACGGTCTGAGACTAGACCGTGGCAAACATATACTTGGCTGGGAAGGACTTCACATGCATGCGGGTTTTGGCACGGTCTGAATGCCACGGTCTGGGGGCTTGACCGTGACAACCTTTACACATCTTCGGCGTTTGACACGGTAGCTTGCCACGAGTTCCAGATGAAGCTTGATCAGACCGTGGCATCAAAATGAACCAAGAACACAAATGAAGGCTTTGACACGGTCAGGAATGCCACGGTCACACCAAGGACACACCAGACCGTGGCAAACCCTTCTTTGCCCATCAAGGCCGGGTCAGTACCCGGTTTGTTCCGGGTTGACCCGGTTCGCCCAAGCCTCCTTTATAAGGTTTTTAGACCTAATTTGTAGAGAAGACTGAATCGACTTTTAGTCTTCTTTTCCTTTTGTGAAAAACTACTTGATACACTTGTTTTAGAGAGCTTAATATCGATTTGCAGTTTCTTTCCATCTTGTTCATCATTTCTTATCATCAAAATCAACTTCTAATCATGATTAACAACACATCTTGCAAAGGATTTAGTGTGTTGATCATGATTAGTGAGTAGTTACCTTAATGAGGTTCTAGATGTGTAGGTTAGGGTGCTAAAGTGTTAGATTAGGAGTGCTTAGGGCTAGATTCATTGATTCATTTCTCTAAACAACTGTTCTCTATGCTAGATCCTTGATAATCACTTGAGATCTAGATTCTGGGAATTTCATGCACCAAAAGTGTTTGATGAAATTCCTGAAAGAGTTGTATTAGAGGTTTAAGCATTTTTCTGCATGATGATGTATTGTTATTTGCTTGAATGATCATTGAGAACTGTTTATTAATGCATATTGATTCATATTTCACAAATGGGAATTTGGTTTGAAAATGGATTAGTATAGGGGTTAATACCTTCATGAGAGGATTAACCTAGATTAGAGTTCTTAATCATTTGAATCATGTCTCATCATTGTCATTAGCATTTCTAGTTTAACACCAAAGCACCCTAACCAACTATCATGTCTAGAATCTCATGCCTCCATCATATCATATTCACATCATTTGTCATTGTCATTTGTCTTTAAACCTGTTTAAGTTGTTAGTTGTCATTAGTTAATCAAAATCACTCTTATTTGCTTGAATTAAGAACTTGATCACATAGTTTAGTGTCTACCACCACATCTGGATTGATAAACCTCTTTGTGCTACATTGACAAGGGGATTGATAGCCCTGAGACCCTAAAAAGTCTTATCTATCAATTGGCGCCGTTGCCGGGGAAAAGATGTGGGCCTTAACCTCATTAAAACCCCACCCGGTAAACCCAATGGGACAAACCCGGATGCAAGGAAAAAGAGTATCAAAGGGCCACACCGTCCGAATAGGCTAAGAGTGTTACAGTTCGGTTGCTTAGTGTGGCATCCGTGAACTTGGCCATCAGCTCGGTGTATAACCTCCAAATGACCATGGACAGCTTCTTAGCTCGGGACCGTGTAATTGGACCGGTGAGCTCGGTCAGTTCTGGACTTGGGTCGTTCACCTCGGCCAGCTTCCCTTCTTTAACCTCCATCTTACTTAGCTCGGCCATCTGGTCGAGATTTCCGGTCTCGCTTAGTCCTCCGGCCTGACCCTCAGCTCGCACCTCGTCCATGCTCGTATCATTCCCCCCCTCTTGAAAAGGACTTGTCCTCAAGTCTGGTCCATCTGGAAGAAAGGGAACTAAGTCAGAAATATTAAAGCTTGAACTGACCGTATACTTACCTCGGAGGTCGATTTGGTAGGCATTGTCATTGATGCGATTCAAGACCGTGAATGGTCCATCGACTCGGGGTAACAGCTTGGATTTCCGTTCCTCAGGAAATCTTTCCTTCCGTAGATAAATCCAAACTTGGTCGCCGGGCTCGAACGTTCTTTTGCTTCTCCCTTTGTTTGCTTTTTTTTTGAAATTGCTCGGTTTTCCTTTGAATGTTTTCCTTGGCTTTCTCGTGCATCTGTTTGACCAGTTCGGCCTTTTTCTTGCCATCTAGATTAAGTCTTTCACTCATAGGCAAAGGGGTTAGATAAAGTGGGGTAAGCGGATTAAACCCATACACAAGTTGAAAAGGAGAAAACATTGTAGTTGAATGAACCGAATGATTATAAGCAAATTCAACGTGTGGCAAGCAATCTTCCCAAGTTCTAAGATTCTTTTTAATCACGGATCGCAGCAAAGCTGACAAAGTTCGATTAACTACTTCAGTTTGTCCATCAGTTTGAGGGTGACAAGTAGTTGAAAAAAAAAGTTTAGTTCCAAGTTTTGACCATAGGGTTTTCCAAAAATAACTAAGGAATTTGGTGTCCCGATCTGAAACAATGGTTCTAGGAACCCCATGCAATCGGACTATTTCCCTAAAGAACAGGTCAGCCATATTTGATGCATCATCGGTCTTATGGCATGGAATGAAATGAGCCATCTTAGAAAATCTATCTACAACCACAAAGACCGAATCTTTACCTCTTCTAGTGCGTGGCAATCCTAACACAAAGTCCATGGATATGTCGGTCCAAGGCTCACTAGGGATCGGAAGGGGAGTGTACATACCTGGGCCTTGGCTTCGGGTTTTGGCCATCTTGCAGATCGTAAAACGGCTACAAATTCGCTCCACATCGCGTCTTAGGTGCGGCCAGAAGAAGTGGTCTTGCACCACACTTAGAGTCTTAGCTACTCCGAAGTGCCCCATCAGTCCTCCTCCATGTGCTTCCCTAACAAGTAAATCACGAAGAGAAGTGTTAGGTATGCATAACCGATTTTCATAGAAAAGATAACCATCACTTTGGTAGTATTTGCCATGGGCAAAGTTGGAACTGGCTCGGTAGGCGTCCTGGAAGTCTGGATCAGTGAGGTAGGCATCCTTCATTAGTTCAAACCCCAGCACCTTCGCATCCAAAGTGGAAATCAAGGCATGTCGTCGAGACAAAGCATCGGCCACCACGTTCTCTTTACCCTGCTTGTACTGAATGACATATGGAAAGGTCTCGATGAATTCCATCCATCTGGCATGCCTCTTGTTAAGCTTCTGTTGGCCCTTTAAGTGTTTGAGCGACTGGTGGTCCGTATGAATGACGAACTCCTTTGGCCACAAGTAGTGCTGCCAGGTTTGTAGGGCTCGGACCAACGCATACAGTTCTTTATCGTAGGTTGGGTAGTTCAAGGTTGCTCCTCCTAGCTTCTCACTGAAGAAAGCCACGGGTTTCTTATCTTGCATCAGCACGGCTCCAATTCCAACTCCTGAGGCGTCGCACTCGATCTCAAAGGTCTTGAGAAAGTCAGGTAACACCAGTAAGGGCGCATGGGTTAGCTTATGTTTCAAGAGCTGAAAGGCTTCCTCCTGCTGTTGCTCCCACTTAAACCCGACCTCTTTTTTAATGATCTCGGTCAAAGGTGCGGCTATCGTGCTGAAGTTTTGGACAAAACGGCGATAGAAGCCAGCTAGGCCATGGAAGCTCCGGACTTCTCCAATAGTCTTTGGGCTCGGCCAATCATGGATCGCCTTGATCTTCTCTTCATCGACCTGGATTCCCTGCGAACTCACAACAAAACCTAAAAAGACAACGTGATCCGCACAAAAAGTACACTTCTTGAGGTTTCCAAAGAGGCGTTCACGTCTAAGCACATCTAACACCTTTCTCAAATGCATCACATGTTCATCCAGGGTCTTGCTATAAATTAAGATGTCATCAAAGTAAACTACCACAAAAACACCTATGAACGACCTAAGAACATGATTCATCAAACGCATGAATGTGCTAGGTGCATTAGTGAGTCCAAAAGGCATAACAAGCCACTCGTAAAGACCATGCTGAGTTTTAAAAGCCGTTTTCCATTCATAACCTTCCTTCATCCTAATCTGGTGATAGCCACTTTTTAAATCAACCTTAGAAAATATGCATGCACCATGAAGCTCATCTAACATATCGTCTAGCCTAGGGATAGGATGGCGATACTTAACCGTTATGTTGTTGATGGCTCGGCAGTCAACACACATATTCCAAGTTCCATCCTTCTTGGGCAGGAGTAAGACCGGTACGGCACATGGACTCATGCTCTCGCGAATGTAACCCTTGGCCAGAAGTTCTTCCACCTGTCTTTGAAGCTCCTTGGTTTCAACGGGATTAGTACGGTAGGCAGGTCGGTTAGGAAGGGTAGCTCCGGGCACGAAGTCGATCTGGTGCTCAATTCCTCGAAGGGGTGGTAAGCCACCTGGGTCGTCTTCCGGGAAGACATCAGCAAAGTCCTGCAAAACATGAGAGATTCTGCTCGGTAAAACCGGCTCAGGGTCAGTATGGCTAGCCAAAGCTTCTTTAAAAATGAGAAGGATAAAAGGTTGCTTTGTGGCTAAGGCATATTTCACCTCGCTAGGCCTCACAAGAAAAGATTCTTTGCTCACGGGATTTCCCTCATATGCCATTTCTAGGTTTTTCTCAGACTCTCTCTTTTGAAGTGAAGTGTTTTGGGATTCGCTCATAATACCTTTACCCTTAGAGTTCTGCTCCACTTAACTTGATCGAGATAGACTTCATGTGGTGACAAGGGTGCTAAGATGATCTTACGACCTTGGTGCTCAAAGGAATGCCTGTTTGAGAACCCATCATGGATTGCCTTCTTGTCGAACTGCCATGGCCGTCCTAGAAGTAGATGACCGGCCTCCATGGGTAGAACGTCACAAATGACCTCGTCCTCATATCGTCCAATGGTAATTAGAACAGTGACTTGTTTAGTGACCTTGAGTTGCCTCTGGTTGTTAAGCCACCGCAGGTTATAAGGATGAGGGTGTTTACGGGTCTCCAAACCCAGCTTGTCAACCATACTAGTGCTAGCCACGTTGGTGCAGCTCCCTCCATCAATATCAGGCTACACACCTTTCCTTGGACCAGGCACCGGGTGTGGAACAAATTTTCCCTCTGGTCTTCCTCCTTGGTCCGTTCTTGTGCTATGAGAACACGCCGAGCTACAAGTAACTCTCCGGACACAGCTCGCTCCTCGGTCTCTTCTTCATCGTAGACCGGCTCAGTTTCCTCCTCGTGATCGGATATGATCTCTCCGGTGTCGAGCATGAGCATAGCCCTCTGATTCGGACATTTATTGGCATAGTGTCCCTTTCCCCGACACTTGAAGCACTCGATGTCTCGCGTCCTGGATGAGCTGGCCTCGACCTTGCCTGTGTTCTGGTTCGGTCTGGTGTCTGTCCTCGGCTGATTGTTAGACGTCCTCGGCTGATTGTTAGACTGCAAATAGGTTGCCTTGTCGTCTCGGTAATTTGGTCGCGAACTGGTTCCGGGGGTAAATCGACTGGTTCCCTTTCGTTTGAGTTGCTGCTCCACCAAAATCGCCTTGTGTAGCATCTCGGCCATATCGTTATACTCCTGTAGCTCCATTCGGTCCTGCAAGTCACGATTCAGGCCACTTAGAAATCTGGCCATGGTCGCGTCCTCTGGCTCGAATACGTCGGCCTTTAGCATTAAACGTTCCATCTCCTGATGGTAGTCCTCCACGGACTTAGTTCCTTGCGTAAGCCTCCTAAGCTTGGTATGTAACTCCCGGTGGTAGTGAGAAGGTACAAACCGTTGCCGCATAAGAGTGGCCATCTCGTCCCACGTTTCCACTGGCCGTTCACCGTTCCTATGTCGGCTGATCATGATCTGGTCCCACCAGTCTATGGCATAGCCATTGAACTCGGAGGCCGCCAAGTTGATCTTCTTCCTCTCCGACAGATCCTGGCAGTTGAACACGATGTCCACCTTCTTTTCCCATTCTAGGAAAGCATCTGGGTCATTCTTTCCGTAGAAAGGTGGAATCCGCAGCTTCATACCTCCTAGATCATTATCGTTACGTCCGCGAGCCTGCTCGGCTTCTCTTCGTTCATGGATGGGTTGCTGAGGTCGTCCTCCTAAACGTCGGAAGTCTCGGCCTGGAAAATTATTGCCTCGGTCGCGGTCTACTCCAGCTCGGCCTCGGTGTGCACCACGGTTACCTCGCGGCCTAACTCGGCTGCTACCAGATGAGTGGTTATCCGCGTAGAATGGGTTGTCGATCTCCTGCTCGAAGTTCCGGTCTCGGCGGATATGTATTGGCTCCTCGCGGTTTTGATCGTTGGCCTCTTCTTGTCTTGGCTGGACTTCAAGCCGATCCATCCTTTGGCTCATACGCTCCATCATTTCGATAATCTGGTTAAGTTTGGCCTCCATTTCTCTGGGAGTATACCAGCGAACGTGATTTCCTTCTTTGAACGTGTAGAACTCGCAATCGTCCAACGAGTAGTCAGATGACATGCACGTACCTCGCAAAAAGAACAAACACGTTAGTAAAAATCCTTTCTAGTGTTTCTTTCTTTGATTCACTCACTCTCTTATTAATCTCACAAACCCACACAAGATTTTCTTCCGGTTCTAAAGGAGTTAATCGATTCACGATGATTGCCTTTAGGTTCCCTTGGTTTATCAAATGTTTGAAGGAGAAGAATAAGGGTAGATAGATAGAAAAGAATATGATTTCTCTCTTCTTTTTTTTGACTTTTGAAATTCCTTTTTTTTTTTTATTTGGACTTTTCGATTTCTTTTTTTTTTTTATAACAGAAATATAAGAAGAAATGGGATGAGAAAAGGCGGAAGTTTAAGAGATAGATTGACACTACCGAGTAAGCAAGTGGGCTCTAATACCACTTGATACGATCCTCCCAAGGAAATTGCACTTGCTCGTTGGTAGGGGTTGATAAACTTGGCCAGATCGGTTTGATAGGAGAGATGCTAAGGGGTGAGGGGTTGCCTCGAAGGTCCTTAGGCCCAACTCGCGAGAAACAGAAACTGAACAAGGAGGTGAGAACACCAAGTGTTGATCTCGCGGGTCAAGGATGAACAGGCGTGAGACTTGGTCTCGAAAATCCTGCTGCCCCAAAACTAGGTTGAACGAAATCGAAACAAGATGTAAGGAAGGCTGCGTCGAATCCTATGGACTGAATCCGATAAACCAAAATAAACTTTCAAGGCTAACCACCTAAGAAAGGAAACTCAAAGAGAACAAGAGGAAATCTCAAAATTTTATTGATAAAAGTGAATGAGAAAAATACAAGGGATTATGGCTCTTTATATAGAGTCTCATAAGAAGTGCAGAAGACAGAAATAATAAATAGTTACATTGAATACGATAAAGAACCACTCGGCTTCCTCGGATGACCGTTTCACTTCTCTTGCGCGAATGGCCTTTCGACTTCTTGTAACGACGTTTAACTAATTCGGATAAGAAAAAGATGTGGGCCTTAACCTCATAAAACCCCACCCGG
>NW_006256284.1:0-643 GCF_000478725.1 Eutrema salsugineum
AAACAAATAAATGATGCGTCTCCTTCGACATTTAGGAGTCTCTACTTTTTATTTGTATGCTCAGAACTCCCTCTTGTCAATATAGTGCCATTTTGGATCAGAATATGAGTTTTCTTAAAAAGAGTCTCAGTTTTCTGATTTTCAAAGGAGAGTTTTGGTGTAGATAAAGGAATAAGAAAACAAGTAAATGATGCGTCTCCTTCGACAATTAGGAGTCTCTACTTCTTATTTGTATGCTCAGAACTCCCTCTTGTCAATATAGTGCCATTTTGGATCAGAATATGAGTTTTCTTAAAACAGAGTCCCAGTTTTCTGATTTTCATAGGAGAGTTTTGGTGTAGATAAAGGAATAAAAAAACAAGTGAATTGATGCGTCTCCTTCGACATTTAGGAGTCTCTACTTCTTAGTTGTATGCCCAGAACTCACTCTTGTCAATATAGTGCCATTTTGGATCAGAATATGACTTCTCTCAGAAAGAGTCCCAGTTCTCTGATTTCAAAGGAGAGTTTTGGTGTAGCTAAAGGATAAGAATACAAATAAATGATGCGTCTCCTTCGACATTTAGGAGTCTCTACTTCTTATTTGTATGATCAGAACTCAATTTTGTCAATATAGTGCCATTTTGGATCAGAATATCAGTTT
>NW_006256284.1:2180-2827 GCF_000478725.1 Eutrema salsugineum
AGCTAAAGGAATAAGAATACAAGTAACTGATGCGTCTCCTTCGACATTTAGGAGTCTCTACTTCTTATTTGTATGCTCAGAACTCACTCTTGTCAATATAGTGGCATTTGGGATCAGAATATGAGTTCTCTCAGATCGAGTCCCAGTGATCTGATTTTCAAAGGAGAGTTTTGGTGTAGATAAAGGAATAAGAATACAAGTAAGTGATGCGTCTCCTTCGACCTTTAGGAGTCTCTACTTCTTATTTGTATGCCCAGAACTCACTCTTGTCAATATAGTGCCATTTTGGATCAGAATATGACTTCTCTCAGAAAGAGTCCCAGTTTTCTGATTTTCAAAGGAGAGTTTTGGTGTAGCTAAAGGAATAAGAATACAAGTAATTGATGCGTCTCCTTCGACATTTAGGAGTCTCTACTTCTTATTTGTATGCTCAGAACTCACTCTTGTCAATATAGTGCCATTTTGGATCAGAATATGAGTTTACTTAAAAAGAGTCCCAGTTTTCTTATTTTCAAAGGAAAGTTTTGGTATAGCTAAAGGAATAACAAAACAAGTAAATGATGCGTCTCCTTCGACATTTAGGAGTCTCTACTTCTTATTTGTATGCTTAGAACTCACTCTTGTCAATATTTCCTCCAGAACGGCAG
>NW_006256283.1:0-507 GCF_000478725.1 Eutrema salsugineum
GATATGATTTTTCCTAAAGAGAGTCCCAGTTTTCTGTTTTTCATAGGAGAGATTGGGTGTATCCAAATGAATAAGAAAACACGTAAATGATTCATCTCCTTCCACAATTAGGATTTTCTACTTCCTATTTCTATTCTCAGAAGCCCCCCCCCCAATGTCAATATAGTGCCATTTTGGATCAGAATATGACTTTTCCTAAAGAGAGTCCCAGTTTTCTGTTTTTCATATGAGAGATTGGGTGTATCCAAAGGAATAAGAAAACATGGAAGTGATGCATCTCCTTCCACATTTTGGATTTTCTACTTCCTATTTCTATTCTCAGAATCCCCCAGTGTCAATATAGTTCAATTTTGGATCAGAATATGATTTTTCCTAAAGAGAGTCCCAGTTTTCTGTTTTTCATATGAGAGATTGGGTGTATCCAAAGGAATAAGAAAACATGTAAGTGATGCATCTCCTTCCACATTTAGGATTCTCTACTTCCTATTTCTATTCTCAGAACTCCCC
>NW_006256283.1:2075-2802 GCF_000478725.1 Eutrema salsugineum
TTTTCAAAACCCCCCCCCCCCAATGACAATATAGTGCCATTTGTGGATCAGAATATGACTTTTCCCTAAAGAGAGTGCCAGTTTTTCTGTTTTTCATATGAGAGATTGGGTGTATCCAATGGAAAAAAAAACAAGTAAAGAGATGCATCTCCTTCCACAATTAGGATTTTTTACTTCCTATTTCTATTTTCAGACACCCCCCCCCCCCCAATGTCAATATAGTGCCATTTTGGATCAAAATATGACTTTTCCTAATGAGAGTCTAGTTTTCTGATTTTCATAGGAGAGATTGGGTGTAACAAAGGAATAAGAAAACATCTAAGTGATGCATCTCGTTCCACATTTAGGATTCTATACTTCCTATTTCTATTCTCAGAATCCCCCAATGTCATTACAGTGCCATTTTGGATCAGAATATGACTTTTCCTAAAGAGAGTCCCAGTTTTCTGTTTTTCATAGGAGAGATTGGGTGTATCCAAATGAATAAGAATACATGTAAATGATGCATCTCCTTCCACATTTAGGATTCTCTACTTCCTATTTCTATTCTCAGAACTACCCCTTGTCAATATAGTGCCATTTTAGATCAAAATATGACTTTTCCTAAGGAGAGTCCCAGTTTTCTGTTTTTCATAGGAGAGATTATGTGTATCCAAATGAATAAGAAAACATGTAAGTTATGCATCTCCTTCCACATTTAGGATTCTCTACTTCCTATTTCTATTCA
>NW_006256282.1:0-1216 GCF_000478725.1 Eutrema salsugineum
TATTTTCAAGTCCGCAAAACCTCCCTCTTGTCAAAATTAATGCCAAATTGGGATGAGGAATATGTCCTTTTGCTAGAAAAGAGTCCAAGTTTTCTGGACTTTCATTAGGAAATTTGAGGGTGTATCTAAAGGGAAATTAGAAAAACTTGGAAAATGGACGCATCTCCTTCCCACATTTTAGGTAGGTGTCTACCTCCTATTTTCAAGTCTCAAAAACTCCCACTTGTCAAATATAATTGCCAATTGGGATCCGGAATATGTCTTTTACTAGAAAGAGTCCCAGTTTCTGATTTTCATAGAAGATTTGAGGTGTATCTCAAGGAATTAGAAAACTTGGAAATGATGCATCTCCTTCCACATTTAGTAGTGTCTACCTCTTATTTCAAGTCTCAAAACTCCCGCTAGTCAATATAATGTCAATTGGGATCAGAATATGCCTTTTACTAGAAAGAGTCCCAGTTTTCTGATTTTCATAGGAGATCGAGGTGTATCTAAAGGAATTAGAAAACATGTAAATGATGCATCTCCTTCCACATTGAGTAGTGTCTACCTCTTATTTCAAGTCTGAAAACTCCCAGTTGTCAATATAATGCCAATTGCGATGAGAATATGTCTTTTACTAGAAAGAGTCCTGGTTTTTTTATTTTCATAGGAGATCTGAGGTGTATCTAAAGGAATTAGAAAACTTGGAAATGATGCATCTCCTTTCACATTTAGGACTCTGGACTTCCTATTTCAAGTCTCACATCTCACCCTTGTCATTATAATGCCAATAGGGATTAGAATATGACTTTTAGTAAACATAGTCCTAGTTTTTTAATTTTCATAGGAGATTTAAGGTGTATCCCAAGGAATAAGAAACCATATAATGATCCATCCCCTTCCCCATTTAGGAGTTTCTGCCTTATATTTCTAGTCCCCCAACTCCCCCCCCCCCCCTTGTCATTATAATGCCAATTTGGATTAGAATATGACTTTTAGTAAAAAAAGTCTTAGTTTTCTGATTTTCATTGGATATTTGATGTGTATCTAAAGGAATAAGGAAACATGTAAATGATGCATCTCCTTCCACATTTAGGACTCTTTCCTTCGTATTTCTAGTCTCACAACTTACCCTTGTCAATATAAAGCCAATATGGATTAGAATATGACTTTTAGTAAACAGAGTCGTAGTTTTTTTATTTCATAGAAGATTGAGGTGTATATAAAGGAATAA
>NW_006256281.1:0-1196 GCF_000478725.1 Eutrema salsugineum
CTTTAGTAAAAAGAGTCCCAGTTTTCTGATTATCATAGAAGATTTGAGGTGTATCTAAAGGAATCAGAAAACATGTAAATGATGCATCTCCTTTCACATTTCGGACTCTCTACTTCCTATTTCCAATCTCACATTTTACCCTTGTCAATATAATGCCAATATGGATTAGAATATGACTTTTAGTAAACAGAGTCATAGTTTTCGGATTTTCATAGGAGATTTAAGGCATATCTAAAGGAATAAGAAAACATATAAATGATACATCTCCTTCCACATTTAGGACTCTCTACCTTATATTTCTAATCTCATACCTCCCCCTTGTCATTATAATGCCAATTTGGATTAGAATATGACTTTTAGTAAAAAGAGTCCCAGTTTTCTGATTTTCATTGGATATCTGAGGTGTATCTAAAGGAATAAGAAAACATGTAAATGATGCATCTCCTTCCACATTTAGGACTCTCTACCTTATATTTCTAGTCTCATACCTCCCCCTTGTCATTATAATGCCAATTTGGATTAGAATATGACTTTTAGTAAAAAGAGTCCCAGTTTTCTGATTTTCATTGGATATCTGAGGTGTATCTAAAGGAATAAGGAAACATGTAAATGATGCATCTCCCTAACATATTTAGGACTCTCTACCTTCTATTTCTAGTCTCACAACTCCCCCTTGTAATTATAATGCCAATTTGGATCAGAATATGACCTTTAGTAAAAAGAGTCCCAGCTTTCTGATTTTCATAGGAGATTTGAGGTGTATCTAAAGGAATCAGAAAACATGTAAATGATGCATCTCCTTTCACATTTAGGACTCTCTACTTCCTATTTCTAGTCTCACAACTTACCCTTGTCAATATAATGCCAATATGGAGTAGAATATGACTTTTAGTAAAAAGAGTCCCAGTTTTCTGATTTTCTTTGGATATCTAAGGTGTATATAAAGGAATAAGAAAACATGTAAATGATGCATCTCCTTCCACATTTAGGACTCTCTACTTCCTATTTCTAGTCTCACAACTTACCCTTGTCAATATAAAGCCAATATGGATTAGAATATGACTTTTAGTAAACTGAGTCGTAGTTTTTTTTAATTTCATAGAAGATTTGAGGTGTATATAAAGGAATAAGAAAACATATAAATGATACATCTCCTTCCACATTTAGGATTCTCTAGCCCATTAGGAGGCTATCGC
>NW_006256280.1:0-1138 GCF_000478725.1 Eutrema salsugineum
AATGTCGATATAGTGCCTTTTTGGATTAGAATATGACTTTTCCTAAAGAGAGTCCCAGTTTTCTGTTTTTCATAGGAGAGATTGGGTGTATCCAAAGGAATAAGAAAACATGTAAGTGATGCATCTCCTTCCACATTTAGGATACTCTACTTCCTATTTCTATTCTCAGAACTCCCCCTTGTCAATATAGTTCCATTTTGGATCAAAATATGACTTTTCCAAATCAGAGTCCAGTTTTCTGATTTATATAGGAGAGATTGGGTGTATCCAAAGGAATAAGAAAATATGTAAATGATGCATCTCCTTCCACATTTAGGATTCTCTACTTCCTATTTCTATTCTCAGAACTCCCCCTTGTCAATATACTGCCATTTTGGATCAAAATATGACTTTTCCTAAGGAGAGTCCAGTTTTCTGATTTTCATAGGAGAGATTGGATGTATCCAAAAGAATAAGAAAACATGTAAGTGAAGCATCTCTTTCCACATTTAGGATTCTCTACTTCCTATTTCTATTCTCAGAATCCCCCAATGTCAATATAGTGCCATTTTGGATCAGATTATGACTTTTCCTAAAGAGAATCTCAGTTTTCTGTTTTTCATATGAGAGATTGGGTGTATCCAAAGGAATAAATGTAAGTGATGCATCTCCTTCCACATTTAGGGTTCTCTACTTCCTATTTCTATTCTCAGAAGCCCCTAATGTCAATATAGTGCCATTTTGGATCAGAATATGACTTTTCCTAAAGAGAGTCCCAGTTTTCTCTTTTTCATAGGAGAGATTGGGTGTATCCAAATGAATAAGAAAACATGTAAGTGATGCATCTCCTTCCACATTTAGGATTCTCTACTTCCTATTTCTATTCTCAGAACTCCCCCTTGTCAATATAATGCCATTTTGGATCAAAATATGACTTTTCCTAAGGAGAGTCCAGTTTTCTGATTTTCATAGGAGAGATTGGGTGTATCCAAAGGAATAAGAAAACATGTAAGTGATGCATCTCGTTCCACATTTAGATTCTCTACTTCCTATTTCTATTCTCAGAATCGCCCAATGTCAATATAGTGCCGTTTTGGATTAGAATATGACTTTTTCCTAAAGAGAGTCCCAATTTTCTGTTTTTCATAAGAGATTGGGT
>NW_006256279.1:0-1109 GCF_000478725.1 Eutrema salsugineum
CCTGGTGGAGACTAAGGAGCTGCAACGGCAAGTCGATACGCTTATGGCAAGGGGTATATTGATATCTTAAAGTTTTCAATGCTCTAAATGAGGGGTTATCAATCCCTTTTGTCACTTTGCAGTACAAAGGGTATCAATCCATCATGTGTAGACTCTAAGATGCAGTATCGGTTCTTAATTCAAGCCAAATCAGTGAAGTTTTGATAATTAATGACAACTAAGAATGGAAAAACAAGGATTAAAGCTAATGATCAACTTAAACAAGCAAGTAAATGAGCTAAATGAGATGAGAATGTATGTATGATGATGAGAAAGGTCTTAGACATGATAGTGGATTAGGGTGCTTTTAGTGTTAAACTAGTGAGCTAATGAATCATGTGATCAAACAAACCATTCAACTTAAACATCATTAATTAAGTTAATCCTCTCATGAAGGTATCAACTTCTATGCTAAAACAGTTTCTAACCTAATCATCATTAGTGAAACATGGATCAACAAGCATTAAGAACCAGTTTAATCTGTCATTTAAGCATATAAACAACCATTCCCATGATGAATAACACTTAAACCTCTAACAACCTTGGTTCAGGCATTTCATCAAACACTTTTGGTGCATGAAATGCCCAGAATCTAGACCACATATGATGTGTATGGATCTAGCATTAAGAACAGGTTGTAGAAAATGGAATTTGAATGATCTAACCCCTAAGCTCACTAATCTACCACCTAAGCACTCCAATTTACATATCTAAGACCTTGATATGGGGATTACTCACTAATTATGACCAACACACTAGATCTTTTGCAAGATGTGTTGCTAATCATGATTAGAAGTGTGTAAATGAAGATGGAGATGATAGATTAAGAAGAAGACAGCTTTTAAACACAAGATCTCTCAAACTCTTTTGATTAAAACGCCCAAAATCAGATATTTCTCTTCAAAAGGAGTTTTCTTACACAAAAGAGGCAAAGAGATTATGGAATAAAGCTTAAGTCCTTGGGATAAAACCCTAAAAACTATATATAGGTATTTAAAACGGACCGGGTCAGCCCGGAACAAACCGGGTCCTGACCCGGCTTTAATAGATAAAATGACGAGTGTGCGAGT
>NW_006256278.1:0-628 GCF_000478725.1 Eutrema salsugineum
TGTTTTCTGATTCCTTTAGATACACCTCAATCTCCTATGAAAATCAAAAAACTGGGACTCTTTTTACTAAAGGTCATATTCGGATCCAAATTGGCATTATAATGACAAGGGGGAGTTGTGAGACTAGAAACAGATGGTAGAGAGTCCTCAATGTGGTAGGAAGATGCATCATTTACATGTTTTCTTTTTTCTTTAGATACACCTCAGATATCCAATGAAAATCAGAAAACTGTGACTCTTTTTACTAAAACTCATATTCTAATCAAATTGGCATTATAATGACAAGGGGGAGTTGTGAGACTAGAAATATAAGGGAGAGAGTCCTAAATGTGGAAGGAGATGTATCATTTATATGTTTTCTTATTTTTTTAGATACACCTCAAATCTTCTATGAAAATAAAAAAACTACGAGTCTGTTTACTAAAAGTCATATTCTAATCCATATTGGCTTTATATTGACAACGGTAAGTTGTGAGACTAGAAATAGGAAGTATAAGAGTCCTAAATGTGGATGGAGATGCATCATTTACATGTTTTCTTATTCCTTTAGAGTACAATTCAAATATCCAATGAAAATCAAAAAACTAAGCATCTTTTTTACTAAAAGTCATATTCTAATCCAAATTGG
>NW_006256278.1:2350-2798 GCF_000478725.1 Eutrema salsugineum
GGTAGAGAGACCTCAATGTGGTAGGGAGATGCATCAGTGACCAGTTTTCTTATTTCCTTCGTTCCCCCTCAAATATCCAATGCAAATCTGATAGCTAGGACTCTTTTTACTAAAAATAATCTTGAAAAACAAATTCGCAGAATAATGCCAAGGGGGAGTAGTGAGACTCGAAATATAAGGTAGAGATTCCTAAATGTGGAAGGAGATGTATCATTTATATGTTTTCTTATTCCTTTATATACACTTCAAATCTTCTATGAAAATAAGAATACTACGACTCTGTTTACTAAAAGTCATATTCTAATCCATATTGGCTTTATATTGACAAGGGTAAGTTGTGAGACTAGAAATACGAAGGAGAGAGTCCTAAATGTGGAAGGAGATGCATCATTTAAATGTTTTCTTATTCCTTTAGATACATCTCAAATATCCAATGAAAATAAAAAAA
>NW_006256277.1:0-1063 GCF_000478725.1 Eutrema salsugineum
CTATAGGTAAAAAGAGTCTCAAGTTTTTTATTTTACATTGGAGATTTGCGGTGTATTTAAAGGAATAAGAAAACAAGTAAATGGTGCATCTCCTTACACATTTGGGACTCTATGTTTCTTGTTTCTAGTCTCAGAACGCCCCTTGTCATTAATCATCCCAATTTGGATCAGGATATGCCATTTAGTAAAAAGAGTCCCAATTTTTTTGATGTCATTTGAGATTTGAGGTGTATCTAAAGGAATACGAAAACAAAGTAAATGATGCATCTCATTTCACATTTAGGACTCTGTACTTCTTGTTTTTAGTCTCAGAACGCCCCCTTGTCATTATCATGCCAATTTGGATCAGGATATGACTTTAAGTCAAAAGAGTCCCAATTTTCTGATTTTCATAGGAGATTTGAGCTAAAGGAATACGAAAACAAGTAAATGATGATCTCCTTCCACATTTAGGACTCTGTACCTCTTGTTTCTAGTCTCACAACGCCCCCTTGTCATTATCATGCCAATTTGGATCAGTATATGACTTTTAGTAAAAAGAGTCTCAGTTTTCTGATTTTTATAGGAGATTTGAGGTGTATCTAAAGGAATAAGAAAACAAGTCAAAGATGCATCTCCTTTCACATTTAGGACTCTGTACCTCTTGTTTCTAGTCTCACAACTCCCCCTTGTCATTATCATGCCAATTTGGATCAGAATATGACTTTTAGTAAAAAGAGTCCCAGTTTTCTGATTTTCATAGGAGATTTGAGGTGTATCTTAAGGATATACGAAAACAAGTAAAAGATACATCTCCTTCCACATTTAGGACTTTGTACCTCTTGTTTCTAGACTCAGAACGCCCCCTTGTCATTATCATGCCAATTTGGATCAGAATATGACTTTTAGTAAAAAGAGTCCCAGTTTTCTGATTTTCATAGGAGATTTGAGGTGTAGCTAAGGGAATAAGAAAAACAAGAAAATGATGCATCTCCTTCCACATTTAGGACTCTATAACCGCTTGTTTCTAGGCTCAGAACGCCCCCTTGTCATTAATCATGCCAATTTGGATCAGAATATGACT
>NW_006256276.1:0-380 GCF_000478725.1 Eutrema salsugineum
TTTACTTAAAAAGAGTCATAGTTTTCTGAATTTCATAGGAGAGTTTTGGTGTAGCTGATGGAATAAGTAAACAAGTAAATGATGCATCTCCGTCTACATTTAGTTGTCTCTACTTCTTATTTGTAAGATCATAACTCCCTCTGGTCAATATAGAGCCATTTTGGATCAGAATATGACTTTACTTAAAAAGAGTCCCAGTTGTCTGATTTTCATGGGAGAGTTTTGGGGGACCTAAAGGAATACGAAAACCAGTAAATGATGCGCCTCCTTCGACATTTAGGAGTCTCTACTTGTGAGGTGTATGCTCAGAACTCCCTTTTGTCAATATTGTGCCATTTTGGATCAAAATACGACTTTTCTTAAAAAGAGTCCCAGTTTTC
>NW_006256276.1:2133-2799 GCF_000478725.1 Eutrema salsugineum
GACTTTACTTAAAAAGAGTCATAGTTTTCTGAATTTCATAGGTGAGTTTTGGTGTAGCTAATGGAATAAGAAAACAAGTAAGTGATGCATCTCCGTCAACATTTAGAAGTCTCTACTTCTTATTGCAAGATCATAACTCCCTGCAGTCAATATAGTGCCATTTTGGATCAGAATATGACTTCACTTAAAAAGAGTCCCAGTTCTCAGATTTTCATCGGAGAGTTTTGGTGTAGCTAAAGGAATAAGAAAACAAGTAAATGAGGCGTCTTCTTCGACATTTAGGAGTCTCTACTTCTTATTTGTATGCTCAGAACTCCCTCTTGTCAATATAGTGCCATTTTGGATCAGAATATGACTTTACTTAAAAAAAGTCGAAGTTTTCTGATCTTCATAGGAGAGTTATGGTGTAGCTAAAGGAATAAGAAAACAAGTAAATGATGTGTCTCCTTCGACATAGGAGTCTCTACTTATTATTTGTAAGCTCAGAACTCCCTCTTGTCAATATAGTGCCATTTTGGATCAGAATATGATTTTACTTAAAAAGAGTTCCAGTTTTCAGATTTTCATAGGAGAGTTTGTGTGTAGCTAAAAGAATAAGAAAACAAGTAAATGATGCGTCTCCTTCGACATTTAGGAGTCTCTACTTCTTATTTGTATGCTCACAAC
>NW_006256275.1:0-1028 GCF_000478725.1 Eutrema salsugineum
ATTCTCAGAACTCTCCCTTGTCAATATAGTCCCATTTGGGATCAGAATATGACTTTTCGTAAGGAGAGTCCCAGTTTTCTGAATTTCATAGGAGAGATTAGGTGTATCCAAAGAAATAACAAAACATGTAAGTGATGCATCTCCTTTCACGTTTAGGATTCTCTACTTCTAATTTCTATTATCAGAACTCCCCCTTGTCAATATAGTTCCATCTGGGATCAGAATTTGACTTTTCGTAAAGAGAGTCCCAGTTTTCTGATTTTCATAGGAGAGATTGGGTGTATCCAAAGGAATAAGAAAACATGTAAGTGATGCATCTCCTTCCACATTTAGGATTCTCTACTTCTTATTTCTATTCTCAGTACTCCCCCTTGTCAATATAGTTCCATTTGGGATCAGAATATGACTTTTCCTAAAGAGAGTCCCAGTTTTCTGTTATTCATAGGAGAGATTGGGTGTATCCAACGGAATAAGAAAACATGTAAGTGATGCATCTCCTTCCACGTTTAGGATTCTCTACTTCTTATTTCTATTCTCAGAACTCCCCCTTGTCAATATAGTTCCATTTGGGATCAGAATATGACTTTTCCTAAGGAGAGTCCCAGTTTTATGATTTTCATAGGAGAGATTGAGTGTATCCAAAGGAATAAGAAAACATGTAAGTGATGCATCTCATTCCACGTTTAGGATTCTCTACTTCTAATTTCTATTATCAGAACTCCCCCTTGTCAATATAGTTCCATTTGGGATCAGAATATGACTTTTCCTAAAGAGTCTCCCAGTTTTCTGATTTTCATAGGAGAGATTGGGTATATCCAAAGGAATAAGAAAATATGTAAGTGATGCATCTCCTTCCACAATTAGGATTCTCTACTTCTTATTTCTAATCTCAGAACTCCCCCTTGTCAATATAGTTCCATTTTACATCAGAATATGACTTTTCTTAAAGAGAGTCCCAGCTTTCTGTTTTTCATTGGAGAGATTGGGTGTATCGAAAGGAATAAGAAAACATGTAAGTGATGCATCTC
>NW_006256274.1:0-970 GCF_000478725.1 Eutrema salsugineum
CATAAACCGCAGAGATAAACTGGACTCTCCTTAGGAAAAGTCATATTCTGATCCAAAATGGCACTATATTGACATTAGGGGCTTCAGAGAATAGAAATAGGAAGTAGAGAACCCTAAATGTGGAAGGAGATGCATCACTTACATGTTTTCTTATTCCTTTGGATACACCCAATCTCTCATATGAAAAACAGAAAACTGAGATTCTCTTTAGGAAAAGTCATAATCTGATCCAAAATGGCACTATATTGACATTGGGGGATTCTGAGAATAGAAATAGGAAGTAGAGAATCCTAAATGTGGAAAGAGATGCTTCACTTACATGTTTTCTTATTCTTTTGGATACATCCAATCTCTCCTATGAAAATCAGAAAACTGGACTCTCCTTAGGAAAAGTCATATTTTGATCCAAAATGGCACTAGATTGACAAGGGGGAGTTCTGAGAATAGAAATAGGAAGTAGAGAATCCTAAATGTGGAAGGAGATGCATCACTTACATGTTTTCTTATTCCTTTGGATACACCCATTCTCTCATATGAAAAACAGAAAACTGGGACTCTCTTTAGGAAAAGTCATATTCTGATCCAAAATGGCACTATATTAACATTGGGGGATTCTGAGAATAGAAATAGAAAGTAGAGAATCCTAAATGTGGAACGAGATGCATCACTTACATGTTTTCTTATTCTTTTGGATACATCCAGTCTCTCCTATGAAAATCAGATAACTGGACTCTCCTTAGGAAAAGTCATATTTAGATCCAAAATGGCACCATATTGACAAGGGGGGAGTTCTGAGAATAGAAATAGGAAGTAGAGAATCCTAAATGTGGAAGGAGATGCATCATTTACATGTTTTCTTATTCCTTTGGATACACCCCAATCTCTCCCATAAAATCCAGAAAATTGGACTCTGATTTGGAAAAGTCATATTTTTGATCCCGAAATGGAACTATATTGACAAGGGGGAGTT
>NW_006256274.1:1070-1865 GCF_000478725.1 Eutrema salsugineum
TCATTTATATGTTTTTCTTATTCCTTTGGATACACCCAATCTCTCCTATAAAAATCAGAAAACTGGACTCTGATTAGGAAAAGTCATATTTTGATCCAAAATGGAACTATATTGACAAGGGGGAGTTCTGAGAATAGAAATAGGAAGTAGAGAATCCTAAATGTGGAAGGAGATGCATCATTTACATGTTTTCTTATTCATTTGGGTACACCCAATCTCTCCTATGAAAAACAGAAAACTGGGACTCTCTTTAGGAAAAGTCATATTCTGATCCAAAATGGCACTATATTGACATTGGGGGCTTCTGAGAATAGAAATAGGAAGTAGAGAATCCTAAATGTGGAAGGAGATGCATCACTTACATGTTTTCTTATTCCTTTGGATACACCCAATCTCTCCTATGAAAAACAGAAAACTGGGACTCTCTTTAGGAAAAGTCATATTCTAATCCAAAACGGCACTATATTGACATTGGGGGATTCTGAGAATTGAAATAGGAAGTAGAGAATCCTAAATGTGGAACGAGATGCATCACTTACATGTTTTCTTATTCCTTTGGATACACCCAATCTCTCCTATGAAAATCAGAAAACTGGGACTCTCTTTAGGAAAAGTCATATTCTGATCCAAAATGGCACTATATTGACATTAGGGGCTTCTGAGAATAGAAATAGGAAGTAGAGAACCCTAAATGTGGAAGGAGATGCATCACTTACATGTTTTCTTATTCCTTTGGATACACCCAATCTCTCATATGAAACCAGAAAACTGAGATTCTCTTTAGGAAAAGTCATA
>NW_006256274.1:2719-3895 GCF_000478725.1 Eutrema salsugineum
ATCCTAAATGTGGAACGAGATGCATCACTTACATGTTTTCTTATTCTTTTGGATACATCCAATCTCTCCTATGAAAATCAGAAAACTGGACTCTCCTTAGGAAAAGTCATATTCTGATCCAAAATGGCACTATATTGACATTAGGGGCTTCAGAGAATAGAAATAGGAAGTAGAGAACCCTAAATGTGGAAGGAGATGCATCACTTACATGTTTTCTTATTCCTTTGGATACACCCAATCTCTCATATGAAAAACAGAAAACTGAGATTCTCTTTAGGAAAAGTCGTAATCTGATCCAAAATGGCACTATATTGACATTGAGGGATTCTGAGAATAGAAATTGGAAGTAGAGAATCCTAAATGTGGAAGGAGATGCATCACTTACATGTTTTCTTATTCCTTTGGATACACCCAATCTCTTTTATGAAAATCAGAAAACTGGACTCTCCTTAGGAAAAGTCATATTTTGATCCAAAATGGCACTATATTGACAAGGGGGAGTTCTGAGAATAGAAATAGGAAGTAGAGAATCCTAAATGTGGAAGGAGATGCATCATTTATATGTTTTCCTATTCCTTTAGATACACCCAATCTCTCCTATAAAAATCAGAAAACTGGGACTCTGATTACGAAAAGTCATATGATCCAAATGGAACTATATTGACAAGGGGGAGTTCTGAGAATAGAAATAGGAAGTAGAGAATCCTAAATGTGGAAGGAGATGCATCATTTACATGTTTTCTTATTCATTTGGATACACCCAATCTCTCATATGAAAAACAGAAAACTGGGACTCTCTTTAGGAAAAGTCATATTATGATCCAAAATGGCACTATATTGACATTGGGGGATTCTGAGAATAGAAATAGGAAGTAGAGAATCCTAAATGTGGAACGAGTGGCATCACTTACATGTTTTCTTATTCATTTGGATACACCCAATCTCTCCTATGAAAAACAGAAAACTGGGACTCTCTTTAGGAAAAGTCATATTCTGATCCAAAATGGCACTATATTGACATTGGGGGCTTCTGAGAATAGAAATAGGAAGTAGAGAATCCTAAATGTGGAACGAGATGCATCACTTACATGTTTTCTTATTCCTTTGGATACACCCAATCTCTCCTATGAAAATCAGAAAACTGGGACTCTCCTTAAGGAACAAGTCATATTCTGA
>NW_006256274.1:3995-5779 GCF_000478725.1 Eutrema salsugineum
AAAGTCATATTTTGATCCAAAATGGCACCTAGACATGACACATGGGGGAGATCTGAGAATAGAAAATAGGAGAGTAGAGAATCCTAAATGTGGAAAGGACGATGCATCCACTTACATGTTTTCGTTATTCATTTGGATACACCCAATCTCTCCCTATGAAAAAGAGAAAACTGAGACTCTCTTTAGGAAAAGTCATATTCTGATCCAAAATGGCACCATATTGACATTAGGGACTTCTGAGAATAGAAATAGGAAAGTAGAGAACCCTAAATGTGGAAGGAGATGCATCACTTACATGTTTTCTTATTCCTTTGGATACACCCAATCTCTCATATGAAAAACAGAAAACTGGGATTCTCTTTAGAAAAAGTCATAATCTGATCCAAAATGGCACTATATTGACATTGGGGGATTCTGAGAATAGAAATAGGAAGTAGAGAATCCTAAATGTGGAAAGAGATGCTTCACTTACATGTTTTCTTATTCTTTTGGATACATCCAATCTCTCCTATGAAAATCAGAAAACTGGACTCTCCTTAGGAAAAGTCATATTTTGATCCAAAATGGCACTATATTGACAAGGGGGAGTCCTGAGAATAGAAATAGGAAGTAGAGAATCCTAAATGTGGAAGGAGATGCATCATTTATATGTTTTCTTATTCCTTTGGATACACCCAATCTCTCCTATAAAAATCAGAAAACTGGACTCTGATTAGGAAAAGTCATATTTTGATCCAAAATGGAACTATATTGACAAGGGGGAGTTCTGAGAATAGAAATAGGAAGTAGAGAATCCTAAATGTGGAAGGAGATGCATCATTTACATGTTTTCTTATTCATTTGGGTACACCCAATCTCTCCTATGAAAAACAGAAAACTGGGACTCTCTTTAGGAAAAGTCATATTCTGATCCAAAATGGCACTATATTGACATTGGGGGCTTCTGAGAATAGAAATAGGAAGTAGAGAATCCTAAATGTGGAAGGAGATGCATCACTTACATGTTTTCTTATTCCTTTGGATACACCCAATCTCTCCTATGAAAAACAGAAAACTGGGACTCTCTTTAGGAAAAGTCATATTCTAATCCAAAACGGCACTATATTGACATTGGGGGATTCTGAGAAAGAAATAGGAAGTAGAGAATCCTAAATATGGAACAAGATGCATCACTTACATGTTTTCTTATTCCTTTGGATACACCCAATCTCTCCTATGAAAATCAGAAAACTGGGACTCTCTTTAGGAAAAGTCATATTCTGATCCAAAATGGCACTATATTGACATTAGGGGCTTCTGAGAATAGAAATAGGAAGTAGAGAACCCTAAATGTGGAAGGAGATGCATCACTTACATTTATTCCTTTGGATACACCCAATCTCTGATATAAAAAACAGAAAACTGAGATTCTCTTTAGGAAAAGTCATAATCTGATCCAAAATGGCACTATATTGACATTGGGGGATTCTGAGAATAGAAATAGGAAGTAGAGAATCCTAAATGTGGAAAGAGATGCTTCACTTACATGTTTTCTTATTCTTTTGGATACATCCAATCTCTCCTATGAAAATCAGAAAACTGGAATCTCCTTAGGAAAAGTCATATTTTGATCCAAAATGGCACCTATATTGACAAGTGGGAGTTCTGAGATAGAAATAGGAAGTAGAGAAATCCTAAATGTGGAAGGAGATGTATCATTTATATGTTTTCTTATTCCTTTGGATACACCCCATCTCTTCTAAAAAAATTCAGAAAACTGGACTCTGATTAGGAAAAGTCATATT
>NW_006256274.1:5879-7050 GCF_000478725.1 Eutrema salsugineum
GATGGATAAAGCTTACAGATTGACAAGGGGGAGTTCTGAGAATAGAAATAGGAAGTAGAGAATCCTAAATGTGGAAGGAGATGCATCACTTAGATGTTTTCTTATTCCTTTGGATACACCCAATCTCTCCTATGAAAAACAGAAAACTGGGACTCTCTTTACGAAAAGTCATATTCTAATTCAAAACAGCACTATATTGACATTGGGGGATTCTGAGAATAGAAATAGGAAGTAGAGAATCCTAAATGTGGAACGAGATGCATCACTTACATGTTTTCTTATTCCTTTGGATACACCCAATCTCTCATATGAAAAACAGAAAACTGGGACTCTCTTTAGGAAAAGTCATATTCTGATCCAAAATGGCACTATATTGACATTGGGGGATTCTGAGAATAGAAATTGGAAGTAGAGAATCCTAAATGTGGAAGGAGATGCATCACTTACATATTTTCTTATTCCTTTGGATACACCCAATCTCTTTTATGAAAATCAGAAAACTGGACTCTCCTTAGGAAAAGTCATATTTTGATCCAAAATGGCACTATATTGACAAGGGGGAGTTCTCAGAATAGAAATAGGAAGTAGAGAATCCTAAATGTGGAAGGAGATGTATCATTTATATGTTTTCCTATTCCTTTAGATACACCCAATCTCTCCTATAAAATAAGAAAACTGGACTCTGATTAGGAAAAGTCATATTTTGATCCAAATGGACTATATTTGACTAGGGGGGAGTTCTGAGAATAGAAATAGGAAGTAGAGAATCCTAAATGTGGAAGGAGATGCATCATTTACATGTTTTCTTATTCATTTGGATACACCCAATCTCTCATATGAAAAACAGAAAACTGGGACTCTCTTTAGGAAAAGTCATATTATGATCCAAAATGGCACTATATTGACATTGGGGGATTCGGAGAATAGAAATAGGAGGTAGAGAATCCTAAATGTGGAACGAGTTGCATCACTTACATGTTTTCTTATTCTTTTGGATACATCCAATCTCTCCTATGAAAATCAGAAAACTGGACTCTCCTTAGGAACAGTCATATTTTGATCCAAAATGGCACTATATTGGCAAGGGGGAGTTCTGAGAATAGAAATAGGAAGGAGAGAACCCTAAATGTGGAAGGAGATGCATCACTGGGGTGTTTTCTTATTCCTATGG
>NW_006256274.1:7150-8721 GCF_000478725.1 Eutrema salsugineum
AAATGTGGAAGGATGATGCATCACTTACTATTATTCCTTTGGATACACCCAATCTCTCATATGAAAAACAGAAAACTGATATTCTCTTTAGGAAAAGTCATAATCTGATCCAAAATGGCACTATATTGACATTGGGCGCTTCTGAGAATAGAAATAGGAAGTAGAGAATCCTAAATGTGGAAAGAGATGCTTCACTTACATGTTTTCTTATTCTTTTGGATACATCCAATCTCTCCTATGAAAATCAGAAAACTGGACTCTCCTTAGGAAAAGTCATATTTTGATCCAAAATGGCACTATATTGACAAGGGGGAGTCCTGAGAATAGAAATAGGAAGTAGAGAATCCTAAATGTGGAAGGAGATGCATCATTTATATGTTTTCTTATTCCTTTGGATACACCCAATCTCTCCTATAAAAATCAGAAAACTGGACTCTGATTAGGAAAAGTCATATTTTGATCCAAAATGGAACTATATTGACAAGGGGGAGTTCTGAGAATAGAAATAGGAAGTAGAGAATCCTAAATGTGGAAGGAGATGCATCATTTACATGTTTTCTTATTCATTTGGGTACACCCAATCTCTCCTATGAAAAACAGAAAACTGGGACTCTCTTTAGGAAAAGTCATATTCTGATCCAAAATGGCACTATATTGACATTGGGGGCTTCTGAGAATAGAAATAGGAAGTAGAGAATCCTAAATGTGGAAGGAGATGCATCACTTACATGTTTTCTTATTCCTTTGGATACACCCAATCTCTCCTATGAAAAACAGAAAACTGGGACTCTCTTTAGGAAAAGTCATATTCTAATCCAAAACATCACTATATTGACATTGGGGGATTCTGAGAATAGAAATAGGAAGTAGAGAATCCTAAATGTGGAACGAGATGCATCACTTACATGTTTTCTTATTCCTTTGGATACACCCAATCTCTCCTATGAAAATCAGAAAACTGGGACTCTCTTTAGGAAAAGTCATATTCTGATCCAAAATGGCACTATATTGACATTAGGGGCTTCTGAGAATAGAAATAGGAAGTAGAGAACCCCTAAATGTGGAAGGAGATGCTTCAATTACATGTTTTCTTATTCCTTTGGATACACCCAATCTCTTTTATGAAAATCAGAAAACTGGACTCTCCTTAGGAAAAGTCATATTTTGATCCAAAATGGCACTATATTGACAAGGGGGAGTTCTGAGAATAGAAATAGGAAGTAGAGAATCCTAAATGTGGAAGGAGATGCATCATTTATATGTTTTCTTATTCCTTTGGATACACCCAATCTCTCCTATAAAAATCAGAAAACTGGACTCTGATTAGGAAAAGTCATATTTTGATCCAAAATGGAACTATATTGACAAAGGGGAGTTCTGAGAATAGAAATAGGAAGTAGAGAATCCTAAATGTGGAAGGAGATGCATCATTTACATGTTTTCTTATTCATTTGGGTACACCCAATCTCTCCTATGAAATACAGAAAACTGGGACTCTCTTTAGGAAAAGTCATATTCTGATCCAAAATGGCACTATATTGACATTGGGGGCTTCTGAGATAGAAATAGGA
>NW_006256274.1:8821-10042 GCF_000478725.1 Eutrema salsugineum
ACGGCACTATATTGACATTGGGGGATTCTGAGAATAGAAATAGGAAGTAGAGAATCCTAAATGTGGAACGAGTTGCATCACTTACATGTTTTCTTATTCATTTGGATACACCCAATCTCTCCTATGAAAAACAGAAAACTGGGACTCTCTTTAGGAAAAGTCATATTCTGATCCAAAATGGCACTATATTGACATTGGGGGCTTCTGAGAATAGAAATAGGAAGTAGAGAATCCTAAATGTGGAACGAGATGCATCACTTACATGTTTTCTTATTCCTTTGGATACACCCAATCTCTCCTATGAAAAACAGAAAACTGGACTCTCCTTAGGAAAAGTCATATTTTGATCCAAAATGGCATTATATTGACAAGGGGGAGTTCTGAGAATAGAAATAGGAAGTAGAGAATCCTAAATGTGGAAGAAGATGCATCACTTACAAGTTTTCTTATTCATTTGGATACACCCAATCTCTCCTATGAAAAAGAGAAAACTGAGACTCTCTTTAGGAAAGGTCATAAACTGATCCAAAATGGCACTATATTGACATTGGGGGCTTCTGAGAATAGAAATAGGAAGTAGAGAATCCTAAATGTGGAAGGAGATGCATCACTTACATGTTTTCTTATTCCTTTGGATACACCCAATCTCTCCTATGAAAAACAGAAAACTGAGACTCTCTTTAGGAAAAGTCATATTCTGATCCAAAATGGCACTATATTGACATTAGGGGGCTTCTGAGAATAGAAATAGGAAGTAGAGAATCCTAAATGTGGAAGGAGATGCATCCACTTACATGTTTTCTTATTCCTTTGGATCCACCCAATCTCTCCTATGAAAAACAGAAAACTGGGATTCTCCTTTAGGAAAAGCCATAATCTGATCCAAAATGGCACTATATTGACATTGGGGGATTCTGAGAATAGAAATAGGAAGTAGAGAATCCTAAATGTGGAAAGAGATGCTTCACTTACATGTTTTCTTATTCTTTTGGATACATCCATTCTCTCCTATGAAAATCAGAAAACTGGCCTCTCCTTAGGAAAAGTCATATTTTGATCCAAAATGGCACTATATTGACAAGGGGGCGTTCTGAGAATAGAAATAGGAAGTAGAGAATCCTAAATGTGGAAGGAGATGCATCATTTACATGTTTTCTTATTCCTTTGGATACACCCAATCTCTCCTATAAAAATCAGAAAACTGGACTCTGATTAGGAAAA
>NW_006256274.1:10142-10531 GCF_000478725.1 Eutrema salsugineum
TTCTTATTCTTTTGGATACATCCAATCTCTCCTATGAAAATCAGAAAACTAGACTCTCCTTAGGAAAAGTCATATTTTGATCCAAAATGGCACTATATTGACAAGGGGGAGTTCTGAGAATAGAAATAGGAAGTAGAGAATCCTAAATGTTTAAGGAGATGCATCATTTATATGTTTTCTTATTCCTTTGGATACACCCAATCTCTCCTATAAAAATCAGAAAACTGGACTCTGATTAGGAAAAGTCATATTTTGATCCAAAATGGAACTATATTGACAAGGGGGAGTTCTGAGAATAGAAATAGGAAGTAGAGAATCCTAAATGTGGAAGGAGATGCATCACTTACATGTTTTCTTATTCCTTTGGATACACCCAATCTCTCCTATGA
>NW_006256274.1:10631-12373 GCF_000478725.1 Eutrema salsugineum
GAAAAACAGAAAACTGGGACTCTCTTTAGGAAAAAGTCATATTCTGATCAAAAATGGCACTATATGACATTAGGGGCTTCGAGAAATAGAAATAGGAAGTAGAGAATCCTAAATGTGGAACGAGATGCATCACTTACATGTTTTCTTATTCCTTTGGATACACACAATCTCTCCCTATGAAAATCAGAAAACTGGGACTCTCTTTAGGAAAAGTCATATTCTGATCCAAAATGTCACTATATTGACATTAGGGGCTTCTGAGAATAGAAATAGGAAGTAGAGAACCCTAAATGTGGAAGGAGATGCATCACTTACATGTTTTCTTATTCATTTGGATACACCCAATCTCTCCTATGAAAAAGAGAAAACTGAGACTCTCTTTAGGAAAGGTCATAAACTGATCCAAAATGGCACTATATTGACATTGGGGGCTTCTGAGAATAGAAATAGGAAGTAGAGAATCCCAAATGTGGAAGGAGATGCATCACTTACATGTTTTCTTATTCCTTTGGATACACCCAATCTCTCCTATGAAAAACAGAAAACTGGGACTCTCTTTAGGAAAAGTCATATTCTGATCCAAAATGGCACTATATTGACATTAGGGGCTTCTGAGAATAGAAATAGGAAGTAGAGAACCTTAAATGTGGAAGGAGATGCATCACTTACATATTTTCTTATTCCTATGGGTACACCCAATCTCTCATATGAAAAACAGAAAACTGAGACTCTCTTTAGGAAAAGTCATAAAATGATCCAAAATGGCAGTATATTGACATTAGGGGATTCTGAGAATAGAAATAGGAAGTAGAGAATCCTAAATGTGGAAGGAGATGCATCACTTACATATTTTCTTATTCCTTTGGATACACCCAATCTCTCCTATGAAAACACAGAAAACTGGGACTCTCTTTAGGAAAAGTCATATTCTAATCCAAAACGCACTATACTGGCATTGGGGGATTCTGAGAATAGAAATAGGAAGTAGAGAATCCTAAATGTGGACCGAGATGCATCACTTACATGTTTTCTTATTCTTTTGGATACATCCAATCTCTCCTATGAAAATCAGAAAACTGGACTCTCCTTAGGAAAAGTCATATTTTGATCCAAAATGGCACTATATTGACAAGGGGGAGTTCTGAGAATAGAAATAGGAAGTAGAGAATCCTAAATGTAGAAGGAGATGCATCATTTACATGTTTTCTTATTCATTTGGATACACGCAATCTCTCCTTTGAAAAACAAAAAATTGGGACTCTCTTTAGTAAAAGTCATATTCTGATCCAAAATGGCACTATATTGACATTAGGGGCTTCTGAGAATAGAAATAGGAAGTAGAGAACCCTAAATGTGGAAGGAGATGCATCACTTACATGTTTTCTTATTCATTTGGATACACCCAATCTCTCATATGAAAAACAGAAAACTGGGACTCTCTTTAGGAAAAGTCATATTCTGATCCAAAATGGCACTATATGGACATTGGGGGATTCTGAGAATAGAAATAGGAAGTAGAAAATCCTAATTGTGGATGGAGATGCATCATTTACGTGTTTTCTTATTCATTTGGATACACCCAATCTCTCCTATGAAAAACAGAAAACTGGGACTCTCTTTAGGAAAGGTCAAAAACTGATCCAAAATGGCACTATATTGACATTGGGGGCTTCTGAGAATAGAAATAGGAAGTAGAGAATCCTAAATGTGAAGAGATGCATCACTTACATGTTTTCTTATTC
>NW_006256274.1:12473-14173 GCF_000478725.1 Eutrema salsugineum
TACACCCAATCTCTCCTATGAAAACAGAAAACTGGGACTCTCTTTACGAAAAGTCATATTCTAATCCAAAACGGCACTATATTGACATTGGGGGATTCTGAGAATAGAAATAGGAAGTAGAGAATCCTAAATGTGGAACGAGATGCATCACTTACATGTTTTCTTATTCCTTTGGATACACCCAATCTCTCATATGAAAAACAGAAAACTGGGACTCTCTTTAGGAAAAGTCATATTCTGATCCAAAATGGCACTATATTGACATTGGGGGATTCTGAGAATAGAAATTGGAAGTAGAGAATCCTAAATGTGGAAGGAGATGCATCACTTACATATTTTCTTATTCCTTTGGATACACCCAATCTCTTTTATGAAAATCAGAAAACTGGACTCTCCTTAGTAAAAGTCATATTTTGATCCAAAATGGCACTATATTGACAAGGGGGAGTTCTGAGAATAGAAATAGGAAGTAGAGAATCCTAAATGTGGAAGGAGATGCATCATTTATATGTTTTCCTATTCCTTTAGATACACCCAATCTCTCCTATAAAAATAAGAAAACTGGACTCTGATTAGGAAAAGTCATATTTTGATCCAAAATGGAACTATATTGACAAGGGGGAGTTCTGAGAATAGAAATAGGAAGTAGAGAATCCTAAATGTGGAAGGAGATGCATCATTTACATGTTTTCTTATTCATTTGGATACACCCAATCTCTCATATGAAAAACAGAAAACTGGGACTCTCTTTAGGAAAAGTCATATTATGATCCAAAATGGCACTATATTGACATTGGGGGATTCTGAGAATAGAAATAGGAAGTAGAGAATCCTAAATGTGGAACGAGTTGCATCACTTACATGTTTTCTTATTCTTTTGGATACATCCAATCTCTCCTATGAAAATCAGAAAACTAGACTCTCCTTAGGAAAAGTCATATTTTGATCCAAAATGGCACTATATTGACAAGGGGGAGTTCTGAGAATAGAAATAGGAAGTAGAGAACCCTAAATGTGGAAGGAGATGCATCACTTACATGTTTTCTTATTCATCTGGATACACCCAATCTCTCTTATGAAAAACAGAAAACTGGGACTCTCTTTAGGAAAAGTCATATTCTGATCCAAACTGGCACTATATTGACATTAGGGACTTCTGAGAATAGAAATAGGAAGTAGAGAACCCTAAATGTGGAAGGAGACGCATCACTTACATGTTTTCTTATTCGTAGGAGCACACCCAATCTCTCATATGAAAAACAGAAAACTGAGACTCTCTTTAGGTAAAGTCATAAAATGATCCAAAATGGCAGTATCTTGACAATGGGGGATTCTGAGAATAGAAATAGGAAGTAGAGAATCCTAAATGTGGAACGAGATGCATCACTTACATGTTTTCTTATTCTTTAGGATACATCCAATCTCTCCTATGAAAATCAGAAAACTGGACTCTCCTTAGGAAAAGTCATATTTTGATCCAAAATGGCACTATATTGACAAGGGGGAGTTCTGAGAATAGAAATAGGAAGTAGAGAATCCTAAATGTTTAAGGAGATGCATCATTTATATGTTTTCTTATTCCTTTGGATACACCCAATCTCTCCTATAAAAATCAGAAAACTGGACTCTGATTAGGAAAAGTCATATTTTGATCCAAAATGGCAACTATATTGACAAGGGGGAGTTCTGAGAATAGGAAT
>NW_006256274.1:14523-15212 GCF_000478725.1 Eutrema salsugineum
GCATCACTTACATGTTTTCTTATTCCTATGGGTACACCCAATCTCTCATATGAAAAACAGAAAACTGAGACTCTCCTTAGGAAAAGTCATAACCTGATCCAAAATGGCACTATATTGACATTGGGGGATTCTGAGAATAGAAATAGGAAGTAGAGAATCCTAAATGTGGAAGAAGATGCATCCCTTACATGTTTTCTTATTCCTTGGGATACACCCAATCTCTTTTATGAAAATCAGAAAACTGGACTCTCCTTAGGAAAAGTCATATTTTGATCCAAAATGGCACTATATTGACAAGGGGGAGTTCTGAGAATAGAAATAGGAAGTAGAGAATCCTAAATGTAGAAGGAGATGCATCATTTACATGTTTTCTTATTCATTTGGATACACGCAATCTCTCCTTTGAAAAACAAAAAATTGGGACTCTCTTTAGTAAAAGTCATATTCTGATCCAAAATGGCAATATATTGACATTGGGGGCTTCTGAGAATAGAAATAGGAAGTAGAGAATCCTAAATGTGGAAGGAGATGCATCACTTACATGTTTTCTTATTCCTTTGGATACACCCAATCTCTCATATGAAAAACAGAAAACTGGGACTCTCTTTAGGAAAAGTCATATTCTGATCTAAAATGGCACTATATTGACATTGGGGGATTCTGAGAATAGAAATAGGAAGTAGAGAATC